>NW_004524647.1:9227104-9229624 GCF_000260255.1 Octodon degus | reverse complement strand
GCTCAGTGGTCTAAAGCACCTACTTAGAATAAGCTTAGCAAAGTACAGAGACCGCGGTTCAATCCCCCAGCACCACATGCCAGCCAGCCCCGCCCCCTGGTGGGCTGAGCTGCCCCCCCACGCACAAATAAATAAAAATTAAAAAAAAAAAAAAAAAGAATCACATCCCAGAGCACAGAGTAGCTCGACCTGCACTTGGATGGGAAGGGACAAAGGCCCAGAAGAGCGCTGTGTGGCATGCTCAAAGTTGCACACGTCAGAGCTACGCTCAAAAGCCCCTTTTCATATAGTGAAAAGGGGGAAGAGACATGGTATTGAACACAAGTTGTGTGGCTGGCTTGAAGTGGCACAGTGATAAAGACCCTGAAAGGAAGAATGAGTGCTCTGTTCTGCTCCCCGGTCTCTTGATATACTTGAAGTGGTGCAGGGGATTAAACCCAAGGCCTCACCTCGCTTTCTCTTAAACAGCACAGCCACCCGTGCTCACAGATACTGCACACAGGATGAAATACAAGAAGACAATCCGCTCCTCCACTTGGAGGAAGACAAGCAGCAGCCGCTGTCCCTACCTGCAAAGTCCAGATCTTCTATGTGGCATTTCGCTATCCTTTCCACCAGTTCTGGAATCCTGATATTATACTTCTCAACGACTGCAATCTTTGCTTCAAGCTCCTTGTCCTCCGCGGCAGTCACATACCTCTTGAAGCCACTAAAGCCCTCTTTGTGCACCCATCGTCTGATGAATCTGTCTTTAATGAAGAGGTTTCCTGAGGACAACACAAACGCAATCACCATGAGGCAGGCTGTCCTCACTCTAAGGCAGCAGCTGCACACTCCTAGCCAGGACGCCAAGTTGGGAGACCCAGGTTCCAGTCCTGGATGCATCACTAACTCACTGCATGTCCCTAGGCAAGTCACTGTGGTGGTCTCTCCATCTCCATCTGAGGCTGAGGATCTATAGCCCTAGGCATGAGATCCTCACCTACTTCACTGGGACTGGATAAAGCAGAATTGGAAGAGGGAAAAAGTGTTATGAAGATACAAGAAGTTATGTGGGGCCCAACACGGAGATGTCAATGTATAAAGTTCCTTGGGAAGACAGATGCTGGGGAAGACAACCTAAGGGGCCAATGCTGGAAAGTAATGAGATTCCTGAGAGAAGGATCTAGAAAAATCTGTCAGTGCCTCTGAAAACAAGAAGCCACAGGCATTCTCTCTTCAAGGGAAAAGATCTACTTCTCTGGGAGGATGATGAGAACCCTGACTCAAACTAACCCAAGCTATCCCCATCCCTGTCGCTCACGTGCTGCTTTCCCCTGCTCTGGGCCAGTGGGTACTCACGTTTCTTCCGCTCTTCCTCTGGCTGAAGGAGGATCCAAATATCAATGATTCTGTCCAATCCAAATGATTTAATCCCCTGAAAAAGTTTTGTTGGTGGGATTTTTGTTTTGCTTAACAAAGCAAAACATATCTACTGTAGGCATGGGATCTTTACACGAGATAGTGTCTTGGAAAAGATCTCAAACTGTACCTAAGTTAAACAGGGAACTTCACCAAGCTGTGTGGCCTGGAAACTCAAGATTATCAAATTCTGAATTTTAACGACTGCCCAAACTCTTCTTACATTTTTTTTTTTTTTAATGCATTTGATTGTTGTAGGGTCTCACTATGCAACTTAGACTCAGTGATCCTCCTGCTTTCAGTCTCTCCAGCACTGGGACTACAGGCCCTATGCCAGAATGCCAGGTCTTGGTGGCTGGCTCAGCCCACCCTGGGGGTGGGGCCAGTGCAGCACGTGGTGCTGGGATTGAACTGTGTCCTTGCACTTGCCTAAGTATGTCTAAGCAGGCACTTTAGCTCACTAAGCTATCTCACCAATAAAAGGTTAATGTAAATCTACCTCCAGAAATAGGAAACAGTTTCCACAAAGAGAACTGAATATAAAGTGTTGACTGGGAATACTTACCACCTTTGTATGAGAAAGAAATATAGTGTCTGTAGATCCAGATTATTCTATGATTTTAAAGGTGAGATCTTGGAAGAAGGGGCCTAATTGTGACATAGTAACCCTGCTCTACCTAAGCAGCACCTGCTGAATACTGGTCAGAGCTCCAGCACTCAGGTGGAACCAGACCTAGAAGACAGAATGACTAGGGCTCCTCGCTCCAACGGCTTTTCAGGTTTGGGAGAAGAACACACAAAACAGTGAACTAAGACAGGATACATTACAACTTACAAGGAGATATGAAATCACAATAATGACACATGCTACCGGTAGGAAGAGGATGCAACAGAGGGAAAGAGAACAACCTACTTTATATCATGCCTAGGCCTGAGGATAGTCCAAAAATGCTACTCACTTACAATAATGAAATGGCTAAAACATCCTATATCCACTAGATGAAATACTGCAAAGCAATTACAATAGCGATGAAAGAACATATGCTTGCACTGAATTAAAAAAAAGCATACATCTTTCTATACACTGTAATTTCTTTCTTTCTTTTTTTTTTTTTTTTT
>NW_004524647.1:9201022-9227004 GCF_000260255.1 Octodon degus | reverse complement strand
GAATTTTTGGGTATACACCTGCACAATACCTCAGCAATATTTTTCAGCAAGAAAATACTGAAGAGTAAAGGCTAGACACAATTACTGGGTACAGTAAAAATCTGCTGCAAATATTTCTGAGTTAAGAAGGCACCACATACCTGTTCAACTAAGAAAATCACCCTTACAACACTGGATGATTTTATTTTTACATAGGACCTAGAACACTTAAGCTGCCAATTAGGTACTGAATGGCAGAGCAACACCCCAGTTTATGCCATGAATTCATAGGGAATGGGTTCCAACAACTCGGTTTCCTTTCCATTGGTCCTCACAAAGTGTGCTTCTCTGGTAGGGGCAGGCTGGCGTTTCAGTTGAACCCAGGTACCTTTCTCTTTGGCTTCCTTCTTTTTCTCATCATTTTCCTTGACACATTTCAGGAAGCTATCACGACTTTTTGAGTGTTTAATATGCTCAATACGCACATTAATCCTCTTGGCAAGTATCTTGCCCTTAACTTGCTTGTTTACAACAATGCCAACAGCATGCTGGGTAATGCTGTAGACTCTTCCCATTTTGCCATGGTAACATTGTGAGGCATTCCTTTTTGCACAGTACCCATTCCCCTGATGTCTACAATATCACCCTTTTTGTACATTCGCATATATGTAGCCAAAGAAACAGCCCCATGTTTTTTAAAAGGCCTGGAAAACATAAACCAGGTTCCCCTCCTCTTGCCCTTTGTGTTAGTCATTTTGGCAAATTATACCTGGAAGATGGCAGTTCCATACACTGTAATTTCAATTATGAAAAAAATATATTATAAAGACAAAGACAAATAAAAAATAAAAAAAAAAATTAAAAAAAGAGAAAGACAAAAATAATTAGCAAAATGAAATACTAGGGTTATATGTCACTTCCATTTTAGATCCAAAATTTCTATCATATGAATGTATACTCTTTATTTTTTAAAAAATGAAATATAAAACACCTTTTGATTATGAATCACTGACTATATATACTGACTACCAGGGAGACAGCTTAGCAGCACAGCACCTGCTGGCAAGTACAAGGTCCCCAGTACAAAAATGAAAATAAAAAATTGAGTGCCTAGCAACTGGTACTCAACTGGCCCTCAAAAATATTTTCCATAAATGAACACCTTTTGCTTCATTTTTTTCTAACTTCCCTGTGAAACAGGTCAGGGAAAGGCACTGTTCTGTCTTAGAGGTGGAGAAAATGGAGCACACATGTGAGTAGCATTTTGGACTAACATGAGTTGTGACTGGCTCCAAGCCACACACATTGATGAGAGAGCCAGAGCTTGAACCCAGGGCTTAACTCCGAGGGTTTTAGACTAACAACAGGTGCTGCCAGCATGTTGTCAGTTCAGCTATCTTACACTAATAGACAACACGGTCGGAAAAGCGTCCAGCAGCAAGCAGCCTCACTACATAGCCGATCATAAGAACACTCACTCATTTGCTAAAGAATGGAAGAGACCCTCAGTCCTTATTGCATCTGACCCTACATGAATGTTTCACCAACATAATCAGAGTGGCCAAGAATAAAAACTTCAGTCATGATCCAGTCTGGTGAAAAGAGGCTAAAACTAAGGCTCTCCTGCAGAAATCCTAATGAAGTTGGACATTCTTGTCAGATGTTTGTTTACATTTCTATGCATAAAGAAGTCAACAGAAATTCCCTCTTACCCCAATCAAATGTATCCTTGATGGTACGTCTCCTTCCGTCACCCGTACAGCCTCATCGAACACATTGGCATTTGTCCGGGACAAGAGAGCCACCTGTCCCTTTGAGTCACCTCGAATGCTACCTTTGGGGAGAAAGTACCAATTCTGTGGCAAATTACATTAAATGGCACAGTTAACTTTTGTAGCAAATGTGAGAATATGAAAAGCCTTACTCTGATGATTGCCTCCAACCAGCGTCTTTTTCCTTACTCTCTTGCAGACATCCAAGATAGTAGCTCCCACATAGGCTATTTCCACACCAAACCTAAAACTCTATTGAAAACAAAACAAAAGGAGTTAGCAACTGCCTTAATGTACATGAGCTCCCTCCCATCACCACCATTCCCTGACCCATCCTACATGGGAAAGGGATTTGGAAATTCACTACAGTAGAACAGTTGTATCCAAACAGGAGCCTGGCAATAAAAGGATTTCTTATTTAAAGTGTTAAAAATAGCATTTCTATCTGGAATCCTGGAGTGATCTACTTTCCTTCCTCCTTACCCATAATCCACATCCTGACAATTCTACCATTATCCTACTTACCTCTTCCTACCACTACTGCCAGCTTCCCTAGACACTCAAACTTCATAGCCTCCATCCCTGGCCTCTTTACCTCTAAGCTCCTCTCAGTGTCAATCAATTCTCCGTCCCTCTGCCAAAGCAATCTCTCCCCAAAATCTTTTGAGACACTCTTTAGCTACAAAGAGAACAATACACGTGGGTGGAAAAAAGAGAGCGAATGAGAGATGTACCTCACCTGCAGGCTTCTTCATAACCTAGATAATCTTTACCTTTCATTATTTCTCAAAACCAATAGTAAACTGTCCTTTTAAGCAAATCTACTCCTTGTTCAAAATCAAATATTATATGTTAAGTTACACAAAAAGTTAATAGAAGATATGGATGTCTCCCCTGGCCTCTGAGACCCTTCCCCCAGTAACTAATAACTACCATCCTGCTCAACCAGCCGCAGCAGAACAACCATTACTGAGCATTCCCTGTACTTCCCCATCTCAACTCACGCTGCCTTTGAGCCCAGAAGCACTTTTCAATTGTCTCAATCATCTCCTGTCCCAGGCCCAAACTCTGTTCATTGACCATGCCAGCTACAAAGATACTATTTCCAAATGCCTGGTATTCGCTGCCTTTTCCAATACACTCATAATTTAAAGTAGTGAAATTACATGTTTTGGTGAACAGCAATAACACAGTCTAAGTAAAACTAAACTTTTAACAAATAGCATTGTGTTGCTATTTGGAGTAATTAAATATAAATACTCTTGAATGTATATTGTGATACATAAACCACTGAATAAACAAATATCTTTATGCTGTAATGGGAGAAAAAAGACAAATTTCCTTTGCAGGAAAGTTGCAAAAAACTTATGAAATATTGTAAAGTTTATTCCTCAAAGAATGGGTTCAATGCAGGGACTTCCTTCCAAAGTATGGAGCAGTTTAGTGGAGAAACATGACAAACATTGTTCTATTTATTCATTTATTTTTGTAAATTTGGTACATGGTATAGAGTCTTACTACACAGCTCAGACTCACAGTGATCCTCCTGTTTTCAGCCTCTCCAGCACTGGGAGTATAGATATACACCACCATGCCAGGTCTCTGGGGTTGGCCCAGCGTTCCTGGGGGCAGAGCCAGCATGGCCTGTGGTGCTGGGGATCAAACCCTGGTTCTTGTGCTTGCCTAAGCAGGTAGCAGGTGCTTAGTCTGCTGAGCTATCTCGTTGGCCAGACAAACAGTGTTTTAGCCAGGTGTTAAGATCAACATCAACAGGCATAAACCATACTGACATTTACCCTTGATATCAAGTAATATAAATGGGAATCTACTTCTATGCTCTGTCTCCCCAAACCATAACCTTAGTCTAATCATAAGAAAAACTCTGACAAATTCCAACTGAGGGTCATACAAATATACTTGCACAGTACTTCTCAAGATTTTGAAGGTCATCAAAAATAAGTATGAAAAACTGTCATAGTCAAAAAAAAAAAACCCTAAAGAAACACAACTGTATTTGTAATATAATTTGACAGCCTAGATGAAGCCTGGAATAGCAAACGACGTTATTTAAAAGCTAAAGAAATCTGAATAGACTCTGGACTTCACAATATATCAACTTTTTTATTTTTTTATGTTTTTAGTATTTTAGGTTAAGTGTCTACAGGGTGTTCAGAGTCTCACTACTAGATCAGACTCGTAGCGATCCACCTATTTACAGCCTCCCAAGAGCTGGGGTTATAGGCTTGCGCTACCACGCCCAGTCTCAATTGGAATCTCAGAGCGCCCCAGAGGCAGGGCCGGCCTGGCAGGCCCAGGGATCGAACCCCCTGTGCCTGCTGGCAGACACTTTAATCTGCTGAGCAATTTGGCCAGTCCTAATATATCAACTTTAATCCATTTTCTATCAAAACCTGTTCATAATGTGTGACAGGTGCCCCACATTCATGTAACATGTTAATATAGTACTAGGGAAAATTGAATGCAGGGTATATGTGAACTTTGCATTCTCCTCTCAATTAGTCTATAAACCTGTAACTGTGCTACAAAGCATAAGATTCTGGGTATGGCAGTTAATGCCTGTAATCCCAGCTACTCAGAAGGCTGTGACAGGATAGGGAATTCGAGGCCAGCCCAGGTCACACAGAGATACCCTGACTCAAAAAAAGATAAAAAGCAAACTAAAAAAAAAAAAAAAAAAATCTAAACAAAATAAAGATCAACTGAAAAAATAAAAGTACTATGAGATGATGCCACTTCCAACACGACAGTAATGAGAAGCTGAGGGAGGAGAATCACAAGTCCAGAGCCCTAAGTAGCACAGCAAAGTGCAGTGCAGTTCATTCCTCACACAGGTGACACCCTGCATACCCTCCAGATAGAAGCACTTTTATTAAAGTAGAAGTTCTGAAACCTCTGGTCACAAGACCTTGCACACTCTTACAAGTTGAAGTTTCCAAAACGAAGTTTTCAAATACCTTTTATGTGAGGAGTACATATCCATATTTACCATATTATTTTTAATTCATTTAAAAATGTGGGGGGCAATAGAACGCTCCTGTTATATTTTCCCTTATTTGGGCAAGAAGTGCTGCAGCACCAATCCCTGCTTGCCTCGACATCTTCCTGTGGTCCTGGATCTTCACTACCAATCCACAACTAGTCCCACCCAACTACTTCACTATACGGCTATTTAGACCCTGTTCACTTCCTCAATAAATGAGACTTGATCAGAAATCCTGTCTTGTCTCCGTCTCTTGTGTCTCTTGCCCTGTCTTTTTCATCCCCGTTCCTCCTCCAGGTCATTACCCACGTCTCAACTCACGGGCCGAGTCATAAAAATAATGATAGCACTCCATTACATGGGAGCATAAATACCGCTTGGAAAAATAACTATTTCCTGAAACAAACACAAAATAGTACAAACAGCAGTACCATTATGATATTTTTCCACAAATCTCTTGAATTCCTGGAGTCTCATAATTACATCGGCATTCAGCCTGCTTGATACATTACCATGCCCAGGGCTATGAAGAAAATTCAGCCTCAAAGAATATGTGCACTTAGAAAGGGAGGAACGGCTAATCACCCTTACACAGTCAAGGTTCTGAATTGCCATGCTCACCATGGTAGGCACAAGAATCTCCAAAATCTCCAGTTTATGTAAAAGCAAGAATCTTACCTTGGAAAAACCATGTTTGGTTATAAACACTGTTAACAATTACATTCGAGAAAATACCAAATACCCAACTCAGGATAACCAGAGGCAGCCTGTAAGGTGTTTTTTCAAATGAAAACAACACTACAGGAACAAAGCCGTCAGTGCTGCTCCTACACTCCACTGTCACTGCCATTCTTGGCCAGCAACAGGGCTTCAGTCCTCAGCAGAAGTGCTTTCTCAGTACTCCCCATTTCAATGTGCAGAGATTCAAAAGACCCAAGCGTCAACAGGTGATCAGCTCATCATTCTGCTTCCTCATCAAGGACACTGAGAAGTGAACTGCTTTTTTGTGTTTTTAACTCTGAATGTGTTGAATGTTTATGACTGCTCCTCTGGTTTCCTGCCAAGGCCCGACTCATGAGCCAGCACCAGCAGTTTACTCACTACTAGTGCAAATGTGAAGAGACAAACAAACGCAAAGAAACTTTTGACTTTGCAGGCCTCCTAGGAATTACAATGCGAGAACCACTGCCTAAAACAGGGACGTGTGAACCTAGCAAAATACCTTCTACCAGTGCCTGGTGCATAAACAATGAGGGAAATGTACATTTATACACTTTGGGACTCAGAAGCAGACAGAGCTCTTACCTGTGTGAGATAGAAGACGTGCGTGTGGGGGACTGTGAAGAGAGCATTGACTGCACCGCGGAAGGTGTAGATCTGCTGGTGGGGGTCCCCTACAAAGATCTTTCCACATGGCTGAGACAGAACTATATTCATGATAGCTGCAACCAAGAGGAGGAAAGATGAGAAATCTGACGGACTGCTCATGCAGAAAAAGAAATATTTGAGTATAATACAAGTAAAAGGAAAGCAGGATCTTGTGGACTAACTAATCAAGAGAAGGAGAGAAGAACTAGGAAACATGACAATGTCAAGCCATATAGTTATATGTACAAGATTGGCAAGGCAATGATCCTGAGAATCTCCAGAAGATTTTTGAATCTAGCAGTTAATTGGAAAGATCCTCACCCTGACTGACTATATATACTGATACCTTTGAACTAAGCAACTGCACTGCAGATGGTAATTTGTAATAGTAGTTTCATGCTTGGAGAGCCTGTCATTCTGGTCTTCTGAATACGGGCTGCTTGTCATGACATGCCAGTTGCTGCTATGCTGTCTCTCAGGTAGATGATTGTTCAAAAAGA
The DNA here is from genome assembly GCF_000260255.1 of Octodon degus. Taxonomy (NCBI): domain Eukaryota; kingdom Metazoa; phylum Chordata; class Mammalia; order Rodentia; family Octodontidae; genus Octodon; species Octodon degus. The sequence continues at coordinate 9,220,384 of NW_004524647.1, read as the reverse complement.
AGGGGGTAGTGAATGAAGGCAAGAGACAGGAAAAGGAATATTGTGGGACGGTCCTGCTTCAAGGTTGTATATGGTTAGATTTTTGGACTTATGCATAAACATAAGAAGTATATAATTCTTTATGCCTATTTTTTAAAATATATTCTAATTTTTAAATGTTTTTCATCATATTCTGTAGGGACTTAAAGTTCAACATATCAATACTTGATGAAAAATACCTGTTCCATGTTATGCGTAAGATGTTTGCTATTCAGACAGATAGTGAGGTTAAGCTTAACAGCCTAGGTTGTACGGTAATAACAACAAGCTTGTCTTCTGGATGGTTAACAACCTAAGTTTGCAGACCAAAATTAGAGAAAAAGGAGGGCTACAAGGAAAGCCAACATTTTGGCTCTAGCCTTCCAAGGTCAATTAAGACGCAGGACATAGGAGAACTTGTACTGTAACGTCACGTAACTCGGTAGTGTCCCAAATTTCTGATCAAGGAGATTATGGGGCCAAAGAGGAAAGTGATCTATGATGTAAAGTGTGCCTAAGGAGAGTCACATGGAGAGAAAACATTCTCTCAGGCTTTCACAGAGAGCACACTGGCCAAGCAATGGCCGCTGACTCATCCACATGGCTGACACTGACAAAGGTTTTACAATCTGAGGTACAGGATCTCAGGATGAATCCTAAGGGGATTTCACTGACCTTCTCAGACCCAAAAGCTACAACTCTTGTTGCATAGGTCCTGCTTTACCTTGGCCTTAACCATCCAGCAGAAAAGTATAAAAATGAAATATAAGAAGTAAAGCCATGCTGTTATGTTGAGTTGTAGGGGAATCAGGTCAACAATTTCTGACATTGCCAGTGAAGCGGAAGACCCAATACTATTATGGGATACTGGACTCTTTTAGAATATTTTGCTGAGTTTACACACCTATAATATTCAAATAACAGAACTTAAACAAAAAAGGGGATACAGATGAATGTCCATTTTGTATCTGTGTATTCAAAGTGGTTAGGATAGGTATATAGTTACATTCTCTTAATGAATAGAGGGATTTGTTCTAATGGTGTTTGTAAATAGGATATGAAGTCCGCATCTTGTACAGCAATTAACCATTAGGAAAAATTTATGCAATGTGTTAATTATTGAAACTGTCCTACCAATTTGGTTTGAAACTGTCTCATTGCTATTTGTTTCACAATAAAATTATGAAAGAAAAAAAAAAAAGAAAGAAATATTTAAAAAAGGAAAGGATGAAAATGACTTCACATAAATAAGTTAGCATATGATAGACAATGATGCTGTCTTTTCCTGCAGGACAGGTACTCAAAAAACTTTTTAATAAACAAAGAAATAGTTTGACCCCAGAAATACAAATTATTTCTAATCCTCGATAAATTACTAGTGTAAGAAAAAACATAGGCAAATATAAAATGAGGTAAATTGTGTCTTAAGTTAAGGCTCAAAAATGACCATATGGCCTATCAAGTCATGCCCATAACACCATCTAGTCTCCAGCAGTTTTACTCATTAACCACTTGAAAAACATACAACAGACACTCTAAACAGACTACCTTTTCCCACTTAGCATGAGTCTAGGTTTCTACCCCCTGATGAACTACTCAGTGAATATTGTAACAATATGAGCAAAATATGAAAGATAAATCTGCCTTGAATGAGAGGAAGAGACAACCTAGGTGAAATAAAAAAGGGCTACTGAACGGCTAAGTACTATTTATTCCTCTTTTTTATCACAAATAAGAATAATCAACTTATCCCACACGTCCTCTTACACAATCATGATGCTGTTTCTACGTATTGAGACTACGGGTGTCCTGAATAGTTTATCACCTGGAGTACAGTCCTGTGCCTCATCCACAAAGATGGCGTCAAAAGAGGCAAGTGAAGGCTTGTTTAGCTGCCAGAGTTTCAAATAACCTGGAAGAGGAGATCAGCAACAGTCATTAACTCAAGGAAAGCAGTCACATCTAACAGACACCAATGTCTAGAAACCTGCCTACCATCATGAGTCATTTGGTAAGCTTCTTCTTTACATTCCCGCAGCTTCTTCATGTTGTCCCAGAGTCGGCTTGCTTCAAGGACGCCATTCTAAAATGCAAGAAGGTGGGAAAACCCAAAGTTTAAGACCTTAGAAAAGACAGCAGCCAGGAATCACACTTTCATTTCTACATACAGCAGCAGGAACAAAGGGATCGTCACAAAAGAGAACAGGGGAGGTCCCCAACCTAAGCCTCCACAGCAGCAGTCTTTGACATCATGGAGGGTTTGGAGGGGCCAAGAAGAGTGAGATGCTGAGGCCATCCCAGGCATGGTAGGAGAGCAATGATCAAAGATCACGATAGCTGATAAACCAGAAAAGGCTGTTATTCTCCTAGATTTATGACTCACAATTCAAAGAATAGCAAATGTCTAACCAAGAAAAGATTTTTCTAGTAGCCAAAAAAAAAAAAAAAGAATGAGATCCCAAATCACCAGATAAGATCAGATTCTGGGTCTAGAAGACCCAATGAAAGTTCCTAAGCTGTGGGCAGTCACTCAGTATTCTTGTCTAATAAATGGGAGGACTATAAGGATTGAAATGTCTAGGGTCTCCCAAGAAAAAATAGCAAAATTTCACTTGTTCATCTTCAATTTCCTACAAATAATTCCGAAGAAATACTTACCAGTTTCTCACTCTGTTCGACCATGACTCTTTGTCCCTGGCTGTTCTTACACCAAATAGGCACGTGATCAATAGTCAGCTCTTTATCAGCCGAGGCAAAGAAGTTTTCTAAAGTCTTACACACTAGCTTGGCCCTTATGAATCCACCTTTCCCTTCAGCAAGGACAGAATTGACCATGAAAGGTGTTAACTTGAAGAGATTCAACTTCTTCTTCAGTTGGTACCTGTAACACATATCCCAAATGAGTAGTACTGGCTTTACTGGCATTATTGTATTTAACAACTCCCTACTTCTCTGCAATGATGTTACAAAGTCACCCCAAGCATCACTCACAGGCCTTTTGCAAGGTCCATGTGTGGTCTGAAAGTGGCTTACAACAGGCTTTCGGTAACTCATGTATTACAATCCTGAAAAGGAACTAGCTCTCAGCAGATACTATCATTCTAAGAAGTGGTCCAGGCTTTAAGCCACCCCCAGGGGAACACTCAACGTTTCCCAAAGCCGAAGCCGTACATCCAGGAACACTTGCATATACGCATCTCAACTGCAGCCCCACCGTCTCCCAAAGAAAGCTTAAAACTTATCAGGCTTTGTGATATCTAGAACCTTAAATAAATCATTTTAACTTTCTGTGCTTCAACTACAAATACAAAAATGTTCCCCTCAGCATAATATTGTTATCGGTAAATGGAATTTTTTCACAGGATCAACATACAAATCATTAAAAGTATCTGTCTCCTGCCTATAAATAGAGATAACAGCCTTACACTTTCTTAGTGTTAAGGGGTAAGTTCATATGTGATTACAATTACTATGTGAAAAACAGTATCAGAAATGACAATGACATTAGCACTAGCAATGCTCACTTCCGCCCAATGTGTCCATAGGCCATAGAATGGAAGGTTTTGCAGATGACATTGCTGGGGAAGACGAGCTCAGCCTGCTTTGCGATGCTCTTGTTGAATGTTACATACAGAAATCTGCTCTCAGACCACTTCTCGGCATACTTGACCAGGGTAGAGGTCTTCCCTGTGCCTGCAGAAGCCAAGAGGAGAAGATTGGCCCTCTGACCAGGCAAAGCATTCCAAAGGATTCCCCAATCAGGTCTTATTTAGGCTTACCCACATCTGGCTTGAGATCACAACTGATTTCAATATGGATAAAAGTGGTAGCATAAAAAGAGCAGCAGATTTGAAGTCAGATTAAGGTGGACTAGGGCATTGGTTGTGGGAGATTACAGCTGAGTACCACAAAGGACAAGCCACTTGACTCCACTGAGTTTCAGTCTGCTCCTGAGCAATGTGCTTGCTATTGAAAAATGTTGTTTAAGCTTAAAAATACTTTATTATGGTTTTGGGCATGGTGGTGCATGCCTGTAATCCCAGCACTTGAGAGGCTGAGGCAAGCAGACAGCTAAGCTCAAAGCCAATCTGAACTACATAGTAAGACCCTGTCTCAAAAAAGAGGGAAAAAAATTATAAAAAAAAGATACATTGCCATTAGTACCCCTTAAAATACTCCCTCCACCTTCCTTTAAACATACTTATCTCCTCATTCTAGCCACTTTCTAAAGCAGCTCCTCTTTCATGACTGCCTTTAGTTATAATTATCTTGATGTCCTGAATCAATTCAAAAAACATTTACCTTTGATGGACTTTTTGACTTTTGGGAAAAGCCAAGAGTCACACGGTACCAGATCTAGTGAATAAAGTGGGTAAGGGCATACTGCAGTATTTTTACAAAACTGCCTTTCTGTAGGATGGAACTCAGCAGCAGCATTCACTATATTTTGTAATCATAGTTTGTAAGGTCACTCATGAAAGGTCTTCCAGCACTGCTTCAGAAAGTGGCAAGAGGGATGGGATAAGTGTGCTTAAAGGAAGGTGGGATTAATGGCAATGTGTCTTTTAGTATAATCAGCTGTTTTATTTATTAAGCACACACTATAATTTTTCATTAGTCCTTGTACCTGAGAACACTTAATGGTAGAGTGTGCGAGGACAAGGATAAAGATCAAAGTCTCCAACAGCAAGAACTCAATAAATAGTAACTACCACTGATGTAATAGTCATTTATGCTTCTAAAGCAAGAGAATGTAAATGAACTCCAGAATTCTGAGCTACTCTGGACTTTTGTCTAGAATGCCTCTCCACTATTCACTTTTCAGTTATTCAATTTCACATTCACTTCACAAGTACATGAGCACCTACTGATATGTTCAGCTCTATGCTAAACTTCGAGATTTTTTTTTTTTTTTTTGGCAGAACCGGGGATTGAACTCAGGCCTTTGCGCTTGCCAGGGAAGTGCTCATTCCACTGAGCCATCTCCCTGGCCCTGACTTTGAGATATTTTTAAAAACATACTTACCAATCTAATTGGAAATAACACACAGTGAAACAGACAAAATAAGAGTATGATAACACAGTATGGCGCAAAAGAATAATTTGAAACTAAAAACACTCACCTGTAAAGAAGAAAATAGTGAAACTTTCCCTACCTGACAGGGCTATTTTGAAGACTGATGAAGTAATTTAGAAGTATATTTTAAATGCATATGTTGGCTAATGTCACTACGTAGTAATCAGGTAGTAGATAATTAACAAATAATTAGTAGGAGATTAGCAATCATATATTTTGGACTCAAATGACTAATGTCTTCATTAGGAAAAAACATAAATGATGAGGATCAACACAGCAAACCAAAGAAAAGGAGAAAAAGAGTGAAAAGAAAAGAAAGGGACAAAGAACTGGAGGGGAAAGAAAAGATGGGAAGGGAAGGAAAGGAGACAAGAAGGCATGTACCTGGAGAGACACAGCCAGTTTTGAATTCTGTCTCTACCACTTACTTGCTTATTTAATCTGGAGCAAGTCTCTCTGAGCTTCAGCTTCTTTATAACTAACTGTCCTTACAGAATGATGTCAGAACAAGCATCCACACCAGGCACATTGTAGGCATTTAATAAATTGTTAGCAGGATTTTTAGGCAGAAAAGTAGAGTAGCAGGAAGGGAGTCCAGGTGGAGAAAATAGCATGAGCAATTGATGACACAAAAGACCAACTAGTACTTCAGAAGACTCGAGGCAGATTAGCTCAGCTGACTGAGGAAGAACAGTCTCAACAGTCAACAGAGAGTGTCTACAGTCAAATGAAAGAAGGTTCCACTAGGTACCCTCCTCCAAAATTGGGGAACTGCTAAAATCTTTAAGCAGATTAACATGACCTGTCTTTCCACAAGCGACCAGTGAGTGAGTGCATTCAGTGGTATGTGAAGTGCTCAATCCAATCTCTGGGTTAAACCCTACAAATTAACTCCTGTGAACAACCTGTTTAAATGGGAAATTAATGTGAATGCTTTCTGGAGTATTATGAGGGAGCATGTACTCCTTGGCTTTTGAGAGTATTAACTGAATTAGCTCAATAAAAGATCAAGGTAAAGGTGCTCTGGCAGGTAGCAGAAAGGGGATGCAGTGGTAATAGAAACAACCACATCATGAACTTGACCCTCTATTCTAGGAACCTAAAGTGAGCTCTCTTACCTGCAAATGCCATGATTTTCACCACTTGGTGAGGTTCCATCCTGTGGTTCAGAATCAGCTGTTGTTCATGTGTAAGTTGGATGGCTGCTTTCTTGCTATAATCGTTACAGAGGAGAAATCAGGACAATAGAAAGGAATTTAAAAGCTCAGGGAATACTGTCCAAAAACCAAACAGGCTAACTGGATAAGCAAAATTTGGCCCCATAGGGGGATTAAAAATGCTTGAGACCTAGACTCTGATGCCGACTGCAAAGCTCAGTTGGTCTACCCAAAATCATTGAATTATATAAAACTAGTTATATTTACATAATGGAAATTATGCTTCAATAAAGTTGCCAAACAAAACACCTCCCTCCTTACATATGAAAATGAGTCAAGAATGGAAGACAACACACATGTCCCCACTTAGAACATGTATATATACACACCCAGGCCAGACTGATGGCTCTTCTCTAACTGTAGTGGCCCGAGTACAGCAATTCTCTTGAAGATATAGGCAATAGAAAATGTTGTAGTGAATCCTAACAGGGAAAAAAAAAACAGGTAGATTTAGAGATTTTTCAAATATAAGTCACAATCTGTATATTTCTCCTCAGATGTATTTTTAAGCTTCTCAACATTTCTGAAAAGAAAATACTTTCCCATCAGTTTATGAAAAAATGGAAAGAATTTAAATCCATCTACAACTTACAAAAAAACCCTCACAGAACACAGTTCTGAGAAAGATGTCTTATACTTACATGCAACATCAAAAGGAGAAAGAGAACATGATGTGCTCTTAGGAGAACAGCACTAGCTGAGACCTTTACGGACAAAAATATCAAAAAGCAGTAACAGGCCTAGAGAGATAGCTCAGCAACATAAGCATCTGCCTGGCAAGTGCAAAGTTCTGAGTTCAATTCCTGGTACCATAAATAAATAAATAAACAAACAGTAAGAAAAATTAAAATGCAGTAACAGGAGGAGCCAGGGATTTAGCTCTCAGTAGAGCCCCGGACTAGCATACATGAAGCATCCTAAAAAAAGAACTTGTAAAAAACAAGTGCAAACTCTACTACTAAAATGAGATCCCGATTCAAATAATGCATCCTTTTGGATAAACTTAATGCCTTATCTTTCTGAACCTCAGTTGTTCCACTAGCTACTTCTTGTGACACAATACTGGTTTAAAGGCAAGAGCAATGTTCTCCTTTAACCTTGCAAAGGAAAGGGGTGCTAAATGGCTAACAAGATATTAATTACCAAGGACCAGAAAGTTAACAAGTTGCCAAATCAGCAAGAGGGACCCAGATAACAAAGTTCAATCAACAGAGGAATAGGATATTCAAGTCTGTCTAGCGTGAACTATTCCAAAACCTCTACACGTGAACGCTGAGCCTAAGCTCAGCTCCCTAGACCACCAAGTGTGCTGCTTCCACCCGAGTGAGAGGTGCACAGCTACAAGTACCACGCGGATTCAACAGATACCTTTAATCATACACATTCCAGTAGCTGGTCGTATTATTTCACAGGTAAAGCAGGAAGAAATGTATACATGCAACAAAGACAAAACAACAAAAATTGAAAATATTATACTATTACAGACTGAAGTGCGTTCTCCTGAGGCTCATACATTGTAGTTCTAACCCCAAATGTGACTGCACTGAGGAAGAAACTAAGACTCAAGGCAATTGTCATGCTGAGACTCCAGTCCAAGAGGATTCATGTCTTTGCAGGAAACAATACCACCAGGCTATCTCCGCCTCATGTTGGAACAGAGAAAAACAGATTCCAAGCCAGAAAGCTGGTTCCCCACAGGAACTGAATCTGTCACCATCCTTGTTCTTGGACTTCAGGCCTCCACAACTAAGAGAAAATAAACATCTGTTGCTTAAGCCACTGAGTCTGCAGTACTTTGCTATGGCAGTCCAAACAGACTAGGATACACCTCTGGTTCCTCGTCTACAACCAAGTGAGACATTTTTCATCACCCTTGCATTTGTCTCATCTAACTCAGGTCATAAACTTCTCTCTGTCCCTTGCCCCAATGCCATAGACTAGGATACAACATAAACCATACTTAACTAAAACGTAACTCAGAAATGTACCAAACACAGACAGACCTTCCTGGAGAATAACGTTCCCTCCTTACATGTCACCAACGACTTGGACTCCTGTTCATCTGGTGCTCCCAGCCACATTCCATTTGGGACCACTGTCCTTCCCTGAAAAAAGAGCCCCCCTTTCAGGGCCTCTCAAGCATTGGCTGCACTGTCATGCTACCTGGCTCCACCAGTCCAGACAAGAGGGTGGGCCTCGCCATAGTGGCCAACTTTCCTGTGTGTTTTATTCCAGCTTCTAATCATGACCTATAAGATGTTCCCTCACACAGTCTCCACCTAACTCTCAGAATCTCATACTAATCTCTTCCTTATTCACTGCAATCTTGCCACACTGGGCTTTTTCTCTTCCTCATACATACCAAATGCATTCTTTCACTGAGCCCTCAAATAATTTTTTTCTTCTCTAAAAATGCTCTTCCCTCAAACCTCAAAATGGTGGCTCCTCTTTGGCATTCAGATGTTGCTTCCTCAGAGAAGTATTTTCTCCTGCAATCTAATGCAATGTTCTCCACCTCCCTCTTGCATCACACTGTTCTATTTTCTCTACAACACTTATTCTAAGATGTTCTATTTCACACACTTGCTTAAGTATTCTGTTTTCTCCCACTAGAGGAAGAAGCTTGTCTACCATCTTCACAGGAGTTGCCAGTGCCTGGATAGCTATTTGACATGCACCAGGAGTGTGGTATTTGTGGAACGTATATATCCCTCAGAAAACTGACTTGTGCCTGTGTCATCACTCTGGTGGAGGAAACCATCAAGGTTACTCTGAAACAGCACTCACACACTAAAGCCTTTTATATTTTATACCCTTAAATGATAAAGTGGATGAAACTTTTACACATTATTTATAGCCCATCTCCAAAGTAAAAAAAAAGAGAAAATAGACCTTAATGTCTAATGTTTTCCTGAGAAAGTATCACCAGCCACAAATAGGATGGCTTATCTTAGTGAGGGGGCATCACCTAAGGCTTTGCTACCCATGACTGTAAAAACTGCCTTAATGATTTTTTAATCTTTTTTTGGAGACGGGGTCATGCTGGCCTCAAATTTAAGAGCCTCTTGCTTTAGCCTAATGGCTGGGATTCCAGGAATGAGACACCACACCCAGCCTCAACAAGGTCTTACAAACTTATGGCACTTTATATCCACACAGTGCTGTTTATCTCCATTTATACATGAAATTCTCTCAGTCTCTGCATTCAACAGAAAAACTAAGGCTGAGCAACGTGTTTTATGGCTTGCCTAATTTTGCCTGATATCCTGAGGTAAACATCAGTGAGTGGCAGGGCAAGGACCAGTACCGAGTCAGGACTTTCTCATTTTCCTACAGTACCTCCACCCTTGGTCCCAAGACATTACCTATTGCTGATGTTGATCCCCTTCTCCCTCATGGCATAGAGGAGCACAGCTATGCAGTATAAGGTCTCGGTGATATCCGGCATGGTCACTGTGGAGCTGGGTCTCCTGAGGCAGAAGAGCAGCTGCTGGATGTCATTCACACTGCCAGAGAGGAGCACCGTGGCTGCCACCAAAGCCCAGACATTAACGCCCTGCAAAGTGAGGTGCACAGGCTGAGATGAGAGGCCAGGATGCAGAATACAATCACAAAGCATCACACCAGAAAACGGGCAAGGCAAGGTGGGCCTGGGCTCGGGTTCCATCAACAGGTCATCTGAACTGAGCTCAGCTTCTCAAATGACTGTGGGAAACCCAACGTTTCCTCTTGCCCTGGGTTTCCTCTTCTCCTCTCTTGTGGATTAAAGATCTTTTCTTTTTTTAATCTTTTATTTATTTATTTATTTATTTGGTTCAGGGTCTCACTATTTAGCTCAGACTTGTAGTGATTCTCCAACTCAGCCTCTCCAGTGCTGGCATTACAGGTGTGCCTCATCGTGCCCGGTTTCTGGCCAGCACAGAGCTCCCGGGGTTCAGGGGCTGGCACGGCACGTGGTACCAGAGGTTGAACTCAGGTCCTGCTCTTGCCAGGGAGGCGCTTAGACTGCTGAGCTATCTCCCCAGCCCTTGGTTTTCTTTAAGGAACATTTATAAAGTATCTAGCATAGAACCTTGGAGCACAAAAACCCGCCCGAGTTCCCACTCATCTTGCACCCCTCCTCTCCAGGTCAGTGCGAGCTCTGAAGTCTACACGTGGTCAGTACAGTCAAAACAAAGTAACTAGCTAATGAGTGACTACCTGCAAGGGACAAAAGATGGAGACACAAAAGAAGACTGCAGTCTTTGCTGGGGCTATCAAGGCTATCAATTCCTTAGCATTCTGGTGCTAATTTATCTTTATTGCTATTATTTAATTATTACTATTGAATATGAAGTTAAACGAGTATAATTTATTTAAAACAATTCTGTAAAGACAGTAATGCTCCCTTTAGTAATGCATAAGTAACTGTTTAGTAGCACAAAGAGACAAGAGTGGACACATATGTTTATCAGCCTTCCATGAGTACATGTGTCCTTGTTAAAGAATGCATTGCAAGGGCCGGCAAGATAGCTCAGCTGACTAAGCACCTGTTTAGGCAAGTGCAGGGACCAGGGTTCGATCCCCAGCACCACATGCTGCACTGGCCCTGCCTCGGGCACGCTGAGCCTGCTACCAAGTCCAGGCGTGGTGGTGCACACCTGTAATCCCAGTGCTGGGGAGGCTGAAAACAGGAGGATCACTACGAGTCCGAGCTGTGTAGTGAGACCCTGTACCCATATATTAAAAAAATAAAAATAAAAATAATGAATGCATTGCAAGAATCAAAAGTCCCTCGCTCCTCTTGCAACAACCATCCCACTTAAAAAGTGCACTTTTCCAACTACCACCAGCAGCAATCACTTCATTCAAGACAGAAAGAAAAAAGCAGACATTGAGATTTCCAGGCTTCCGTGGCTATCAGAATGCACACCAGCGGCCACATGTATAAATACAAATATAAAACCCTGATCTAGATGAGGAGCCACTAGCTGGCAGTCAGGAAACTGAGGGCCGCTTCCAGCATCTCCCTTCCTCACTCTAGGTCTGTGGCAAGACTTCTAGTTCTCTGTCTCTTTCAAAATAGGAGCGCTGTCAATGGAACGGGCTGTCTTATAAAGAAATCTAAGTATTAAAAGTTTTCAGAGGCTAGATGGTCACTTTTCAGGCATATTTCAGGGAAGTATCTTCAATATTATAGGTAACCAGATGAAATGTTTACTTAAATTCCTTCCAAAACCAGCAACCTGTAATTATAGTTCTCCAAGGGGACCAATGAGAAGATGAATGCTCCAAAGCCTTCAGAAATTAAATAAGGATCTTGAAAAAGTAATCTTGATTGAATTTAATCAGCAATGCACTCTCTTCCCAAGGGGAAAAAAAAATGCCATTGGCCCACACCCAGTTCCCCACAGCCTCGTAACATACCCCAGCAGCCACATAGAGGTCAGGTAGGTGTTGACGCACACATGCCTCTGCCTCAGGAAGGAGGGGATGATCCCGCAGACTCCAGAGCACCCTCTCAGGGTCCACACTCGGGGAGCACTTCGTGGTGGCTGTGAATCTGTAAAACATTCAGCGAGAATCCACAAGAAAGATAAGCAACGATGTATGAGAAAGGACTTCAAAAACTATCTCCCTTAGAAGCTCACCGGATGAGGTTCAGCACACACAAGTCTGACTCCTTTTCTATGCCATAGCTCAAGAGGATCCCATCCACTCTGCTGACTGCTTGCTCTTCGTTCATTAGGTATCGATAATAGAGCTTCTTCCAAGGAATGAACTATATGGTAAAACAAAAGAATACACAGGCGACAGCCATTAGAGCACAGATGAAGCAGCAGCCAAGCTTCTACCGTCTGACGGGCAACTGCAGCTCACGATTAAAAAGCTGGGCAGAACAGGTAGAAATGTTACATAAAGTTGTTTCTAACACTGGCTTTAGAGATTCTGAGAAAAGTTAGTGCTTTTCAGTTTCTTTCTTTAAAACATCAGGGTACTACTCACTGAGTGTTAAGGAGGAAAAAGTCATAGCTATGACACAGAATGAGAGTCACAGCTCTACTAATGCCAGCTAAGCAAATTTTAAGTACAAAAATTACATGAGACAAAAAGGAGAAGATTACATAGTGAAAAAAGGGTCAATTCACCAAGAAGATACAACAATTATCTGTGAGAAATATCAGAGTTGCTAAAGCGAACGTTGACAGAATTAAAGGGAGAAACAGCAACAATTTCAATGGATGAGACAACCCAATATAAGGTAAGTAAAGTGACAGAGGACTTGAACACTATAAACTAACTGAACTTATAGTAAGAGACATATGCTCCATCCAACATTATTCTCAAGCGCACAAAGAACATTTTCTAGGACAAACCATGTTAGGTCACAAAACAAGCCTTATCCAGCTTGTTTATATATCTATTTGAGGGAATTTTTTTGAGCCAGCATCTCACTATGCACTTCAGGCTTCCTTGAACTCACTATGTAGCCCAAGCTGGTCTCAAACTCACAATGATCCTCCTGCCTCAGTCTTCCAAGTGGTGGAATTACAGATATGCACGCCCATGCCCAGCAACAAGTTTAAAATGGCTGAAGATCTACAAGGTGTTTATTTCAAATAACAGTATAATCAAACTAGAACTCAAAGCAACTGGAAGCACTCTGGGAGACTGAAGCAGGAGAATCACAAGTTTGAGTCTAACTCAGTAAGATACTAGCTCATAAAATAAAAAGACTCAAAAGACTGGGGGTGTAGCTCAGTGCAAAAGTCCTGGATTCAATCCCCAGTACTATTTAAAAAAAAAAAAAATGCATACACATACACATACACACTCATTTCAGGACAAGAAAAATGATATAATGTTTTTTCAACAGATGGTGTTACCCTTATATGTGTTACCCAAATGTATCATTTGTATATCCTAGAGGATACCATATATCACAGAAAACCAACTACACTGCTGGCCCTGAGAGGTTTTTTTCGGGTAAGTATCTTCCATATTATAGTTATTGCATGTGTAGCAATCTCAGTGACCAAGGCTACCCAAGGAGCAGTTCGCCACACTAATAAACATCTGGAAGCTCATGACCACCATTCTGAGCACCTTTTGTAGTTGCAGACCAAAGATAACTCTGGTTAAACTGAAGAGGAAGACACACTTATAGGAGGCAACCATTACCATGACACCATGATATGAAAGCCAAACAAAGACAACACAAAAAAACCTTGAGAGTTGTGACAGATTAATCTCAGGATGTCTCAAGAAATTTATATTGAAAAATACAATTTTTCTTTTCCTGAAGTATGTATACATTTTTTGGTGGACTCTCTCTATATATGTGTATATGTGTATATATGTGTGTGTGTAGAGGGAGAGAAAACAGAGAAGAGGAAAAGAATGAAAATAAAAAACAGCATACCAAAACTGAAGAGCATGCAGTGCAAGCTATGCTAAAGAGGAAGTAGAGCTATAAATATTTCCATTTAAAAAAAGATGCGACATGAACAACCTACTTTACTATTCAAGGAACTAGGAAAAAAAAGAACTAAGTCCAAAGCATGAGAAAGGAAAGCACACATTAGAACAAAAACGCAGAAAAGCATAAAAGATTAACAAAATAAAGTGTTGTTGAGGGGTAAATAAGACCTCAGCAAAACTAAGCAAAAAGATTCAACTACTTAAAATCAAGTAAAACATTACAACAGATGCCAAAGAAATAACATGAGGGCTGGCCAGATAGCTCAGCAGACTAAAGCACCTGCTTAGGCACAGCGCTGCGGCTGGGGTTCGATCCCTAGCATGCCGTGCTGGCCCCACCCCCAGGGCGTGCTGGGACAGCTATTGAGACTGGGCAAGATGGCATGTGCCTATAATCCCAGAGCTTGGGAGGCTGAAAACAGGAGAATCACCAGGAGTCGGATCTACCTACTGAGACCCTGTAGACCCTGTACTGAAAACAAACAAAAATAAATAAAATGATTATAAGGGACTGCTGTGATTAACCACATAACAAAAAATTGAGTATCTTAGAAGAAATGGATAAATTCCTGAAACACAAACTACCAAGTCTCAATCATGAAGAGAAAATCTGAATAAACCACTAATGAGCAAAGAGATTGAACGTATAATCAAAAACTTCCCAACAAAGAAAAGCCCAGAATCAGAATCTCCTGAACATTTAATAATCAATCAACAGCAGGTGGATGAGGCCACAAAGATGTGTAATCCCAGCATACTGGGAGGCTAAGGCAGAAAGACCACAAATTTAAGCTCAGCCTGGGCAACTAAGTGAAACCCTATCTTAAAATAGCTCAGTGCAAAGGCCCTGGGTTCAATCCCTAGTACCTTAAAACAAAAACTGAAAAACACATTACTATGTATACTCTTTTCAAACAACTGAAGAGGAAGACACACTTCTAGGAGGCAACTACTACTATGATATGAAAGCCCAACAAAGACAGTACAAAAAAACAACAAAAAAAAAAAAACTGAGAATTGTGACAGATTACTGAAAATATATCATGTCACTCTTAGTCATGATAAAAATGTAATAGTTTGCCTGCCTGCCTGCCTGCCTGCCTGCCTGCCTGCCTGTCTTTCTTTCTTTTGTATTTGTTACAGGCTCTCACTACACAGCTATGCCTTATAGTGATCCTCCTGTTTTCAGCCTCCCCAGCGCTGAGATTACCGGTGTGTACCACCATGCCCAGTCTCGGTCTTGAGGGCCAGTTCAGTGTGCCTGAGGGCAGGGCCAGTGTGGCATGTGGTGCTGATAATCAAATCCTGGTCCCTAAGCTTGCCAGAGCAGAATAATTAGCATTTCAAGAGGTAAGTATAATTTAGATTATCCCAGGAATCTTCCAAAGCAGAAGGAAGAAAACCTTCCTTACCCTACCTATAACTGACTACTCAGTTCACATCAGACAGCTTTCAATTTATTGAGCAGAAACACTGACACAAATAGGGCTCACATCCAAAAGGGAGATTTCACATCTGACTTATTCCTTATAGCTAATCTAAGGGATGTACAAGTTAAATAAAACATTCTCCCAGGCCTCAGGCTTACACCTTGGG
The DNA here is from genome assembly GCF_000260255.1 of Octodon degus. Classification (NCBI taxonomy): domain Eukaryota; kingdom Metazoa; phylum Chordata; class Mammalia; order Rodentia; family Octodontidae; genus Octodon; species Octodon degus. The sequence continues at coordinate 9,205,015 of NW_004524647.1, read as the reverse complement.
ATGGGAAAAGGTATACTGAAACAACACAGGAAAAAACAGAGAGCCACAGCAGTAACATGATTAACTGCCCCACCTTTGTCAATGAGCTAATAAGTTTTAAGGAAGGGTTATCTAAAATCCTAATGCTGTATAGTATGTAATAAATAATGTAACAGAGATACAAACTTCTGTAATAGCACAAAGAAGAATAAGTAACTAGCTCCAACAAGATGAAATGGAAAAAAGTATGAGTAACATGTTGTAGGAAAAAGGAAGATGCCAAAAATATGCAGGAAACACTAAGTGGAACGAAGTGAGCAGAAGCACCCTACCTACCGTGGTGGGCCAGAAGAGTCTGTGAGCAGGACACAACAAGTCATGTATTCCACGTAGAATACAGAGATGTGCTGGGAGGAAGTCAGCAGAGCAGCCGACGTAGTAGCTAGGACAAGCATGGAAGGCCTTACAAGGCCCGAGGAAGTTTGGACAGTATTCTAAAACCAAATGGAAACTACCACTTTTGAAAGGGCACTGTAATCTGTATGGGAGGACTTTAGAGGGAATGTCACTCAACTGAGCAGCTGACTCACCAGTGGGTCACTGATTATCTCCCTCCAGAGGTGGCACACCAAGCTCAGATTCCCATAGAGGTCTTCCACAGGGAGGAAGGCAAAGATGTGCCGTAGGACTTCACTAGGCAGGCTACAAATGTGGCTCAGTACTTCCTGGCAGGGCAAGGTCCCAAGAAGCCCATAGTATGAGTCAGGAACGGGGTCTGGACCAGTGCTCTCGATGTCTTGATCTGCTTCCCCAGACTCTGCACAGTGCTGTGACCAGCAGTCCTCTGCGTCCTGCCTGGCCTCCAGAGGCCTTGTGCACGATGAAGACATGCGATGCCACGGGATTTTCTTGGTAACTCCATCCCACTGGCTTGTCCCTGTAGCCTTACTACTCTCTTCCTCAAAGGACCGAGACCGCTTCCTGGAAGGCAAAGAAGATCCAGACGTGCCCAATCTTGCCTCTCCATCTCCTTCAGGCAGAGTACAACTATTCTCTGCAGGAAAGTTCATGTCACCTTCGGAATCCTGACAGCTGTCCTCACCAACAGAACTGCTTTTGGCCATGTCATTGGTGCACTGCCGCTGGACAGCTGGGAAAAACTCACAGATGTACCTTTGACATCCTTGACCTGTAGAGAGAACCCACAGAGAATGGACAAATGATATGTGATAACCTAATATTCAGTTATCTATGTTACCAGAGGGAAAAAAAAACAGGGATGTGTTTATGGGGCAGGTGGTGATATCAACAGTTAATTCAAAAACTCGGCACATATTTGGAAAGATATTGACAGTCTTGATAGTGCTGACCTGCATCACACCATGCAATGCATACAAGAGCAAGGTCAAAGGCTGCACACTAGACACCCAAGCGGACAGGCTGAAAGGAAAGGACTCCACGCAGTCATACATCCACTCAGACAATCCATCTTTCCTTGCTTGTTCCTGTGTCTACACTTGGCCAAGTAGAAAAAACCAACATGCTTTAGGTTAAATGGGGGGGGGGGTGCCCCTTAGCTCAGCTCTTTAAGTGGCTGCTTCAACAAAGCAGTCAGGCTCAGGTTGCTGTGGTTCGATCCCCAGAATGCAAGCCAGCCAAACCTGCCCTGGAACACTCAGACAAATATAACACTCTTACCTCAGGCCTTTCAGGTGTGCAAGGGAGCCAAATGGCCACTTCACATATCACCACAGCCTTTTCAAACTCCTAAAAATTATTTTTAAGTGCCAATGAAGAAAATACCTTATTGATATACAAATGTAGCTATATCTTTATCTACATGCTTCCTTTCTAAATTGCTACAGCCCAAATTCTTGCGTGGAAAATAAAAGAATGGACTGAAACTAGGTTTAACCTTTAATTTAAGGACTTGAAAGTACAATTTCTTCTACATTAGGGAAAAAACAATTGGTTCTGAGGCAATATGACGGAACCCAGATGTTTAAAGTCAAAACGTCTGATTAAATCCTAGTGCTTCCTGTCAAATTCTCATTGAGAGTTAAGACATTGTACACTCAGTGCCACACTCAGAGAAGCCCAAAGAACTCGCCAGAGAGGTAAGAAATTAACTTATATTTACAAAACAAAGAAATATCAAACAGTAGATGAAGTTTAAAACTTGTCTTGTATAACTGGTTATAGTAGTTCTCAAAAGAAACAGATATTACAATATTTAAAGAAAACTAAGTAGTATTTAGAATATATTCTTATCAAAGGGAACTAAAGGCAGTTTAGATTAAATTAACAAGTATTAATAAACATAAGACTCCATCTAGTACAGGGAAGAGTACTAAGAAAACAAACTGCCAGAAGTGGGATTTTCATGTATTAATAACAAAATGTTTGCAGACCTAGAAATGTTAATTATACACTGTATACATGTATCAAATTATCACATTATACCTCACAAATAAATATTACATATTAAACAAAAATTACAGTTAAAATTTGTTTTTTTTTTTTTGGTATCAGGAATCAAACTCAGTACTTGTGCTAGTAAGTTTTATCCCTGGCTCTATAGTTAAAATTTTTAAATTAAAAATATTAAATATGAAATGATAGAAGGTATAAGCATGAGTCCATTATAATAACATGGACACGTCTTGCTATACACTATTAAGAATCGCTGTAACATGATAGAAAATTATCAAATCCAAGAATATTAGCTAATGATATTATATTCCAGACAATTTGGAAAATATAAAATCTGCAGTCATGCAGAAGAGTTACTGCAGCTGTCCAGTAAGCACTAGTGACCAAGGACACCATGAAATCTGCCACGAAAGCACTGGATGAAGACAAAATTTCAAGGATAAATTCCCAGAGGACCTAATGACAGAAGGAACAAAGACTCAACAGAGCCAAGTGTTCACAGCTTCTGGATTGGAATAACGGTGAGCCAGGTTCACATCTTTCATCACTTTATAATTACACAAGCTAACAAGTTCCCTGGGGGCTTTTACCAAGTATTATTATACGATGAATCTTTGATGGAAAATTTACAAATAATGAAAAAAGTCAAATGATTGTACCAGGACTACAAAGTTACAACAGTAATTATCTGTAAGTACTTTTAAACCAGAAGATATTAAAATGGCACACACGCTACAGATTTTCATGTAGGATGCTTTTTTTGAAGACGTACCCCTATTCCCTCTTTTTGTTCTGGGTCTAGGATAGAGACCATGGTTCAGATCTCTGTTTGTCCATCTTTGACCGAAGGCCTGGGTCACAGTCAAATGACTCTGAGCCAGCTGTTGGCAGTCGAGGGCTGTAAGATGCTTCCGCTTAAATCGTCTCACTGTTTTATACCAACAGGCAGAAGAAATAGGATACTCATTAGTTATCAATTTTACAAGCTAGTTGGCAAATTATACTCAATTTTTAGGAATATGATGGTTGGTAACTGGTTGTGTGGATCACCTGAGCCAGCCCCTTCCCTTACCCTATATATATGCCCACCAACTTCTAGTCCTTTTCAGCCTGTGAACATTTTTTCCTCAGAATTTAAGAGCCAGGTATGGTGGCATATATCTGTAATTCCACCATTTAGAAGGCTGAAGCAGGAAGACTGTGAGTTTGAGGCCAGCCTGGACTACATAGGGAGACCCAGTCTCAAGAAAACAGTAAAATATTTTTAAAGAATTCCAAAATGACATTTTAAGAACCTAAGATAACTTTTTCTTTTTTCACTCATAGTCTCTAGAAGTCTTAACTGTGAAAGACTCATTCAAAAAGAAGTTGCTACTAATGTATAACTGAGATTTGGCATCATTTTCTTTGCCTTTGCTTATGCCACATGTGTTCCTACAATAACCACAAATATTTAAGAGTTAGCTATGGATTTGTTTAAATAATAGAAACTTTAATAACATTTTTTTGTCAAATAGCTATGGTTGTTTCTTTTAATTGTAATTTAAAAAAATAGAAGGGTTGATGATATCTTTTCAAAAC
>NW_004524647.1:9199818-9200507 GCF_000260255.1 Octodon degus | reverse complement strand
GGCCAGCCTAAACAATGGAACAACACCAGATAAACAAGACAACATAAAAAATGTTCGGTTCCGAAAAGAACTGTTTTGGGTAAAGTAGATAATATCGACAAGGGTATAATTTTATTTATGTATTTACTTAAGAAAACACATCTGAATCAAAAAATGCTTGCTTGAATATCACCCCTCGGCAACACATTATAGCAGCAATTGTCCCTAGAATTCTGTTTCTAGAGCAGTGCTGAATACAGGGGCTAGCAATATAACACAGTGGCAGAGCATTTATCTAGCACGCATGAGATCTTGGGTTAGACCTCAAGCATTGCAAATAAATTCTATTTAAAACAATATATGAAATTTTACCTTCTGTTCAAAACCTTTTATATTAAAATAAATGCCAAATACTATTTTGCCTGAATGGGGCTCTCTGATCAGCCTGGAAAAGAGATAAGAGAAAGTTTGAAGGGGTCAGATAGTTCCAGGTGCTCCACATATACTCAGCTCAACTACCAGAATACCTTAGGCTTGCAACCAAGAAAACCATTCACGCCACCAATCCAAACTACCGATTTCAGCTGATTTCTCTTTAATATTCCCAATTGCTGTAGAGCTCACAAGCACAGTGTCTGTAATTACAGAGATACTATGAGTCAGATGTAGCTCAGTGACAGAATGCTTGCCTAACATGGGCAAGGCCCTGG
>NW_004524647.1:9192413-9199303 GCF_000260255.1 Octodon degus | reverse complement strand
GTGCCTGTAATCCCAGCTCTTGGGAGGCTATAAACAGGAGGATCACTACGAGTCTGATTTAGTAGTGAGACCCTGAACACCCTGCAGACCCTTCCCTAAAAATTAAAAAAAAAAGGATAAAATCATTAAGAAGTGGCACCAACATCACTCAAATTTATACAATCCAGCCAAAGAGCCCCCTTGGCTGAGTGGTATAAGACAGAGAACAGGGAAGGCTTCCGAAAGTCAATGGAGAAGCACACAACCAATTATATTAGACTCTGTTAAGAATTCTGATACCTACTCTTATCTATATTCCTAAATCTGACTTTTGGAAATATACAAACCTGAGGCAAATAAGTTAGTATAAGATTTCTATGCTCATATTTACAGGATGAACCTTGCAATTTTTTCTATAAAATATGTAAGAATGACTTCATCCTAGGCTTTGCCAGTCACCGAACTGTAACAATAATGTTCTAATTCAAAATAAAAAACCTGAAGTGCTGATACTGGCCATCAACTAGATAGATAAGGTTTAAACATGTTTAAGAGTAAAAACAAAGGGCCTGCCAGGTAGCTCAGTGGACTACAGAACCTGCTTCAGCAGAGGGCAGCGGAAGGGACTAGATCCCAGGTGTTCCATGCCATCATGCTGTGCCATGCAGGCTCCGCCCCAGGGATGTGCTGAGATGGCTATTGAGATGGGGTGTGGTGGCACGCCTGCAATCCCAGTGCTTGGGAGGCTGAAAACAGGAGCATCACTATGAGTCCAATCTACGTAGTGAGGCCCTGTGGACCCTGTACACCCTGTCCTAAATTCATTTAAAAAAAGAGTAAAAACATAGTAAGTATACTCCAACAAAACGAGCTAGTCTGCCCTTTTCAGCCTGTCCTCCATTAATGGGCTTAGTGTCACTTAGGCCATGTGAGGACACAGCAAAGACAGCCATCTATCATATCACCTGGGAAAAAAACCTTTACCAGATACCAAATCTCTGAGTGTTTTGATCCTGAATTTCCCAGCTTCTAGAATTACAGGAAATAAATTTCAGTTGTTTATAAGCTACTCAGTTTCGGTAAGAGTCAGAATAGACTAAAACAATATATGTTCCATTAACCCTGGATGAAGGTTGATGAGACAGGCAAGGCTAAAGTGGTAAGGGTGAGTAGGCCAGAAGTCTAAACCGAGATCACAGGACTTGGCCAGGGGAGTTGCACGGGAAAATCTCCTTCAAGGTACAACATCTGAGCTGGGTGTGGTGGCACACAGTTATAATCCCAGCACTCTGACAACTGTGGCAGGAGGACTGGCACAAGTTCAAGGCCAGCCTGGGCTATAGGGAGTGCAGGGCCAGCCTAAACAATGGAACAACACCAGATAAACAAGACAACATAAAAAATGTTCGGTTCCGAAAAGAACTGTTTTGGGTAAAGTAGGTAATATTGACAAGGGTATAATTTTATTTATGTATTTACTTAAGAAAACACATCTGAATCAAAAAATGCTTGCTTGAAAAGATTAAATGTTTGCAGAACTCTAACAAAAGAGCTCATGGGGGTGTTGGAACACAGTGTTCTCCTTCCACAGAGTTCTGGCAGATTCCGGTTATTTTTGGAATATAGCCATTATGGCAAGAGCTATAGTTAACAACTGGAGGAGGGGGTACCTGGACTAGGAGACCTTACTAACACAACATGACTGTATTACACACTGGGAATGGTGCTACCTGAATTGCAACTGGCCTAGGTGATAGGGCCAACATTTTTAACAGATTTATATGTAAAAAAAGAAAAGTGACTGTTGACTTTAGCAGTAGTCAGAAAACTAACCTGTATCTTGGATTTCTTTAGAGTAAGTCTTGTGAAGCATGAGTGATGGCCAAGTAACCTGGGTCTAGATCCTCAGGTTAAACTCCTCCAAAGCCCCATAGTCTGGAAAGCCCTACAAGGAATTCTAACGTCTCTCCATCCACAAGAACCTGGTGGAGCCATCACTTCCCTTATAATACCTCCTCCAAAGCCCCTACAAAGGGCCGGTAAGATAGCTCAGTAGACTAAGCACCTGCTTAGGCAAGAGCAAAGACCAGGGTTTGATCTCTGGCACCACATGCCACACTGATCCTGTCCCCAGGCGCACTAAGCCGACTGAGACCCAGCATGGAAGAGATCTAGCGTGTTGGTACATGCCTGCAATCTCATCGCTGGGGAGGCTGAAAACAGGATCACTACGAGTCCAAGCTGTGTACTGAGCCCCTGTACCAAATACATAAATAAAAAAAAACCCTTCAAGCCTGAACAGTGTATCAGGAGATCCTTTCCCCTGGCAGGTGGATCACTAAGGCCTACAAAAATGAGGAATAAAATAACTTTGCATACTAAATTCACAGAATGCGATGATACATTATGTAAGTACTCCTGACACTCACACTGGAGTTGACATCTACCTCTACATCTGTGTTAAAATCTAGCACAGAACATGTTAGTATGTGACCACCATCCCTTGCTCAATTGTTTCCCTTAGAACACTGAAATTCCAGTCATTCTTGTTTTTATTAATATGCCTTTTTAAAAAGCAGTTCAAATATAACTTTATCAAAATAAACATGCTCAAAATGATACCTCTTCCATAAAACCCTTCTCGCTGAGTCACCCAAACCTAATGGTGCTCCTCTGTCATCAAACAGCAAGTGCACTTTACACCACTCTTAAAAAGCATTCACTGTTAGAAACTGCTGGCGAGACTGTAAGGAGTGACAATAAAGAAAGCCACGTGATGAATGTGCACACATGAAGGGAAGCGGTGGCTCAACCAGGTTCCTGTGGATGGACAGACATCAGAATTCCTTGTTGGGCTTTCCAAACTATGAGGCCACCTAGGGATGTTTGCCTTAGTCCTCTCCATACCAAAATGGGTATCTGTGCCCTTTGAGACTCTCTCCCACAGTGACTAATAGAAACGTGTTACATCCCACCGAGGTTAGAACAGAAGAAAAAAACCAGGAATGTACAAATTGTTTTGCCACACATTCAGAATTCAGCCTAGGCTTGAATAATTCCATTCCTATACTTCTTTTTGTGGGATGGCTTTCTTAGAGTGACTTTTCTCTGTCCCTTTCTTCAAGGTCCCCCTTTTGTAGGTTCCTCATGTCTCTTTGCTAATTTTCAGTTATTTTGGAGGACCGCTAACCCCTTAGGTCCTGCTCTTTGCCAAGTTCAAGATGGTCATGACCTGGAGTTTAGTCCTTTACCAATTGTCAAATCTCTTCTGATGATGATAGACTATTCCATCCTAGCCAACTCTGACCCACATCATTCTCTAGAACTCATTACTGGTCTAAAAGAATAAAATGGTGATAGTTAACTGCCTAGAATTCCTGAATAGTTATTGTTAAGTACTGCCCTTTAAAAAAGAAAGAATCAAGTTTATTTTCTAGTAGAAATACTTACATGGAGAACCTGCTCATAACAACATACTACACTTCACTTTGCTAATCAGATATCGGCTGACCCACCTAATCTCACCTGGTTAGTTTCTCCACATGCTCCTCCTCATCTTTTCTCTCGCTCTGTGAAGATGAGCAAGCAGACACCTGGCCTCTGATCTCTCTTTTGGAGATAAGACAGGTGCACTGCACAATAGCTGATTATTATGATCCTGGTACTTAAAAGGCCCATCTCTAGCCTGTGAAACCTAAAAGCCCAAAGACAGTTAACTGTGATATCCCTCAACTCTAGCATTGTAAAAAATATTTAATGGAGCCAGGAAATACTCAACAATAATAAACAAACCTGTACATCTCTGAGACACTGGTAACAATTGCTTCTCTAGAAATGGATTTAACATTCATCTTACATGAATTATTAATATATCTTCCTTACATTGTTATTTTATACCACTACATTCACTGTATTTACTGGTATAAGGACATGTTACTATGGCTTCCACTCCTAGGTTAAAACTTCTGCGGTCTACTAGGAAGTAGTAAGGAACCTACTCATCTCCAAGATTCAACATGTACTGCCTCATGCCTAACTGCTGACAAAATGGGCAACTGCACACCTGCAGGGCTCCTTGCTAAAACTGAGGCTGTCTTCCTTGGCTCTGAAGTCCCTATACCAGCAATGGCACACCTTCTAGAGCTTTCAATGACGCAAACAGCCTGCCTGCTATGGCATACATACCTTGCATTCCCTATGACTGTCCTAAACTCTTGCAGCAACTGGATGCTTTACAGCTAATGCAGTTCTTTTACATAATCTATTCGATTTTTACAGCAAGTCCACATTGTGCCACAACTAACTGTAGTCTCAGATAAGACTTATCTGAAGTCACAGCACTGCCCATAAATGATGGTGACAGCACGAGAATTGGTTTTTCATTATGAAACATCAGAACCAAAGAAATTTAATAACAAAGTATTCAAAAAATATTAACTATAAGAAGGATATCACTACATTCTATATACTTGTTATGGCTTAGATGCCCCCACAAAGCTGAAGACAGTCATAGGTGGGGCTTTGGAGAAGTGTCATGCTGCAGTTAAGTGTGTGATAGTAGGATTAAAGATGTGTGATTGGGCTGGTGAGATGGCTCAGTGGTCTAAAGCACCTACTTAGAACAAGCTTAGAGCATAGGGACTGTGGTTCAATCCCCCAGCACCACATGCCAGCCAGCCCCGCCCCCTGGTGGGCTGAGCTGGCCACACACACACACAATAAATTTTTTTAAAAAAATGTGTGATTACTAAATTAGTCCATATCATGATAGGACTAGTATAGATCTGGGAGTACATAATGGGAAGGCCCTCCTTGGGTGCAAGTGAATAGAATATAATGGATAGAAAGAGAGCTGCTATGGTGGCTTGTCACTTGCTGCTGCTGCTGCTGCTGCTGCTTGCTGCTTTCTGCCTGCCCTGCTTTGCCACAGACTAGATCTCCTCTGCAATGCTCCTTTGCTGTGGTACCTTTCAGGGCAGCCACCTAGGAACTGAAACCTCTACAAACTATGAGCTATATATGTCTTTCCTCCTTTAACTTTGAGTGTCAAGCAGTCTGCCTCAGCAACAAGAAGAGTAACTAAGACACAACTCAAAGTAGAACAACTTCAGAATGTTTGGTCCCCATTAGCTCTGAAACAAAACAAAATAAACCAAACAAAGACCAAACAAACAAAATGCACAAAGAGCACATAACGCTGCTCTCTTACCATTCTTTGGCATTCATTCCTGATGTAAAACCGGGTTCCTGCCAGGCACTACATCTTGCTTCTCTCTAAACCAAAAAGATCTAAACTAGGAAGCACTATCTTTCCCAAGACATCTAACACCATGAAATTTCTCCCACAATCTTGCAAACACTCATTTATTAGAAAAAGCAAGAATGAGTTGGGCAGTTCACTCTGTATGTTCCTCAAAAAAGGAATAATGAAAGAAAAGCCAAAATAGATCACTATTTTCTGTCTAGAATATACCTTTATACATTTGAAAGGCTTTTTCTACTATTAATTCACTCCACAGTTACTTTTATGTAATTACTATGTCCCAGATTTATTATAAACTCCAAAAGAGCGTTCTGTGTAGTATTTTTGGTGCTAAGTGCTATTATAGACATTGAGGATACAAAAACGAATAAGCCTGGCCATAAGGCAGCTACAAAAACAAACACAAATTACTAAGCATGCAGCAATATAAGTGCTACATAAATACATGCACAAAGTACCATGGTAGTAAAGAAAACTGAACAGAGTTAAAGCTGGAAAAAGCATTATGAAGAGTTGGACTTTAAAAAATAAAGGAAGGGGCCGGGGAGATGGCTCAGTAGAATAAGCGCTTGACTGGCAAACGCAAGGATCTGAGTTCAATCCCTGGTTCCACAAAAAATAAATAAATAAACAAATAAAGGAGATTCAGTTAGACAGAAGACATAGTACTGTATATACAAAAACACAGAAATGGGCAAGGCATCCAGCATGGCAGCAGGCACCTGAGAGTTGAAGGCCAACCTGGGCTCCACAAGGAGTTCAAAGCCAGCCAGAACTACATACTAAGATCCTGTCTCAAAGAAAAAGAGCTGGCATATAGGTGCATACCTATAATCCTAGCACTTGGGAGGCTGAGGTAGGAGCACCACTAGACCAGCCTAGGCTATAAAGTGCATTCAAGGCCAGTCTGAATTGCATAGTGAAACACTGTCTTTAAAAGACAAACCCACGCATAAACACTACAGAAGCAGAGTAAAATTGGCACAGTAGAGAAGGTGGGTTTCAACAGAACAGAGGTTCACTGATGGGAAATGATGGGAAACAAGGGTGGAAATGACTTTGCAGCCACAAACCGTGAAGGTCCTTGAACACAGTGCTACTGGCCTTCGTCACGTAGAAGGATATTATGCAGTTTTTAAGCAGGGTCATTACGTTAATTTAGATAAATATGGAGACTGTCAGGAAAATAAGTGAGAAAGTCCCATACTAATCTAGGTGAAAGGTGGTGAAGACTGGAGAGCAGCAGAAACTGGGCAAAGGGAACAGATGAATATCAGAGAACTGCCTTTTTGTTTGTTCCTCTTGTTTTGTTGTTTTGTTTGTGCCAGGGATCAAACTCAGGACTCTGCACTTGGCCAGGCAGACACTTATGCCTCTGCATTATCACCCCGGTCTGTTCCTTTTTTTAACAAGATAAAAAGCAGCACAGATAACTGACACTTCTAGTAGAATATTAAGAATGATGTCATCAAGCCTTAAAGAATAAAGAAAAAAGTGTTTTCATTTTAATCATTCAAGGGAGTTGAGTTGGGGTTTTGCCATGAATTCTATGGTCTTGAACTCACTATGTCACCTGGGCTGGCATCAAACTTCAGATCCTCCTGCCTCAGCCTCTCCAGTGCTGGAAATAGACATGTGCTACCACACC
>NW_004524647.1:9188363-9191429 GCF_000260255.1 Octodon degus | reverse complement strand
GGGTCTGGGGGCTCCCGGAACTCGGCAGAAAATCCTACTCGGTGGGCGGGGTGGGGGAGGCACTGCGGAGTGATGGGGGGGCGGCCCAAGGGGCTGGGAGAGGGTCCGGCCCACTCTGCGCCTGGGCTGGGACTGGCCCCGCCGGCGCAGGGTAGCAGGAAGCTCTCCGCACACTCCGACATCCTTGTCTTGTTCCTGATTTTATAGTAAAAGCTTTCAGCTTTTGACCTTTTAGTAAGATGCTGGCTGTTAGTGTCATAGACCGCTTTTATCAGATTGAGGCAAAAAAAAAAAAAATTGTCTATTCCAATTTCCTATAGGGTTTTTAACATGAAGGGGTATTGAACCTTGTCACATGTTTTTTCTATGTCTGTTGAGGTACTCATTTTTTTTTTTTTTTAGATTTGGAATTTAGAATAAACCCTCTAATTATGATTCTGAGAGCCAAAGGCCATCTTTTGGGATTTATTGGGATCTTTGTGCTTCAAAGACTTGCTGACAAATAATCCTCATGCTAGAGCTGCAAGGGCAGCTGCTGCCCCGAGCAGGGGTCTGGGCTGTCTCCGCAAGTCCAGACAGCAGAGCCAGAGATGCTTTGGACTTGGCTTACCAGGACTCGCCAACACTTGATTTCTACCTGGAAAGATTAGTCAGCAGACTTGCTTTTTCCCACCTCATTGTTATCTATGGTGATTTTCACTTAAAAGCGATTTGAACAAGATGTTGAAATTTTCTGTACCATGAAAATCACGTGTGGCCAGCAGACAGGAGTGAGCATGAGGAAGAAGCGTCTTCTCTTTCCCATTAGTTCCCTTCACTGCTTTAGAAAAGTTTCTTAAATCCTCCATAACTGATGTTATCTTTAAAAATACTTTCAACTGAGTCCAGTTAAAAAATATGTTGTGATCCAATAAGTCATAGGGATGGATCCTGAAAGTCTAAAGTTGGTGTGATCGAGTGAACCAGTATTTTTGTTGGGTACAGTGGGCTCACAGGGTCCACATGGCTCCGGGGTCCTGTTTTATGTCTGTTATTTTTGTTTCCCTCAGCCCTGCATCTGGCCTGTGCAGGCCAGCACTTGGCTTGCGCTGAGTTTCTCCTGAATTCTGGCCTGAAGGATTCCGAAGATACAACGGGCACCCTGGCTTGGCAGCTTGCAAAGAAAGCAGATTCCCTTGGGGCTTCAACCATAGCCCCAAGACATGAGAATGATCCTACAAGGAAACAATGAAGTGTGTGGTAATTCATGTCCTGCTGCTTACGTCACTCCTAGATTCAGTGGAATTATTCAGTGTGCAGCATATGCATGCATATAATATATACACTTTTATAAATATATGTATGTGTGTTACAGTATTGTATGGTAAATGATGAAGATGTTAAAAATATAAATTGCTCTTAACTTGAGCTGTAAAATATAGTTGGTCTGTTTAATTTTTTCTTTCATGTTCTTTTAACTTCTCCATTTCAGTGGTCCACTTCTGGCTTCATAGCCAGGAGGGAAATTTTTATTACCTGTTTCCATACAAATGTACAAGGAATTAATGAAAACATTTTTAATTAAGCTACAGAGTTTTAATCTTTAGAGTAGTTTGTTGTTGGGTCTTTTTTTTTTAATTTATGTATTTGGTACAGGGTCTCACTAGCAGCTTAGACTCATAGTGCTCCTCCTGGTTTCAACCTCCCCAGTGCTGGGATTACAGGCATGTACCACCACACCCAGTCTTGGTTGCTAGCTCAGTATGCCCCAGGGATGGGGCCGGCACAGCATGTAGTGCGAGAGATTGAACCCTGGTCCCTGCACTTGCCAAAGCAGGCGCTTAGTCCCCAGAGCTATCTCATCAGCCCTATTGTTGGTTCTTTTAATAGACAGATTCTATATTGGCCCTCTTTTGGTATTAACACTTAGAAAATGCAGCTGAGATGTTTCCAACACCTTTCCATTTTCCTAAATTGAAGAGCAAGATTCTGTTCTTATCTCACAGGTTAATGTTTCTTGTCTTCTCCCATTTTACCCAGTAAAAGCTTTTTAACAATTGAGGAATGAAACACATTAACACTTTTGTGCCTTTTCTTTTTTTTTTTTTTTTTTTTTTTTTTTTTTTTTTTTGAGACAGGGTCTCATTCTGTAATTCAGGCCTGCCTTGAACTAACAGTGAGCCTCTTGCCTCAGCCTCTTGATTGATGGGATTATAGACCACTATGCCTGGAGGACTCACAAATAATGTTGTCTTTTAAACAGAATGAGTGCTCAAGCATTGAGATTCTCTTACTGTTTTTTTTTTTTTATCATTTTCTTTTTCTGTTTTGAACCATTTTCTCTGTGTTGCAAAGCATGATTATCACTCCAAATCAGGCTTTTGTAAGTCAGTCTTTTTGGTGTGTATCAGTCTAAGCAAGATTTGATCTTCTTGTTCAGTATAATCCGGCTAATTCTCCTCACACACCCACCTTTTTCTCAGCTTGCCTTGGTAAGTAGCAAGAATTCCAGTTCCCCTTAATTATTCCCGGATAGCGTTGGCAGATTCCTATCTCTAACCACCAAATAAATATGCCAATAGAAACCCAATCCTGTCTTGTGACCATTAATCACACTCTGCGTCTATAGTGCTGATCCCAGATGCCGTGCTGGTGCACCTGCTGCTGAAGAGGTATCTTTGCACCAGTGCCTCTTCAGTTCTGTTGTGTGGACATCCCATGGGCCTTCCTTTCCCTCAGCACACATATGAAGCAGTGTCTTATTTGCAGCTTCTTCATACATGATTAGTTGCCACAAGTCTCTTAGCTTGTGCCCTTGAAACGAACGAGTGATTGCTAATGTCACATTACAATTTTGTTTCCCCATAACAAATTCATATGCTTTCCTGGCATAAACCTTAACTAACTCCCAGCACTGAGAAGGCTGAGCAGGAGGATCTTTGGAAGTTTAAGATCAGTCTGGAGTTCGATCGATCGGTAGCGGGAGCGGAGAGCGGACCCCAGAGAGCCCTGAGCAGCCCCACCGCCGCCGCGGGCCTAGTTACCATCACACACAGGGAGGAGCCGCAGCTGCCGCAGCCGGCCCCA
>NW_004524647.1:9181523-9188263 GCF_000260255.1 Octodon degus | reverse complement strand
CATAAACACTACAGAAGCAGAGTAAAATTGGCACAGTAGAGAAGGTGGGTTTCAACAGAACAGAGGTTCACTGATGGGAAATGATGGGAAACAAGGGTGGAAATGACTTTGCAGCCACAAACCGTGAAGGTCCTTGAACACAGTGCTACTGGCCTTCGTCACGTAGAAGGATATTATGCAGTTTTTAAGCAGGGTCATTACGTTAATTTAGATAAATATGGAGACTGTCAGGAAAATAAGTGAGAAAGTCCCATACTAATCTAGGTGAAAGGTGGTGAAGACTGGAGAGCAGCAGAAACTGGGCAAAGGGAACAGATGAATATCAGAGAACTGCCTTTTTGTTTGTTCCTCTTGTTTTGTTGTTTTGTTTGTGCCAGGGATCAAACTCAGGACTCTGCACTTGGCCAGGCAGACACTTATGCCTCTGCATTATCACCCCGGTCTGTTCCTTTTTTTAACAAGATAAAAAGCAGCACAGATAACTGACACTTCTAGTAGAATATTAAGAATGATGTCATCAAGCCTTAAAGAATAAAGAAAAAAGTGTTTTCATTTTAATCATTCAAGGGAGTTGAGTTGGGGTTTTGCCATGAACTCTATGGTCTTGAACTCACTATGTCACCTGGGCTGGCATCAAACTTCAGATCCTCCTGCCTCAGCCTCTCCAGTGCTGGAAATAGACATGTGCTACCACACCTAGCCGATTTAATCATTTTTTCATGGAAGGGGAGGCCTTCCATGAAAGGAAACACCAGTTATGAACATTTGGGATGTTTTGGTGAGTGATAAATTTTTAGAAGTTAGGAATTATTTTTACAGCCAGAAAAGCAAGGATAGAATCTAATTTCAGTTTCCAAATAAAAACCAGCTTAGGAAGGATACAATGGACAGAAAAAAATGAAGATGGCAACACATCTGGAATTAGAATTTGATATAAAATAGGTTTCTTTGTTCGCAAATCAGTAAAAGTCAAATAATCAGTATCCCAATGTCCTAGCTAAATGTTACATTCCCAGAACAGGAGAGACAGCCAGCTATCAAACCTCAAGGCCAAGGACAACTACACGTGAAGTGAACTAATAAAGGCCACACCACAAACTTCAAAACCCTGAACAAACGAAATGGGCAGCCCAACTGGTTAAAAAAAAAAAGAAAAAGAAAAACCTGACATCGCAGAAAGGGCTCCATCAATTACTTTACTGAATAATCCCACACCCTCCAGAGCAAGGCTTTGCTCTAGAAACACCACAGGACTTGTGAGACCGATTCACACATATTATCATTCACACTATTATCATTACCTAGTTATCTAAAGGAGGATATAAACCTAAGTGCATCCATAAAGCAGGCAAGAGACGCAGGATCTAGAACACCAATTAAATAATTATCTGTCCTGGATTTCATGTATTCCATCCTAGTATGCACCAGGTGGCTCAATTTTGTTTAAAAAAAAAAAAAGAGGGGGTGGAGTGGAGGCATAAAGCAAGCAATAACAGCGTCATCAGTAGTTAGAATGGAAGGAAAAGAATATAACTTCCACTACCCACTGTACGCAACAGCAACAGTAAAGAACACAGCTTGGCATGTTCTAAAATATGGTATATTTCAAAGAACTTTTGCACCTTCCTTCTCTGGAATGGTAAGATACGATAAGCAATAAACGTTTACAACTCGATACATTAACCTAGGTCTGTCTCCAGGGAATACAGCACTAAGTAACTTAACCAAGTAGAATCTTCTAATTAGTAAAACAGTCCAGCCAGAACTACTGTCAGAATTCTATCCCAGAGTTCTTCGTTAACTGTTAGGGCTTAATTTCTCCGACTGTGCAATTAGAATGATGCCTTCTTTGCAGGACTGTTTGTGGGTCAGCTAATTCTATGTCAAGTGCTTCAGGAACTTGGGTACAACGGGAAATGTAAAGGGTAGCTGTTTCTAGGCCTATCACATAGTAAACTCACCCTCTTCTTTTCCAAAGGAATTAAAAAGGCTAAACAAGAAGTTAAATGACTAACCAGCTCCTCATAAAGTCGGGTAAGGAAACCAAAACCAAAACCTAACCCAATTAATTCTTCGTCACCATATTCTGTTCGCTCAGATCTCAAAGAATCCTTCAAAAGCCCAATGCTTTCCCACATCACTTTAATCTTATATTCAGGATTAAGGGGGAGGAAGACAACCAATGAAAAGTATACAACAGGACAGCATAAAATGACTTGTCCAAGGTCAAAACATTAGAGTGGAAAAGCCTAGTGGCCAAGGGGCCGCGTCTCCCTAGACACTTTTACCAGCCCCCAAGAAACAGCGAAATGCTCCGCCAGGTCCTGTGCCACAGGGAGCAGCGAGGGGGCCCAAGTTCGCTGGAGATTACCTGCGCCAGGGCCTTCCCAATGCACTCCCCACCGCGGCCAAGCCCCACACCCACACGGGCCCGGGCCGCAGCCTTGAGGCTGGGACCCCAAGAGAAGCTCGGAACCGCAAGTTTGCCACCTCGCGGAGACCCGCCCACATTCCCCGCCATGCCTACGGTCTCACGCACTATGGCGCTCCGAACGCGGGATCCCGTAGCTGTTGCAGCCTGCAGTCCTGCACAGCTAGCCGCCCAGCAAAACGTTCCCGGGTGCAAGCTCCTCCTCCCGCCCCGACAGCGAGCAGAGACAGCAACCTACTTCCTCTGAGAGCTCCGCCCGGCCGTCACCCAGGGAAGAACCCGCCGCTGGCGCTGACGGACTGCCACCGAACCCAATAGAGACGCGCAACCGGAAGGGACCTGCTGACGGACAGCCTCTAGGACCAATCGGAGCGCGCTCCTGGAAGGGGCCCGGCTACTGCTGACGAGCCACGCCCCCGCTCGCTCCTGCTCGCGCGGAGGAGACAAGGGAAAACTTTCCCAGAGTTCCTTCCAGCTAGCTGCCCGGGTCCCCAAAGGGGGCTGAACAGCAGCAGCGGGGAGGGGCAGGCGCGGCTGCCTTTCGGTGAGGACGGGGTGGAGCAAGAGAACGCCACTCAGTGCCCGAGAAGCCCTCGACGGCGTCCAGCCTGAGCAGCTGGAGGCCCTGGAGCGCCGTAGCGCTGCGGTCACTCCAACAGCAGGCTCTGGCAGCAGCGAGCAACCACCCTCGGGCCCAGCTGCCTATGGAGCTACCCCCGCTCCGGGGGGCCGACATTTCCTTCGGGACATTAAGGCAGCAGGGCACCCTCCTCTCTGACGTTTTCTCCCTGTGCAGAGAGCCGGTCCAGGATATCGCGTACACGCACGTACTCCGAGCTGCGCGGGTTCTCGGAGCCGAAGGCTGCACCCAGAGGACTCCGCGCACCTGGAGCGCGGTAGCACGAGCGACCCACAAGTGTGCTGTCCACCTGATGCCCCATCCCCTTGAAGAATCAGCACCCCACACAAGGGACTAGAGATTCGCCCGCCAGGGTTCAAAGGGCGTGACTGTCTCAGGAGCGGCGGCGTAGGGGGGGAACAAACCGGGCCAGGGCGGGGCGTCCAGGAGGAGGGTCACGTGCAGGAAGCAGAAGGCCTCACCACCGGCTTGCTTCGCTCTACCGACTGGGACACTTACACACACACACTACCCCCGACACCTCTCCAGTCCCCTCTGAAGACTGGCCCTCGGGTGCCTCCCGCTCTCTCGCGGTGATGGCATCACCCGGGGACTCCCGGCGCCTCTTCAGACTGGTGCAGGAAGGCCAGCTTTGCGCCCTGCAGGAGGAACTGCAGTCCACCAGAGGCTGCCAGGAGTTGGCAGGAGACACCCTGCTCCATTGTGCCGCCCGTCATGGACGCAGGGATATCCTAGCTTATCTGATCGAAGTCTGGGGCATGGACATTGAGGCTGGCAATCGAGACTACAAGAGGCCTCTGCATGAGGCTGCCACCATGGGACACCGGGACTGCGTGTGCTACCTGCTAGCTCGAGGGGCGTCGGTGGACTGTCTAAAGAAGGCCGATTGGTAGGTGGCGAAGATTATAAAAGACACTCAGCCTGCCTATTTTTCGCAGAATCATATTTTTGTGTACTATGTCGGTCATTCCCCAAACACTACAGCTTTTCTCAACACCTAATTCTTTGCTCAGGCCTAATTCTTAACAGCAGGGTCGTCGTCTCCCAGCCTTCCTGGAGTTGTGGGGTTAACTCTTCTGTAGATGTGATCACTTGCCTTTGTGAGACAGAAGAAAATATAATCCCACAGACTATAATCAGTAAATTTTGCTCAAGGATGTGAGTGCCTACATCAGTTACATTTTTATTGACAATGCTACAATCCGCTTCCTTGGATTTGTGTAAGTTAGCACTTGTACTGTGTGTAGAGCACCGTATGCTATTACCGTGTGTAATTTTACATGCCCACCGCAATTAAGGTGCTCTGTCATCATACAAAACAAGCCCATTTTATTAGATTGACATCTTTTTAGTACTATGTCAGGTTCCTTAGAAGTTGTGAACATATTAAAGTTTATAGTGTAACGAAGTGCCTGCCTTCAAGTGAGTCCTGCTCTGCTGTAAGAGGGCTGGGCGTGTAGCACAGTGTACATTAAGCCTAACATGCCGGTGACCCTGGATTCCATATAGTTAAATATATCTTCCCTACTGTGATAAAAAGGTAGACTTGAGGATTGTTGATGGTTTTTATTAGCTCTGTCCTAGTTCACTCCTAACCAGGCTTATACTGGTCACTGATTTTTGCCCCCAGTAACTATCTCCGGAAGGTGTACTGTTATTTTTGCCCTTGTTATTCTTTTTCTTTCCTTTTTAATCCTGCCTCACGTTTATTTGTACAGAGTGCAAGAGGACACCAGCCCCCCACAGATGGCACACCAGGGGTCACACCACTCCTGTGTTTGCATCAGCAGATAAGAAGAGGCTTTTACTGTGGAGTCTTCACAGCCTGGACACCTTTGGGAGCCTGGGCCTTGGCTGGAGCGTGGGCCTTTGGCCGGCAAGGCCTGCGACCCTTGGCAATGCAGGCACAGATATGCTTCCCAAGCTTGGGGTGGGCAATATAGGCAAGTCAAGCAAGCCTGTGGTTTACTCCCTTTGGGATGATCTTGGGCTTGACCTCCTTGGGTTTGACAAGGGCCTTGATAGCCTTGGCATGTGTACTCATGGCCTTCGCATTGTTTGGTTGCATCTTCTAGGAACTTGGGATCTACCCCTTTCAGAGATTCCTATCTTTGTGACCAAGGTTTCTTAATGCCATTTCTGTACAGTTTTCAGGACTGTTGTGCATGGTGTGGTTCTTGGACTTGGCCATAACTGCACTGCCAAACACCTGGAACCGGAAGAAGAAAAGCTCCCCTTGTTATTCTTGCCAGGGTCCTCATATCAAGACAAGAAGTTGCTAAAGCTGTTTTCCTGCTCCCAGATACCTCAGTTCTCTAGGTTTTCCATCTGTCAAGGATGTGCATTTCCTGAAGACCAGGCCCCTTGCTTCTCATGTCAGCTATCTTGCATCTGACAGCTTGTCTGGTTGGCTTTAGGACTCCTCTGATGATGGCTTGCACAAGAAAGAACCTCGAGGTGATCCAAGACCTTGTGGAACATGGTGCCAATCCACTCCTTAAGAACAAAGATGGCTGGAATAGTTTCCACATTGCCAGTCGAGAAGGTGACCCTCTGATCCTCCACTACTTGCTCACCGTTTGTCCAGATGCCTGGAAGACAGAGAGCAAAATCAGAAGAACTCCTCTGCACACTGCAGGTACAGCCTGCAGCTCTGTAAGTATGCGGGCGTACATGTGCAGCCTGCTTCACCCAGCATTGCTGAGTATCATCTGATTCAAGCCACCTGTTGATAAATGAAGGCGTTAGGGAAATAGGGGGCGGGGAATAAGAACATCTTAGGGCCTTTTGGCAGACTAGTAGTTTTTGAAGCTCATATAACCTGGCTAGCAAGCCTTTCTTGTATTAGTTCACTTTTCATTTGTATCTGTCTTATCCCTTCCACCACCACCCCCCACACACCCAGTTAGGTAGTCACTAAGTAACAAAGTCTTGAACAAAATCGTGGTCATTTTCTTCTTTGAACAAGTTTCTTCCCCTGCAAAATAGTGATGCCCATGTCCCAGGGTCATTGTTGGATTTCAAGAGTGTTGTTACCCGTATTTATAGTTGCTGCCCAGCTCACATTACCATGATAGATTTCATCACCACCCAAGTTCAGATCACCAACATTAGATTCTCATAGGAGAATAATCCTTACTGCAAACTGTACATGCAGTGGATCTAGGTTGTACACGCCTTCAGATCATCCTGAAACCTTCCACTACTCCTATCCTTGGCCCTGGAACAATTGTCTTGCACATAGTGAACGCAGAGTAACTTGTCACTTCTATTATTAGTCTCACATTATTACTAAAAGCAGGAGGAAGAAAAGTATTTCTTCATATCATTTGAAAATAATATAGTTGTCTACATTTAATGTTTAGCTGTGCTCAGGTATGTGTCTCTTTTAGTGATTATGTCAAATACAAATGTTCGGTTCGCTTCTCATTGTGTAATGATCCTTAATTCTTAAGTTTTATATTATTATTTTTTTTGTTTTGTTTTGTTTTTTTATTTCTACAGTTTTATTGATAAACATATAGCAATGAGACAGTTTCAAATCAAATCGGATGTACAGTTTCAACAAATAATGCACTGCATATATTCTTCTTAGTGGTTAATTGCTGTACAAGATGCGGACTTGTGATCCTATTTACAAACACCATTAGAACAAATCATTCCATTCAT
>NW_004524647.1:9167934-9178280 GCF_000260255.1 Octodon degus | reverse complement strand
TGCGGACCTGGGCTAGGACTGGGTCTGGGGGTTCCCGGAAGTCGGCAGCAATTCCTGAGCTAGGACTGGGTCTGGGGGTTCCCGGAAGTCGGCAGAAATTCCTACTTCAGTTTTATATTATTTTAAATTAGAGAAAAACAAAATTGCTGTGACATAAGTGGGTATTAATGGGCTTAGAAGTTCAGAACAAAAATATGGAAGGTAATAATTAGTCTTCTTAGGTAATACATTAAATTATTGTTTAGTCACAATTGGCTCTTAAGGTCTAAAGAATTATTTCTAAAATTTTATAAGTAAATAGGCATTTCTGTAGCTCTAAAATTACTCAACCAGCTCCTTATACATGCATACTCCCCAGGAAATACAATTAACACCTTGTTATTTACCCAAAATAGGGAAGAACAGATAGTCAACATTTTCATTATTGAGTATAGTTTTTTGTTGTTTTGTCTTGAGACAGGGTCTCACTGTGTAGTTCAAGCAGGCCTTAAACTGTGTACCCTGGCTGCCCTTGGGCTCATGGCACTCCTTCTGTCTCAGCCTCCCAAGTTCTGAGATTGCAAGTGTACACCGTAACCCCGGGCTAAGTATGGTTATTTTTAGTAGGAAAATTTCTGGTTTTGTCACGGGTTGCTTTTGAAATGTTTTCCCATTTTCTTTTTCTTTTCTTCTTCTTCTTTTTGTGTGTGTGTGTGTGTGTGTGTGTGTATAACCAGGGTTGAACTCGGGCCCTTGTGCTTGCCAGGGAAGCGCTTATTCCACTGAGCCATCTCCCTGGCTCCTGTTTTCCCATTTTCTGGGAAAAAAAAAACAAACCCAAACTGATTTTGGAGATTTGCAGCATAAAAATGGAGAGATAAATTTAAGATTAAAAAGTTTGAGCCAGGTATGGTAGTACACACCGGTAATCCTAGCACTTGGGAACCTGAGACAGAAGGAGTGCCATGAGCCCAATGGCAGCGTGAACTACATTGCGAGTTCAAGGCCAGCCTAAACAGCATTAGTCAGACTCTGTCTCAGAAAAAAGGAAAAAATTAAGTTTGTCATAAAAATGCTCATAAGGATAAAATAATCAAGTACTTGTTCTGTATGTGTAAAAAAATATTCTTTAGCAATTAGTTAAGTTTTATTTTTTCAACAGTAACAGCATACCAACTTTAGCTACTTTTAGTTACTTTTTCCTGTAAGTCATAACTAAAACATGAGGCAGAGAGGAGAGCCAACACAAGAGAATTTATTTCCCCAGTGGTGGAGATCAGACCCAGGGCCTTGTGCGTGCCAGGCAAACATTCTACCAAACAAGCTATATCTCCAGACATTTTATATCTGAAGCATTTAATGTGTGCATTAAAAAGCTCTAATTCTCCAACTCTCTTCTTCTAGCAATGCATGGTTGTTTAGAAGCAGTAAAAGTGCTTCTTACAAGGTAAGAACAAAACAGTAAATTGGGGGAAAGTAATGTGTTCATTATAATGAGGTAATATGTGTCATATGAAGGACTCAAACATTCAGGAAAAAAAAGTTCCAAAAGAAAACAAAGAATATAAGCAGACAATTCAAAGAATAGAGAGCCAATATAGTTATGAAACATGACAAAACTTCAATGACAAAATTGTCTATTGTATTCAACAAATATGTATATATTCATTCCATAGTTAATATAAACTACTCTCTGGAAGCTAGGGATGTAACACTATTAGAGCATTTGCCTAGCATGTGTAATGCCCTGGTTTCAATCCACAGTACAATCAATCAAGCAACAAAGCAAGATTTTAAAGGATGGCTTTCAGGATAGTACTGCTAGTAGCACTTGAAAGAATTAAAACTGGAAAATAAGCAGCTCTGGGAAAAAGATGGTAATTGCATTTTTGGCTCTGTGCCTGTCAGATATGCTAGTAAGGCAGTTAGACACATAGATGGGCAAAGACACAAATGTGAGGCTTGCAAACATAGTGCTGACAATTGAGATTAGAAAAATATGAGATGATCTAAGGAAGTAATGTATCACTTGAAAAGAGCATCCAACACTGTCCTGAAAAAAATTCCTGTGTAGAGCACTTGCCTGCCACAAATGGGAGCATACTTGGGTGTCTTCAAGTTTATAAATACTTTTCTTTCATTGAAGAAACAACTTTTTTGAATGCCTTCATAGGTCAGGCTCTGGGTGATAAAATATGCATAATCCTTCCTCTAGTGGAGCCTATAACCTAATGTCTTAGTTACTTTTCTCATTGCTGAGACAAAATACAATAGTACCACAGTTTTCTGCAAAAAAAAATGGAAAGAATTGAGTTGGTGAACCAAGGTACCACTTACCTGATAACTCAAAGTTAAAGAAGAGAAAGTTTGTTTTGGCTCACACTTTTTAGAGCTTTCGGTCCATAGTCAGTTGGTTCTAAGACAGGGTGGTACTGCAGAGAGGAAATGCAGAAGAGAAACAGTCCATGGCAAAGCAGGGAAGAGGCAGTGAAGCAGAAAACAGCAGCAAAGCTTGCCTTACCTCTCCCTTTATGTTCCTTCCAGGCTGTAGGCCTACTGATTAGTGCCATCCACACCCAGAGCTATGCTAAACCCATTTAGTTGTCACAAACCCTTAATCCTAGGATCATACACCTTTTAGAGACTGCCCAAACTGCTCGTAACATTGCTTGGCATCACCCTCCTTTCCGACTGTGTGCGTGGTCCCTGTGTGCACTGTTATGCTCAGCTGCTGGACTAATGTGGCTGGGGTAACTTGGCTCATGTGCTAACAGAAGGCTCTGCATGCTTGCTCATGTTATAGATTGACTAGATCCAGCCACTTCCAAAAAGCCCCACCTATGGGCACATGAGGCTTTGGAGGACATCTAGATATAAGCCTAAACACCTAGTGTGGAAGACAGATACAGATAAATAATTTTCAAATAAGTATTGAACCACCAGTTGTAATACTACAAAGGAAAAGTACAGAATGGTGAGAGAGACCAAAGGTATTCATGTGGGTTAGGGGTTGGTAAGGAAAGGCCTCTGCTGAGTTTTGGTGTACAGTGACACTTGGGTAAGTTGGAGTTGACCAAGGGAAGAGTGAGCAGTCAAGTTCCAAGCAGGTACCAAGGCAGAACAGGGCTCAGCAACCAAAGGATCAGGAAGCAGGGGTTGCAGGGAACATGGTACCCGGAGAAACCTGAGCAGGCACCGTGTGACCTGGCCCTTGGAATGATGCTATATCATGAGATTTTTGTCACAAAGGAACACGTAGGCAGTGTCATTTCAGCCAGTCAGTTCTTGGTCAGGCAGGATACACTCATACCTATGTTTGTTTTTTATCAACTGTCTTTTGCATACTTTTTTATTCAGAAAGTTGTATTCACTTTTGATGTTTATTTTAGGTGAAACCTTTTTTTGGGAGGGTGGGGTACTGGGAATTGACATCAGGGCCTTGCATTTGACAGGTAGGCACTGTGTTGCTGAGCTGTATCCCTGAACCTCTAGTGAAATCTAATAAGTTCTGGTTTTTTCTTTTAGTAATTTGTTTATTGTATTTGTAAAAACATAATTTTGTGGAACAATCTATAAAAACTTACTGTAAATACATTAGATATAATTTTTAATCATTGACCCTGGTACTGCATGCCATGCCGGCCCTGACACCCCAGGTGCACCATGCCAACCCGCACACCTGTAATCCCAGGACTGGGGAGGCTGAAACAGCAGAATCACTCTGAGTCTGAACTGCATAGTGAGACCCTGTATCCAATCAATTAATCAGTCAGTCAGTAAATTTAGGGAAAACAAAATGATACTCCATACACAGAAAAATTATAGAATAAATGTAATAAAATTGTTTTTATACTATTATAAAAATTTAAGATTGTGATCGTCATATATTTAAGTAATTGGACTGGTAAGTGGTTAAATGTTTTGAACAGGAGTGGATTTATCCATTAACATTGGAGAAAGGACTGGTTGCTATGGAAGATACTAGAGCCAGGCAGGAGCCAAGGAGAACATTAGAGAGCTGTTTCCAGTTGGTCTTAAGGGGTAAAAGCAGAGATGGAGGGAAAGATACAGATGTTTTGTGTGGCTTGGCTGTAGAATTGAGAGACTTGGATGATGAGAGATAAGGGAAAAGCAATTACAAGGGCCATTTACCTTCTGGCTTGAGGAACTGGAGAGGTAAAAGTGCCATCAGATGGGAGAGAGGAGGGGCTCCTAAAGACCAAGAGCTCAGTGTAGATACTGAGGTGGGACCAGGAGAGAGCTCCAGACTGCCTCAGATCATCTGTAAGGTGTACAGTCTACCTGGGGTGATCAAGGGTCAACTGTCCCTTGAGTTTGAAGTGCAAATTCACAACTGCCTACTTTTGGTTTTGGCTCTAGGTGCCAGTATGAACCAGACTGCAAAGACAGCTGTGGTGTTACCCCCTTTATGGACGCAGTTCAGTGCGGTCACATCGATGTAGCCAGGCTGCTCCTCCAAACACATAAGGTATGAAAATGGTTTTATTTTATTCCTTTGGTTCTTCCTATAAGTTTTAGATCACAGGATAAACAAAAATACATTATTCAAATCCTCCTTTCAAATCCCAACTCTGGGGCTGGGAAGATAGCTCGGTAGAATAAATGCTTGCCTGGGCAAGTGCAGGGTCCTGAGCTCAATCCCTGGTACCGCAAAAAGAAGAACAAATCCCAACTCTGCCAAATTTCCCCAGGGCAGCCTCCTGACTTTTTTAAACATCAATGTGTGTCAGTGGTCCCATCTTTAAAATAAGACAAATAATATAATGTACATACAGTGGCTAGCACATTAAGCGTTCAATAAATGGCACTTTGATAATGATAGCAACACCCTGCTCATGATAGCAGCTTTGGCATTATAGCCTGGCACATTGACTCTGAATTACATTTTTAGCTACAACTCTTTGAAAATCAGACAAAAGCTCTGTCCTTTGCCCAGAGAAATGTATATAGATAGCAAAGTTTTACCAAAATGTCAGCGGTGGATGGATCCAGGCGTGTGCTTCATCCCTTCTTTCTTCCTCTCTTTCTGCTAGGTTTGCTGCTCAGCTGAGGATAGCCTGGGAGCCCAGGCTCTGCACAGGGCAGCGGTCACTGGGCAGAATGAAGCCATCCATTTTTTGGTGTCCGACCTTGGCATCAATGTAGACGTGCGAGCAACAGCAGCCCGCTTCACGGCACTTCACTATGCAGCCAAGGTTTGCCTTTTCCTAGTAAGCTCTTGCTTACTAGGTGTGCTTTGTGCCATTGGTAGATGGCTCTGTGGTCCCGATTCTTTAGCTCCATCTCTATGGAAGAAAATTGCCCGTAATCCTGAATAGGTCATGAGTCTAAGAAGTCCTGTGTCCCTTTCAATGGAAGCTTGACTTTGTTTCTATACAAAAACTGAAAAAAAAAAATTTATTATTCCACGAAACACTTGACCCTTATGCCCCTTCCTAACATTTTGATTTTCAGAAATAACATTACTTGAAGTCATAAAGATCCATTGTATGAAGTTCCTAGCTCTCTATCCTTACACTCGATTTCAGAATTTAAGATCTAGGGGCCAGGGAATAGCTCAGTGGATTAAGTGCTTCCCTGGCAAGCACAAGGGCCTGAGTTCAATCCCTGGTTCTGCAAAAAAAAAAAAAAAAAAAAAGAATTTAAGATCTGTTTAATTGCGGCAAGAGAATGAAGATATACACAGCTTTTTAACTAGACAAGGATCCTTTTTAATAGGTAGGAGTCTTACGTACATCTCCACATTATTAGTAGCCTCATGTCTTACTTTTCTAGAAGCAGGAACAATTTTTTTTTCCTTGCTCTTTTTTTTCTGTACTGTTCATCTAATTTTCCTGTTGTGAGCAAGTGAAGAGGTAGGTAGCAATGGAGTGAGTGTCTCGTCCATGGCCACGGGGAGAAAAGCTTGTGTTTCCTGCATGACAGGATTGAGCCTGGATTTTGTTCTCTCTACATACTACGAGACTAACTAGCTAGAACTTGTTATATATAATGTTGCCTGTGGTTATCTTTTTTAAAATTATTTTATTTATCTATTTGTTTGGTACAGGGTCTTGCTACACAGCTTGGCCTCATAGTGATCCTCCTGTCTCAGCCTCCCCAGTGCTGAGATTACAGGTGTGCACCACCATGCCCAGTTTCGGGCACACCCAGGGTTCCAGTGTGTGGCATATGGTACTAGGGATCAAACGCAGGTCCTTGTGCTTGCCAGACAGGCACTTAGGCTGCCAAGCTATCTTTCCAGCCCCTGTGATTATGTTTTTTGAGGGGTTGCAGTCTTTTTCCAATTTATTGCTATCCTAAAGATTTTATCAGAGTATATTTGCTTGAGAATTTTTTGCACAAGATTTATACTGTGTATACTGATAGAAACCCAATTGTATTAGGTCAGTGATGTGCCCTATAAAGTTGATAATCTGTATCTTAATAATGAAATGTTACCAAAATATGTATTTAATGAATTGTAGCAGAACTGAAAATGGTATAATAGTATTTCTTTTTTTTTTTAACCTTTCTTTAAGATAAGAAAATTCAGTTTTAAGGAGTTCACTGTTACAAACAAACAAACAAAAAAAAAGTAATATGAGTTTGTGTTTAAAGGTTTGCTTTTGTCCTTATCACATTGGTAATTAATTTATCTCAACATGCAGGAAGGACATACAAGCACAATACAGACTCTCTTATCTTTGGGTGCTGACATCAATGCTAAAGATGACAGAAATCGATCAGGTATTGACGATAAAGAATACATGTTCCTTTTTTTATTGTTGTTGTTGTTCCAGGGATCAAACTCACAACCTTGCGCTTGCCAGGCAGGTGCTTAAGCCTCTGAGCTATCTCCCTGACCCTACATGTTCTCTTGCACCATAAACATTGGCTTGGAGCTAAGGTATAGCTCAGCGGTATAGCGCTTACCTAACATGTGCAAGGCAGTGGAGCTCCGTCCCCATCACTACAGACAAAACAACAGAAAAGTTTAGTTGTAAATATTTTTCCAGTGGCCTTTTCCCTAAAGTAAGTCTTCCACTGTGTGCTGTAACAGCAATGATGGCTGCGGCTCGTTACCACCAGCCTCGCTGCTGCTGTTATTTTGAACCGTAGCAGTGCCCAGTGTATGCGGTATAAAAGCAGACCTTGAAGATGCCTGCTGTAAGATATTGTATAGATTTAGGCCTCAGAAATATACTCTTAGAGGGTTAATTGTTCATTTTAGGGTTTTCTTTTGCTTTTTTGAGTTTTGGAAGGGGTTGGTTTATATTTTTGTTTTTTATGATTGGGATCAGCATAAGGGCCTTGTGCATGCTGGGCATACATACACTGTCCCACTGAGCTATACTCTCAACCCTGCTCAGAGTTAATTCTGTGGACTTGGATTTCTTTTGAGCTTTATTTATTAGTGTATATTTGTCATGCATATGGATCACATTCATCTTAGGAATGTGTACTTGGACATAACACATCTCATTTTTTCCCATTGCCCTCCCCTGCCTTCAGTCCTTCTTCCCCTCCCCATTCACACAAGTTTTGTTTCCATTTTTTTCCCTTTCATTCTCCTTTTGGCTTTTCCATTCATCCTTCT
This sequence comes from Octodon degus, assembly GCF_000260255.1. NCBI lineage: Eukaryota > Metazoa > Chordata > Mammalia > Rodentia > Octodontidae > Octodon > Octodon degus. The sequence continues at coordinate 9,170,701 of NW_004524647.1, read as the reverse complement.
TTCTTTCTCCTGTTCCCCTTCCCATTTGAACATTTTCTTCCTACTTCCCAATATCTGTTCTCCGTCGTGCCCCTCATTCACCCTTTGCTCATACAAAGGAAACAATGCAATATTTAAACTTGCATATCTGATTCATTTCACTTAAAATAATGGTCTTGAGGCCAGCCAGATAGCTCAGCAGATTAACGCACCTTCTTAGGCAGACGCAGGGGTCAGGGGTTCGATCCCCTGCCCCTGGGGTGACCGTGATTGAGACTGGGCAAGGTGGCCTGTAATCCCAATGCTTGGGAGGCTGAAAAACAAGAGGATCACTACCAGTCAAATCTGTGTAGTGAGACCCTGTAGACCCTGTACTAAATACATAAAAAAATAATAATAATAATGGTCTTGAAGTATATGCATTTTCCTACAAATGATTCAAATCTATTCTTTATGGCAGAGTGCTATTCCATTGTATATAAACAATACGTTTTCTTTATCTATTCATTGGTTGATGAGCATATGGGCTGTTTCCAAACTGTAGTTTCTACAAATTGTGTAGCTATAAATATGTGTGTACATATATCACTTTGGTATGATGCCTTTAACTTTCTTGGAAAGATGCCTAGAAGGGGAATGGCTTAATCAAATGAAACCTCTAATTCTAGTTTTTTGAGGAATACCCATACTGACTTGTACAGTAATTGTACCAGTTTACACTCCCACCAGCAATGGAGCAGGGTTCCTTTTTCCCCACAGCCTCACCAGCATTCATTGCTGCTTCATTTCTTGATGACAGCTATTCTTCCTGAAGTGAGATAGAATCTCAGTGTTTTCATTTCCACTTTTCAAATGACCAGCGTTATTGAGCATTTTTTCATATGTTTATTTGCCATTTATTTGTACTTTTTGATATGAGAAGCTTCTGTTCTTTTGATATCTATTTTTGGATTGGGCCTTTATATTTGGAAGGCTGGAATTTTTGGTTTTGTTTTCTCGTTTGTTTAGTTCTTTATGTATTCTAGATGTTAATCATTTGTCTGAAGAGTGTCTGGTAAAACTTTTTTTCTCATTTTGTGGGTTGTGTCTTCACTCTTGTTTCTGTTGCTGTGTAGAAGCTTTTAATTTGATGTGACATTAGCTGTTGAGCCTTTGTGGTATCTCCTCCGCAGTCGGGGTTTTGTTCACAAAGTCTTTGCCTATACCTATGCATGAGAGTTTTACCTGTTCTATTTTAGAGCAGAATATTTCTGTTTTAATATGTAGAGTAGTTTAGTACATAGTGGGAGATACGGGTCTAAGTTCAATTTTTGGCATGCGGAAAGGCAGTTTTCCCAGTACTGTTTATTAAAGAAGCTGTCTTTCTTTCAGTGAAGGTGTTCAACCTGTCAGAGATGTAAGGTAGCCAAGTTGCTTGGCATTGTTTCTGCATCTTCTGTTCTGTTCCATTGATCTTCAGGTCTGTTTCTTTGCTAGTACCATGCTGGGTTTATCACAGTAGCTTTGTGGTCTAACTTCAAATTGGGGATTATGGTATCCCTGCCTTGCCCTTATTGCCCAGAATTTTTTTTTTTTCCTATTCTATGTCTCTTCTCGTTCCATACAAATTTTAGGCTTGTTTTCTCTAGTTCTGTGAGGTACACTGTTTGTATTTTGATTGGGATTGCATTAAATCTGTGTAGCAGTTTCGGAATTCTGGCCATTTTCACCATGTTGGTTCTGCCCAACAAAGAACAGGGGATATATTTCCATTTTCAGATATTCTCTTTGATCTTCTGTTTCAGAATTCTGTAGCTTTCAATGCATAGGTCTTTTACTTCCTTTATTAGCTTGATTCCTAAGTATTTAATTAGGTTGGTTTTTTTTGTGTGTGTGTGCGAAACCAGGGATTGAACTCAGGCCCTTGTGCTTGCCAGGCAAGTGCTTATTCTACTGAGCTATCTCTCTGGCCCGTATCTCATTATTCTTGATGAAAATTCATTAAGTCTTTTTGGCAGGGGGAAGTTGTTTGTTTGGTTCTGGTTTTGGTTTTTTGAAACAGGGTTTCACTTTGTAGTTCAGACTGGCTGTGAACTCACTATGTAGTCCAGGCTGGCCTCATACTTGTGGCGGTCCTCCTGCTATAACCTCCTGAGTGCTGGAATTGCAAGCATGTGCCACCATACCCAGCCTCTTGATATAATTGTGAAAGATGTTACTTTCCTAATGTCTCTGTGAGTGAGTGTGTTATTTGTATTGTGTGTTATTTTTTTCCCATTGACTTGAGTGTTGAGTGTGATCCTACTATGCTGCTGCGTTTGGTTTTTAAATTGGAGAGTCTTTTGATGGGATTTTTGGGGTCTTCTATGTAGAGTATCAGGTCATCCACAAATAATGATAATTTAATTTCTTTTCCAATCCATGTTCCCTTTATTTCTTTTTCTTGCCTAATTGCTCTGGCTGATTTTTCCAGAATTATATTGAACAGGAGTGGTGATAATGGACATCCTTGTCTTTTTTTTTTTCCAAAGTTTTATTGATAAACGGATAGCAATGAGACAGTTTCAAATCAAATCGGAAGTACAGTTTCAACAAATAATACACTGCATATATTCTTCTTAGTGGTTAATTGCTGTACAAGATACGGACTTGTGATCCTATTTACAAACACCATTAGAACAAATCCTTCTATTCATTAAGAGAATGCAACTATATATTTATCCCAACCACTTTGAATACACAGATACAAAATGGACATTCATCGGTATACCCGATTTTTTCTAAGTTCCGTTATTGAATATTATAGGTG
>NW_004524647.1:9143038-9159149 GCF_000260255.1 Octodon degus | reverse complement strand
AAGGTTTTTAAATTGTTTCATATCTGGTCAAGTTGAGATTTTTAAGAACTTCATTTTTAATTTGTAATAAAAGTTTACAACTTGATTTTTTCAAAAAAGTCAACAAACTGCAAGCACCTGTTAATAAAGGTCTTAAATAATTGTCAAAAAAAAAAAAAAATCAGTCTGAGTTACATAGTGAGCTCAAGGCCAGCCAGAACTACATAGTGAGACCCAGTCTCAAAAAGAAAAGAAAAAAACTTTAACTAGTAGAGGCTACTGCTTAAACTACTCAGCAGCCAGAGATAACAGTGATTATAATAACATTAATTGCAGCAAAGAGAACAATAAATAATAGTTAATAGCTATCTTTATAATATTAAGGATGAAAACATAACTGATGATAACAATATTCTGTCACTGCCTAATTATAATTACTCGTTTCCTTTAGGTCTCTATCTAAAAATTACCTTCTTTGTGAGATTTTGCTATCTAAAATTTCATTTCTTCTTACAGCTTATTTGATATGTTCTTTCCCTAGTTTTTCTGCTTAGTGTTTACTATAAGCAAATATGCCACATAATTTGCATTTTTTGATTGTCTTTTTGAGAGAGGATTTCACTATGTAGTTCAGGCTGGCTTTGGTCTCACTTTGTAGCCCAGGCTAGCCTCAAACTCACAGCAATCTTGCCTCAGCTTCCCGAGTGCTGGTATTACAGGCATGTGCCACCATGCCCAGCTATGCTACATAATTTGAACAATTTGTTTTGTTTATTGTCTTCCCCCACTGGTGGGTAAGTACCTTGGATAAGGACTTTTTTTTTTTTTTTTTACTTTTTTAGCCTATACTATAGAGTAGTCTTGATACATAGTAAGTTTTGATATTTATAAGGTCAATGAACAGATGACAGCAACAGTTCATATTTGTTGAACACTCTCTGTGCTAGACACTATACCGAGCATCCTACCCAAATGGTCTCATTTTGTGCCCTCACCCGTGCGTCCTGCAGCTTTCTGGTTCTTGTTCTGTCGCAAGCATCCTTTTTCATACACTCGCCCTTGCCCCCCTCCACACACAGGCACCACTCGCCCCCAGCCTCCTGGCGCAGGCTGGCTTCGTTGCAGCTACTCTCTTTTCTGACTCCTCCCTCTGTCTCCTTCGTGAGCTCTGCTCTTAGGCCCTGTGCTCGCAATGCCGATTTGCTCAAATTCTGCCTCCAGTTTACTCTTCCTTGTTCTGTGTTGCTCCAGAAGCAGCCCACCCATTCTGGTCTCAGCTGTACCCTAGTACTGTGCAGTGCTCTCAGATCTCTTTCTAATCCTTGTTTTCTACTCCCTGCTACAGAATTTTTTTTTCTTCTTTTCTTTTTAATGTATTTGGTTGTTACAGGGTCTCACTACACAGCTTGGGCTGGTAGTGATCCTCCTGTTTTCAGCCTCCCCAGCGCTGGGATTATAGGCATAAACCGCCATACCCAGACGCTGGCCAGCTCAGGCTGGGGGTGGGGCTGGCAGGGCTTGTGGTACTGGGGATCCAATCCTTGTCCCTGCACTTGCCTAAGCAGGCACATAGTCTGCTGACCTATCTTGCCGGCCCCGGCTAAAGCATTTTTCATGAGTGTGCTCAATTTATTCAACACCTACCTTCCCCCAAACCCGCTGACATACTAAATTAGCAGCCTTAGTTGGGGCATCACAATTCTCTAGGCCACCCAAGTTGGAAGCCCAGGGTCGCCTGTGACTCGTCCCTCTGTGCATATTCCCAGCCAGTTCTCACTGTTGGCTGTCTCTCCAGCCCATGTCTGCTATGAGCCCTGGCCCAGGCTCTAGTACTTTTATCCCCCACCACTGCTACAGTGGCCTCTTAACGCTCCTACGGCTAGTCGTGTTTCCTGCATGAGCCCCTGCTAACTGAGCCCTGGGTATGATTGCCCGGGGTGGCCCAACGCACCTCCGCTCCCAGAGAACACACTGTCCTTTCCCCACAGCTTCTGATCCCTCAGCTAAGACCCATGTCCTCAGAGGCTGTCCCGCTGGTCCTGAAAACACCCCCTACTGAATGTGTTACTAAGCTATCAGGGCAGAAGTTGCCAGAAAGACATACAAATTTGTAAGGATCGTAAGCACTTGAAAATAGTTAAGACCTAACATATATAAATCCCCCCCAGTGAAATGAGAAAGCATTTACAAAATAAAATGGAGAGATGATTAAAAAGTGCAAAATGGCAAGACCCTGGCTAAAGAAACAAGTTAGGGAAGGGAGCCCAGGTAAAGAGGCACAGAATTTAATTTAACCTTAGCATATCTCTCAACTCACCAGCAGATGGCAGCCCAGAAAAACGGCTCTTTTATTCTTCAGACTTCCATAAAAGCCTTTTGTAAAATACAGAAAACAAAAAAATAAAATACAGAAAGTAGTAAGATGAAATTACCGTACAGTTCAACCACCCAGTTGTAGCCATTGTTATTTCCTGTCAGAGTGTCTGAACGTACATGGTTGACATGCTGCCGTGTGTGCAGCGCCCCCCCCTCCCCCCGCTTTATACTCCAAATATTGTTGCTTTTAAAAAAAGTTTGTGGGGGCTGGCCAAATAGCTCAGCAGATTAAAACGCCTGCAAGCAGGCGCAGGGGCCGGGGTTCAACGTGCCGCCCCGCCCCCAGGATGTGCTGAGACAGCGATTGAACTTTGTAATCATTATGTAATGCTCTGATAGACTGTCTATATTGATTCTGTAAGTTGTTTTTGCTTCTTTTAAAGCTAGGATATAGGCAGTGTCAGTCTGCTTAGAGGGGCCCAAGGGAGATTTTCACAGATGAGTCCCAAGGCTAAAGAATACATGTGTGTAAAACACGGCAACAACAGCAGGCAGCATGGAACAGAAAGAACACCAGAGAGCCACCCGTGTCTATTGTAGAATTCTTATATAGATGGTTATATTTACATTCTTACATAGTGCTGTAGCCAGTACATGAATGTTAATCTGTGTTGTCATGTAACTATCGTGCCATGTGCCTGTGCTAGACCAAGTGGAGTCACTTGGGATCCTCAGGTGCTCTTAGACTCCCCTGAGCTTCGGAGCAGTCTGAGTGGTTCCCACATCCCACCCCCTCAAAGATGAGGAGCAAGGGCCAGCCAGATAGCTCAGCAGACTAAAGCGCCTGCTTAGCAGAGCACAGTGTAGCGGCCGGGGTTCAATTCCCAGCGTGCCATGCTGGCCCCACCCCCGGGGCACACTGAGATGGCATTTGAGACTGGGCATGGTGGTGCACACCTGTAATCCCAGCGCTTGGGAGGCTGAACACAGGAGAATCACGAGTCCAATCTACATAGTGAGACTCTGTATACCCTGTAGACTGTGTCCTAAAAATTCATTAAAAAAAAAAAAAAAAAAAAAAAGATGGGGAGTACCTAAATGAAACATTCTATATGTAAGGGCATAAGTACCTGTAGTTATTAAAGCCAGAACCAAATGTAACACCACTTGTTTCATTTGTACATTTCATCCATAAACAACATCAAAACATGGTGCGTAACATTTAAGGCCTGAGAGGGCTTCACCCTGGAGGGCTAAGTTTATAGATTCTGCCCCTAGTCAGATGCTATTCCTAGTAGTCAACCATCACAATGCCTGGTCAGGGCATCTGCTAGGTCATTTCCTGGCAAGAAGTGGGGCTTATGGCCTTGGGATGTAACTTAGTGGGAGAGCACTCCCTTAACATGTTCAAAGCCCAAGGTTCAATCCCCAGCACCATAAAAAAGTACAGTGTCATTAGTTACATCTGCTCAAAAATATCTTTCCAGAAATACAGAAACCCTGCATTTCAAGTAATACTGCATTTATAATATCACTTCTCTGATAAATACCTTTGGCTGTTGAGATAGCTCAGCGGTCTAAAGTGCCTGCTTAGGCAAACTTAGGCAAGTTCAATCCCTGGCACCACTTGCTGTGCTAGTCCAGCCCACCCCACCCCTGGTGGGCTGAGCAGGCCACAGGGAAAAAAAAAAGGGGATTATGTCCTGAGCCATGATACCCTATGTGATCAGCTTTTTGGCCACGCTCCCATACACTCACCACAAGTTGGCATGCCACGTGGGATGGTGCCCTGTGACTCCTGAGCTGCTCACTCCAGCAGCTAGAGTGTCAGTCCCCTCAAGATAAACCAACTATCCATGTAAAATGTAAGGGGCCTTTTTTATGCATCACAATCAAACTATCCAGAACTCTGCTCATCGGCTTGACATGCCTGTTTGGGTTTCAAACCAGAATATTTCTATACTGGGCTGGACAGTGACTGCTGTCCTTTGCCAGATTGAGTCACAGCTAGACCCTTCAGTATATGGTGTCAGTCAGAGGTCCCTCTTTTCCTTCTGTATAGAGACTAGACGTCCTGTAGTCTGTCCTCCTGGACAGGTTCTTGGGCCATGTACTTCATAGGTCCCAAAGCCATTCCCTGTTTGGCTGCCAACAGGCTAGCTGAGAAAGAGGCCCATTGCTAGAGATACATCCTCCAGTGCATGAGAGTGGGAGCCTGTGCGCCTGCACTCCTTGGACAGGCTGTCCAAGTCCATAGCCTCTATCTGTCCTGTGATTCCTCATGGCATGTTAAGCAGCGTTCAGCATTGTTGTTTCTCAGTAGGAATGCTGGCTTTTGGCTCCCTTCCACAACTGTGGCCAAAACCCAACAGGATACTTCCGCTTCCTCTGTTTTTGCCATAGGCCTCAGCTAAATCCATTGTTATCCATACTGACAGGATAAAGGACAAGTTGAGGTCAGTGACTCATAGGGCTTGCACCTGTGCAGCAGCCCTCTTTAGTCTTTTTTTTTTTTTTTTTTTTTTTTTTGGTGGAACTGGGGATTGAACTCAGGCCCTTGTGCTTGCCAGACAAGCACTTAGTCTACTGAGCTATCTCCCTGGCCCCCCTTTTAGTCTTGAAAAGCAGCTTCTGCTGCATCTTCAGCCCCATTTTCTTTCTTTTCTCTCTCTCTCTCTCTCTCTCTCTCTCTCTCTCTCTCTCTTTTGTATTATTTTAGTAAGAGTCTACAGGGTCTCACTACACAGATCCAACTCATAGTGATCCGCCTGTGTTCAGCCTTCCAAAGAGCTGGGATTATAGGCACGCACCACCACGCCCAGTCTCATTCGCCATCTCAGTACACCCTACAGGTGGGGCCAGCACAGCACACTGAATGTTGCTCTTCCGCCAGCTGCTGTATCTGCCTAAGCAGGTGCTTTAATACACTGAGCTATTTGGCTGGCCTTTGGCAGCCCCATTTTCTACCCTTTTTTTGTCATCTGGTATAAAGGTCACAGCGGGGTAGCTTGGTGCAGTACCAAAAACCTAGCAACCTCCATACTCCTATAACCAGTGTCCTATCATGCATCTGGTCTTACCGACCATACAACACCCAAGAATCTGACAGATAAACCAGGTCTCTGGTATTGTCCTTGTCCATGGCCCACCCCATGCATCAAAGCTTCCTTCACACTGCACAGTGGCTTTCACATCTTCAAGGTAATCAGGTTAACATGATGTCAATACAAAACAGTGCCACAGAGTGTGGCTTGGCCCAGGTGGTCAGGTCCTGGGCCACTAGACCATGGCATAAAGTTACGCCATGCAAATAGCCTTGTGGCAACATCTGGAAGGTCCCCTGTCTGCCCTTCTGGGTGAAGGCAAATTGGCCAGTGCCAGGGTGAGACTTCACAGTCATTTGCCACAATCCATCTGGCTTCTAAATGGGCCATCCAGGAAGCCGAAAGGGCTCTGTGCAGGCCAAATCACCCCTACTTTTTCCAATTTCAAGACAGTCTGTCCTATCTCCTCATGGCCTCCAAGCAGCCACTACTGTTTCACACACATAACCCACATGTCGCGCAGGACAGTGGATGGCCTCAGACTACTGTTTTTACCATGCAAATTTTCAACCGGAATGCTCCCTGTGTGGTGAGCACCAGTCAGTGCTCGTAAGTATGTATTCAATGATTGGGGAAACACAATCATACAGGTGCGGGGCAAGTGTCCTATACCCAAAGTCACCTAGGCCTTCCAGACAGTGATGTAGTGGCCTCCATACCTTCCTATGCATGCGGTAGGTCCTGTAAAATGGTCTGGGTTGACATGTATTAGTATTGACTCAGCTCCGGTATCCACCAATGCTAGTATACATTATATTCTTTGGGGGTCAATAATAGTCAATTCCACCAGTCTCCTGGGACCCCCAAGACCCAGGTACCCTGGCCTTCCTCCTAACTGGGTAAAAGGCCAGAATGACTTTTTCCTGTTTCAGTGGGGCTGCATTGGCCTTCTGGCCCTAGCCCATCAGCCAGCATTGATGCTCACTACATAATGGCCTCCACATAGTCAGCCTCACTCACATCCAAAGGCTGCCATCTAACTTGTATGTGGCCAGGCCAGCAGTCTGCAGGTCCATCCATTTCTGGAGCCAACCCACCTTCAGTGGTCCCAGCCTGTTCTTGGGGAGATGGCCCCACTTACCCAGAGCCCCCCTTCTTATTCTCCTTTATGGGTGCAGTATTTGCAGATCTCACCTTACCTTGGCACTTTACTTCCATGTCTCCCAGCCTGGCCATGGAATCCATAGCATCATGGATGAAGTGATCTGTAAAGGGGCTAGATGGGCTGCCGCTGACCTCAGCATGGCCCACTCACCAGGATCACGTCCTTGTTCATGTGGCAGCAGCTCCTCCTCTGGGCTGTGGGACTTCAGTGCAAACATTTTCTGCATGTCCACTTCACGTAGCACACTTATCAAGTCTAGATAGTGACTGCTCTGGAAGGTCACCCAGGTTTTCCCAAACCAGGCAGGCTTCTGCCATCAACCGGTTTATCACAGTCTGATTGCCTGCTTCTGGGGCCATCCTTAGCACATCCTGCAGAACCTGTCTCATAGCGGGGGTGCTGACCATGTTGACTCTTGTGGGTATCTCCTGTGAGCGTAACTGCTTATCAGCCCCATTATCCCACAGCTGTAGCAGCCATGCATTAGTGTGTTACCTATTTTCTGCTTTAACTATTTTGCTAGCTCCTGCAGCAACATGGCTATAGAGGTCATGTATGTGCGCTGGGTAGAGATAGGTGGTCCTTCCAGTCCTCCCTGGGCTAGGGGTTCCTCTGCCTCCATTTTTTGATGAATATCTGGCCTAGCATGAAAAGTCAGGGGATTTTCACAGGGGTTTTCTCAGGAATGAGGACTTACACTTCTGGAAACATTTGTGGAGAAGGTGATGCTTCCCACGCCTTGCAGCAGCCAGCCACTGCTCAAGGTCTTCCTCTATCTGCTGCAGCTGTCCACTTGCCAGACAAGGCCATCCACCTCTTGATCTACACAGTAGAACAGAGTGAAAATCAGCCAAGCTACCCACCCCACCATTTCACAGTGATGGGGAGGAAAGAAATTTGTCTGTCAATTGCTTCCAAGGCCTGCAAGACATTCCCAGATTCTAAATGGACTCATTCCCAGTCCTCCTGGTCCTTCCAAGCCACCAAGAAGGTGGCTGCAGGTAGCCATGATGAGGCCAGGGTCATTCATATGCCATTTTCCAGGGTTCTCCTTTGCCTTTGGGAGCCATTTCCACAGCTTCCATGAAACCAGTCACCTCAATGTCCCATCGACTATACCAGCTGTGGGCCCATCTAGGGAGGTCTAAGGGAAATTTTCACAGGTGAGGTCCCAAAGTTAAAGAATACATGTGTAGACTGTGGAGATAGCTCAGCAGTCTAAGCACCTACCTGGAAAATACAAGGACCCAAGTTCAATCCCCAGTACTGTATTCTGTGCTGGCCCAGAACCCCAGGCACACTGTGCTGGCCCTGAAATTGGGCATAGTGATGCACACCTGTAATGCCAGTGTTCGGGAGGCTGAGACAGGAGGATTACTATGAATCCAAACTGTGTAGCAAGACCCTGTATCAGAACTGGCCAAAGAGCTCAGTGGATTAAAGGGTTTGCAAGCAGGCGCAGGGGCCAGGGATTCAATTCCCAAGCCTGCCATGCCGGCCCTACCCCCAGGGTGCACTGAGATGGTAATTGAGACTGGGCATGGTGGCAGGTGCCTGTAATCCCAGCTCTTGAGAGGCTGTAAACAGGCGGATCACTACGAGTCCGATCTAGTAGTGAGCTCCTGTAGATCCTTCCCTAAAAATATCAAAAAATAAATAAATAAATAAATAAATAAATAAATAAAATAAAGACCCGTATCAAATAAATAAATAAATCTTTAAAAGAATGCACATGTGCAAAAAACATTAGCAACAACAGCAGGCAGCATGAAGCAGAGCAGAAAGCAGGAGAGTACAAGAGAGCTTTTATTGTGTCTTTATTGTATAATTCTTTTTTTTTTTTATTGTAGGGCAGGGTCTGCAGGGTGTTCAGGGTCTCACTACTAGATTGGACTCATAGTGATCCACCTGTTTACAGTCTCCCAAGAGCTGGGATTACAGGTGCGCACCACCATGCTCAGTCTCAATTGCTGTCTCAGCACACCCTAGGAGCGGGGCCCGCAGGGCAGGCCCAGGGATTGAACCCCAGCCCCTGCACCTGCTTGCAGGTGCTTTAATCTGCAGAGCTATTTGGCCAGCCCTGTATAATTCTTATGCATGTTGTTCTCATATTTACATTTTTATATAGTGCTATAACCAGTGCATGCATGTTTACCTATGCTAAGTCATGGTTATATAGCTACACCCCACTGTGTGCCTGTGTTAGACAGGTGGGGTCACATCCTCAGGTGTCCTTAGATATCCTGAGCTTTGAAGCAGTCAGAGTGGTTCCCACAGACAGGATAATCAGTAAAGCTTTGTCAACCTCATCTAAAGGCCGGGAGGGAAAAGACCATTGGATTTGCTCACTAGGTTGGGGCTCAGTAAGTAGCAGGAGATCATCAATGCCACAGAGGGACTTGAGCAAACTTGTGTTCCTTTGAATGTGTGGAGTGGTTAAAAATAAAGGGTGGGGGGAGTAAGGTCACAGTTAGACAGTACAGTTGATTTTTTCAGAGAGTGAGAGTTCAGCATATTTATAGACTGAGGGAAGAAATAAACAGTGAGAGTGAGGCGTGGTGCCTGAGTGAGGCAGGTGGGGAAAGTGGGGTCAGAAGGCCTTGTGAGGGCTCTGTTCCAGGTGGAAAAGGAATGTTTCCTGCTTAGAGACCTGTTTGCTTGTTCGTTTGTTTGAGACAGGGTCTTAATCTGCAGTTCAGGCTGACCTCAAACTCACAGTGATCCTCCTCCCTTAGCTTCCCAAGTGCTTGGATCGAGGCCTTTAAAAAGGAAGAAAGGCTCAGGAAGATAAGGAGAAAATTAAGGGTAGAACACAAATGGAGGGGCACAAATATACCTCACTGATAGTCATGAATACTGTACTTTACATTTTCTATAATTATGAATAATAGAGTAACTTACATTTTATAGTCTATTTTTAATTGTTTTCATAAACAAGCAATAAATAGGGTCTAAATGCAGTTCAGAGAGGGTAGTACAGCTTTATTGAAAGGCCAGCAAGATAGCTCAGCAGACCAAGTGCTTGCTTTGGCAGGCATAAGGACCAGGGTTCAATTCCTGGTCCCACATGCTGTGCTGGCCCCGCCTCGGTGTGTGTTTAGCCAGGGACCAAGTCCAGGCGTGATAGCGCATGCCTGTAATCCCAGCGCTAGGGAGGCTGAAAACAGGAGGAGAACTATAAGTCTGAGCTGCATAGTGAGAACCTGTACCAAATACATAAATGAAAAAAAAAAAAAAATAATAAAACCTTGAATGAAAATAAAATGAGGCAGAGGTGAGGCCTGGCCTCTGACATTAGCAGGGACCATAAAAATTTGCCTGGCACATGTGACTAAGCCCATTGTTCCGCATTTACAGGATCTTGTCAGAAAGGTAATTGACTTAGTAATAAAGACAGACCTAGTATTCATGAGGAAACACAAGGGAATAAGTCCATTTATCAGCTGCCTAGCTTTTGCCTCTGTGCATTTTCTGACCTGAACACCAAGTTAGGTGTTTCCACCAGCCCAGTGCCTTCTATGAACTGGATCTCTTTCTCCTTCCCAGTCTCTCAAAAACCTCAAAGCATCAGCAAGGGGGAGTGAGCATTTGAAACATTGTTAAAACAAACAAACAAAGCAAACCACAGCAATGATAATTTTCTACAGGGTCTTATCCTTTCAGAGATTTTCTGAGTGGGTAAGAACTAAGCTACAGGGTAACTGTAGCTTAGTTAGCAGTATGAGTTCTATAACTCAGACTGTAGTTTTTCATGCACTATTGTTGGTTTTAAGAAATCTGCTCCAAAACAAATATAAATAAAAATTAAAAATTAAAAATAAATAAATAAATAAAAAAGAAAAAAGAAAAAGAAAGAAATCTGCTCCAGTGTCTCCAAGCCTCAGCTCCCTCCGCTCCAGGATGGGAGCATCAGCAGCCTGGCACAGTGTGCCTGTGACAGTGATCAAATAGAATCATCTGTGTTCACTCACTGTGTGGGTGCCTACTGTGTGCCAGGCCTGGAGGACTCAGAGCCACGCAAACACAACAAAGATTTCTGACTGTGAGTTGGTAGAGACAGCCTGAAAAACCAAACTCGGGAAACATGTGATCCATCAGTTGTTGAAAAGTGCTAGCAAGAAAATGAAGTAGAGGGGCTGGTGAGATGGCTCAGTGGTCTAAAGCACCTACTTAGAACAAGCTTAGCAAAGCACAGGGACCGCGGTTCAATCCCCCAGCACCACATGCCAGCCAGACCTGCCCCCTGGTGGGCTGAGCTGGCCACACACACACACACACACACACACAAATAAATAAATAATTTTTTAAAAAAGAAAATGAAGTAGAGAAGGGAGGAAAGATCCCTGCAAGCTGTGAGAGGACATCCTAGCCAGGGCCAGCAGCAGCTGCTCAAGCCCTGAGCCTAGGTCTGCCGTGTTAGCAGAAGGGGAAGGAAGCCAGTGTGGCAGAAATGAGCAAGCAGAGAGAAGGTGGCAGGAAATGAGATTAGATCACACAGACCCTGTAGGTCATTTTTCTTTGGTGAGCTGGAGGAAGCCATTTGAGGATTTTAAGCAAATTAGTGATTAAATCTGACCTCTTTTTTTAGTAGGTGTTAGGGCTTGTGTCTAGATATTCCCCTAAAGCCTCATGCAGTCATAGGTGGGGCATTTTCAGAGATGGCTGGATCTAGAATGTGTGGTGCTGGGATTGATTCATGGTGCAATGCTAAGATCAAGTGTACTAGGATTAAGGGTGTGAGTGCTTTTTACCCTAAGTAGCCTGAATAAGATATAAGGGATAGAGACCCGGAGTCAGCCCTTGTTTGCTTTTCTGCCTTCTACCCACCATGAATTATTTTTCCTCTGCGATGCCTCTCTGCCATCCACACTGCCTTGGAGCCAGCCAGTAATGGACTAAAACCTCTACAGTGGACTAAGTAAACTAGTCCTCCCTTAACTTGTGGGTGTCAGATAGTTTCAACAATGAGAAAAGTAAGACAGAATTTGCTACCAAGAGTGGAGTCCTTGCTGTGACTACCTGACCATGTGGTTTGGGAGCTTTTGGAACTGACTTTGAGGGAAGAGTTTGGAAAGGTTCAGCTAAAAAAGCAGCCTGGTAGGCCTTAAGCTGCACTTGATGGGAGATTCTGATCGGAGCTCAGAAGACCAGAATGCTGATAGAAATGCTGCCGGTGAAGACCAGGCTCAGGAGGATTCTGCTGGGAAGGACCGCAATGGTGGTGGAACTCCAGATGATGTGTGTTACGCTTTGGCAGAAAGTTTGCATTTTGTTCATGTGTAGAGACTTAGCCTAAGAACAAGGTTAAGTGCAGCCAACTAATTCATCTGGCAGAAGAAATTACCAGGCAGTCTAATGTTGAAATAGCTGCTGTTGGGCACTTTTAGCTGGATCTATTTAAGAATGGTGTGCACCTGTAATCCCAGCACTTCGAAGGCTGCAAACAGGAGAATCACCACAAGTCCAATCCACATAGTGAGACCCTACAGACCCTGTACTAAATACAAAAAAAAAAAAAAATCAAGAGCAAAAGGCCTAGCAAAATGATTTAAAATACTGTGAGTTTGGCCAGAGAGGAAGCTCTAGTACTGCTATGGACTGTAGAGATGGAGCAGAGGAGATCTTGATTGCTGAGAAGGTACAGGAGAATAGAAATGATGACCTGAGGGTATTATAAGAAGCAGTGGGACTCCACTCTTTGCAGTCTCAAACTTGCAAAAGTGAAAGCCTGCCTGGAAAAAAAAAAGAAAAAGAAAAAAACCAGAACACCGTATTCCAAAATGGTGGCAGCCTAGGGAAGTTTTTCCTCAGGATTTGGTTCATAGGTGTTGGACCCCCACACCCATGAGAGAAGAATGAAGCAACAGAGGCCTGTGAGGCACCTTGTGGGGTTGCATTGCCTTCAGTGGATCAGCTTACAGCTAGCAGTTTGAACACAGGGAGAAAGATCCAATAGGTGGGGATGGAGTGTGGTGAAGAAGGACAGCCACCATCCTGTGGGGCAGACCAAGGTCTTGGAGGAAAGAGGCAACGGGATCTAGTAATGCTTCTTAAACTGAATGTCATAGGAAGCCCCTAGAGGCTTCTTAATTGCAGATTCTGATTGACATTTCCAGCAAGCTCCCAGAGAATGGCTCCACTGCTGCTGCTGCTGCTGCTGCCGCTGCTCTGCAGACTGCATTTTGAGTCGCTTCCATTGCACAAGGGGGAAAATTGCTGTTAACATGGCAGCTCCTGCCCAGTAAGAAGATGAGATGCTGGAAGAAGTTCTCTTCTGATCATTTCCATTTTCTCAGCAGTCAGCTGAAAGTGAGCACTTGGTGTAGAGTTAAAAAGGAGAACCAAGGCCTGGGTAGGAGTTCTCAGACTCAAGTTGGAAGCTCACTGGACACAGGTTGCTGGGCACAGACAGCTGAATCAATAGGTCTGGCATCTTCCTCAAATGGGAAGAGGATCAAGAGATGAAGGGAGGAGAGGGAAAGGGGATTAAAAAAGAATGAAGATGCACTAGGCGCCTGTGCCAACTCTACACAAGAAGTGTAAACATGTACTACAAACATATACTTATAATGTAACTTTACTGAAGCATAATGGGTACACAGAAAGCTGCACATACTCCGTGTGCTTACAAGCTGATGAGTTTGGGTATGTTCATATACCCATGAAGTCACCATCAATGTCAAGGTAATAAACCTGACCTTCATTTCCAAAAGTTTCTTCCCCCCCCCTTTTTTTTGGTTTTGTTTTGTGTTTGTGTTGAAGATCAAACCCAAGAACTCAAGAATGCTAGGCAAGCTGTACTCTCAGCCCCCTTTGATTTTTTTTCCATTGTGTGGACTTTTAATATAAGATTTCTTTTACCCATTGTTATTAGCACAGTACAGTCTCCTTAACTAAAAACAGATGTCCAGCACTTACTCATCTTACACAGCTAAGCTTGTCTCTACTGAGCAGCATCCCTATCTTCTACTCCTCTGCAATGTGTGCTTCCCTCAAGTTCTCAGGTGATGCTGGCCTAAAAGCTGCCTGTAGGTAACCCACATTTGGTGAAACACCAGGTAGGGAAGTGCCTTGGGTTTCAAGGCAGCACAAGGGTCAGACGAGGTTCACTATCCTGTCCACCACCATTGGCATCTCAGATATAAGATAGGTAGAGTTACATTTCATCAAGATGGGCCCTTTGCCAGGGAAGCAGAGCAAAAGGATTCTTTTACACCATGTCTAGGATGTGGCCTATGCTAAAAAAAAAATCTGTGGTTATCTGTCACCAGCCATACAGCCCCACCTCCCAATGCAGGCACAAGTTCCTTCCTATGTGACTGTATAACACACTGGCTTCAGTGCCAGGCTCTGAGCCCTGAAGACATGAGTCAGCTGTAAACAGCCTTAGGCTGGTTTCTCAGCATCTCTGTGCTTTAGTTTCTTCATCTATAAAATTAGAGTAACCCCTCACATAGTTCTTGGAAGCTTTAAATAAGACGCTGCATCCAAGCCACGTAGCCCAGCATCTGGCATACAATAAATAATAAATGATAATTCTCAAAGGCCAGAAGAATATAGAATAACCAACAAAAATTGACCCAAATATTGTCCATGTAAGCCCAACAAAGCCTGTTTTTCCTGCTTTGCAATTTGTAGTAATTCTCACTGTGACTTGTGTTAGCACTATTGTTTCATTTATTTTTGTTAGAAGTACTTATGTATGCAGGAGTCAAGATCAAGTTGTGCAGCCCTGGCTGCGGTGACTATTTTTACCAGACATCCCCAAAGCCCTTCACAGTACCATAGGTATTCAGGGCCTATATATATGATACCTTCCAGGAATCATTTGTAGATTTGAAAAAGGTGATGTGTGATGTTATGATTCATGTCTCGGTGTCCCCCCAAAGCCTCATGCAGTCATGGGGTGGGCTTCTAGAGTCTGTAATTAACTCATTATCACTGGGATTATGGGTGTGAGTGCTACAGATATCCTGAATGTGACATAAGGGAGACAGACTTGCTCTCTGCAGCCATTGTTGCTGCTACTCCTCCCGTTTGCTCTTACTCTTTGCCACCGCCATGAACTGCTGCCTTCTGCCATATGCCAGACTGCTTTGAAGCTAGCTGAGTATGGACTGAAACCTCCAGTAACTGTGAGCTAAATAAACCTTTCCTTCCTTCATTTTGGGTTTCAGGTATTTGTCCCAGCAACAAAAGAAGAGTAACTGAGACATATGATATAACCCTCATATGCTTTGTTTAATTCACACTTGCTTATGGTGAAAAATTCAAATAACATAAATAAAAATCATCTGTCTGTTCAAATAGGAACATAATACACACTTTTTCAAACATTCCATTATTCACATGTCTCTTAATTTGTCTGAGATGATTCCTATCTATGGACATTTGGAATGTTTCTAGGGTTTTAAAAGTTTTTTTTTCAAACAATGTTTCAGTGAACACATCTTTGTGGAAGATAAACTCCTAGAAGTGGATCAAAGGATGTCCAGGTTTTTTAATGTTGCCATGCTAACCACAGTTCAGTTAGCAGAGAACAGTGCTTATCCTAGCCAGTGAGAGTAGAAGGATCTTCGTTGTAGGGCACTAGACAGAAAGCAAAGCTGTTGGGAAGCCCCAATGACAAATCCGAGTTGTGCTTTTAGAAAACACTCCAAGAGCCATACACAGGCTTGAGCATCAAGAAACTATGTCTTCTAATCAGGAACATCCTTGCCAAATGGGGAAGTAGGGACCTCAGCTTCCTATGGCAGAAACACGCTATCTCTGCTAGTTGGGGAGGCTAAACAATAGGGAAGTCTGCATGGAGAAAACAATCACATTTATGACAGTGCTTGTGGGCTGAAGGAGCAGAAGTGTGGCTTCCTCATCTGACTTCACTAACTCAGTGCCGAGCAGACATTCCTTCCCAAGCCTGCATCACAGGAAAGTGCTTGCTTTCTCTACACCATCAGCGAAGTTAGTATCTACTAAGGATGTAATATCTTAAGGTTCAGTTTTGCATTTCCTTAGTTAAGAATCATATTGGTGATCTTTAGATTTGTGTATTGGCTATTACATCTCATTTGATTTTTAACCTGTGCTGGCTAGTATTACAAATCACAAACTTCCTCAAAACTAAATAGCTGAAAATATGGCCTAGAGGAAATCTGTATCATCATGTAGCTTTGCTGATCTCAGCTGTGTCACCAGAGTCACTTGCGTGGGATGGAGTAGGATAAGTCTCCGTGGTACTCTGCGTTGACTTGCTTCTTCCACTAGGGTTAAATTTATGACAGTGGCCGAGATTTAAAAGAGAGAAAGAAGATGCAAATTCCTTTCCTTTTCTAGAGCTCTGTTCTGTGTCGATGCTCCTGTGTTACTGGCTGAAGCAACCAACTCTATGTGCACTCGGATTCAGGGTAGGAAGGACATTTCAAAGGCTAGATACAGAGGCTACTGACTGGAATCATTGATTAAATCAACTTTTCAGTACTGGAGATTGAGCCCAGAACTTTCACATATAGCACCATCCCAAATATATATATTGGGGCCAGGGAGATGGCTCAGTGGAATAAGTGCTTCCCTGGCAAGCACAAGGGCCTGAGTTCAATCCCTGGTTCTG
>NW_004524647.1:9137391-9142806 GCF_000260255.1 Octodon degus | reverse complement strand
CACCACATGCCAGCCAGCTCCGCCCCCTGGTGGGCTGAGCTGGCCACACACACACACACACACACACACACACACAAATAAATAAATTAAAAAATTTAAAAAATATATATATATATATGGCACAGGGTCTCACTACGCAACTCAGACTCATAGTGTCCTCCTGTTTTCAGCCTCCCCAGCTCTGGGATTACAGGTGTGCGTCACCACACCTGATATTGGTGGCTGGCTCAGCATGCCCAGGGGCAGGGCCAGCTTGGCCTTTATCAATTCTGATCAATCTTTGTGTGTGTGTGTGTGTGTGTGTGTGTGTGTGTGTGTGTATTTTTAGGGAAAGATCTACAGGGTGTTCAGGGTCTCACTACTAGATTGGACTTGTAGTGATCTGCCTGTTTATAGCCTCCCAAGAGCTGGAATTACAGGTGTGTGCCACCATACCCAGTCTCAACTGCTATCTCAGCGCACCCCGGGGTTGGGACCAGCACAGCAGGCCCAGGGGTGGAACGCTCCTGCCTTTCGCAGACTTGCAGGCACTTTAATCTGCTGAGCTACTTGGTTGGCCTCTGATCAATCTTATATTCTTTTTTGCATCATTTAGCAACTATAGGATTGATTTTTTTTTTAATTTTATGCATTTGCTACAGGGACTAACTATGCTGCTTGGACTCATAGAGATCCTCTTGTTTCAGCACCACCACACCCGTTTTCAGGGTCCCGCTCAGCACATCTGGGACAGGAGTCCAGTGCAGCATGTGGTACAGAGGATCAAACCTGGGTCCCTGTGCATGTCAGGCAGACGCTTAGACCACTGTGCTATCTCCCTGGCCCCAGGATTGACTTTTTTGTGGTCCTTTGCTATTTCTTCACACTTATTTTTTAATTAATTACGTTTATTGGTACATTGTAGCTATATATGATTACATTCATCATAAGGAACTTGTACCTGTACATGATGTATCCTGATTCTCTTTTTTTCCCATTCCCCTACCCTCTTTTTAATCCCTCTTTTCTTCCTTATTTACAAAAGTTTTGCTTCCTTTTTTTCCCTTCTTTTCTCACTTTTTATTTTCCCTTCACTCAACCACTATGGATTTTTAACACTGGGAACCCTGAGATGAAGCCCACCCATAGCTGCTCTGAGTGCCAGGTTCACTTGGCTCATCCCTAATATGGCATCCAAACAAGCACTGTCTTCAGAGGACACTGCTATTGCTTGATTAGGACTATTTGGTTGCAATTATCGGGCTCTACATCTCCTTATCTACCCCCTAACATTTAATAACCTCTAGTTTTAAAGGCTCAATCTATTGATAGACTTGAAGTTACAAGGAACATTGAAAGCATCATATGAAGGTAGTATTAGGGGCTCAGAAAAGGCTGTTTACCCACAGAAAGCCAGGTGTGAATCCCCACACAAGTACTACCCAGCTGGTGACCTTGTATAAAACCTACTTTCTACTTTTCTTTCCTGGTAAATGTGGGGTGACAATGGCCCTTGCTTCCTATATTTATTGGTAAGGTTAAATGAATACAAGGGCTGCCCAGATAGCTCAGTGGACTAAAGGGCAGGCTTAGGGGCCAGGGTTTGATCCCTGGCATGCCTGCTGGCCTTGCCCCCAGGGCACACTGAGACAGTGATTGAGACTAGGTATGTAGCACACGCCTGTAATCCCAGCGCTTGGGAGGCTGAAAACAGGAGGATCACTGTAAGTCTGATCTGTGTAGTGAGACCATATAGACCCCTACTAAATACATAAAAAAAATGAATTAATACATAGGATGCTTGACATGTAGCAAATAGCACATAACATTGCTATCATTCATCACACAGAACCAGTTTAGTCTCTGATTTATTTTTCTGTTCTGAGGATTGAACTCATGACCCTGTACTTGCCAGGCAAGTACTTATTCTTTTTTTTTGTTTTGTTTTGTTGTTTTTTTTTTTGCTTTTATTTTTATTTATTTTTTTATAACAATAAAATTCTTCATAGGAAAATTTGCATGGGTTTAGGTACACAATTTCTGTAGAAGTATAGGCAGACATCATCAGATTTGTAACAAGTACTTATTCTACTGAGCTATCTCTCCAGCCCATGTCTCTGCTTTAATAATGGGTAGAGTTGTCCAAGATGAATAAAACTTATGACAGGCAATAGAGCCCAAGATCAAGAAGAGCTCAGCTGTAAAAAGTAATTACAAAGGCACAATTTATATTTTGTAATTTTAATTTTTTCTCTTTCCCTCCTTATTGATGCCATCAGGGACCTCTATTACTTTATCTAAAAGAAAATTTAATTTCAATATTTATCTATTATCTGTATCTTAATAGAGGTCAAATTATTTTTTTAGAAAGGGTGAAGTTCTCAAGGTGAAATGCTTACATCATTAAAAATGTGAATTCTCAAAATTTTATTCTATTTTGGACTTCTCTTGTATATTCATAATTAAGATTGTTTCTGTCCTTTTCATGATGACATCTTGTTAATTCTCATTTCATTCACTTTTCCAGTAAGTCCACTTTCTCCAAGTCCACTGTTACTATACAAGTTCCAGCCACTGTCTGCTCATTCTGATTGCTATGGGTACTCAGCAAATTATCCCAACATCTAATCATGTGAAACAGGTATCATGCTCATGGTTTCTCTGCATCAGGAACTCAGATGAGACAGAGCCTGCATGGCTCCTCTCTGCTCCCTAGTGATTCAGGTCTTGGCTGGAAGATCTGAAAGCTGAAATCTCACAGATGTGTAGCAATTGACAGTGGCTACTGTTTGGTAATCTCAGTTCCTTTTTTTGAGAGGGGAATCTTTGGGCACTTTCCACATGAACTTGTGTGAGCTACAAGAGAGGGCCAAGCACAACCCATCCTGCCTTTTACCACCTAGCTTTGAACATCATGCAGCTTCCTCCCCATGCTCCACTTGTCAGAGCAGTTGGGTCTTGCCCAGGTTCAAGAGGGAACCAGACTCCACCTCCTGATGGGGAGTGACAGCATTCTGAAAGACGTGTGTGGCTAGAAAGCCTGTGTGAGCATCCCTCAGATGTAGATCCTGCAACTTTCTTTCTTTCTTTCTTTCTTTCTTTCTTTCTTTCTTTCTTTCTTTCTTTCTTTCTTTTTTTCTTTCTTTTGTGGAACTGGGGATTGAACTCAGGCCCTTGTACTTGCCAGGCAAGTGCTTGTTCTACTGAGCCATCTCCCCGGCCCCTGCAACATTTCTTTTTCCTGAATTGCTCTCATGTCTTCCTTACTGACCTTGCTACTTCCACTTCTACACTTCCCTCTATGCTGTACTCATAGCAGCCTGGAAAAGCACATAACAGTAGATCACTCAGACTCCTTCACTTGGGATAAAGTCCAGCCTGAGGAGATACAGTAGGGATAGCCCAGCCCTGGTGCCCTTCCATCCATGCAGGCCACTGACCACTCTAAGCCATGCTAACCTGGTGTAGGCCTCCTCTTTCAGCTCCTCAAGAAAAATAGACTATATGTTCCCCTACCTCAGTGTCTTCCTGGAAATTTCTCTTCTTGACTTATGTGGTTTTACTACCATTGCTCTCTGTTCCCAGCTCAATAAATACCGTCACTGAGAGTAGTACCTGAGCCCTTCCTAAAGTCCTTCCTGAAATCCTGTCATTTATGACCATGTAGATGGTCCCAGAGAACATTACGCTGACTGAAACAGACCATGCACAGAGAAGTGAATATATTTTTTAACCCTAGAGAACTGAAACCCAGGGTAAGTGCTCTCTAGATATCCCTAGTCTTTTTTATTCTGTTTTGAAACAAGATCTCACTAAAGTGCCCAGTTGGCCTGCAACATGTAATCTTCCTGCCTCAACCTCCCAAGTAGCTCAAATACAGCTTTTCATATGTCAATTATTTGATAAAGCAGTTTTTAAGATAGATAGATAGATAGATAGATAGATAGATAGATAGACAGACAGACAGACAGACAGACAGACAGACAGACAGCAGGCACTTCCTACTTGTATTTAACTTCTTGCTTTCATTTAATTTGAATTTCAGATAAACAATGAACAATTTCTTAGTATAAGAAAGTCCCAAATATTGCACCCTCTAAAATCGTACTGAACACTTTTACTCTACAGATGTCAGTAGTGACCAAAAGTGAGTTGTTCCTGACAACAATCAGTTGGCTTCCACCATACTTTTCCCTGCTTGTTTTTTTTTAACATTACACCTGTTTTCACTTTGTCATATCAATAAAATTTACTATGGAGACCAAATTGCCCATGACCCACCAGGAGTCACTGAGTTCATGTAATTATAGATGTACTCTGGCCAACATTTGCATTGCTGTGATTAGTTTACCTCTGCCATGTTTTTTCCAAGTGACCAGGAAGAGTAGGGTCATGGAGGAAGAAGTAGCTGAATGACATTAATTTACCAGATTTCCCCAGTTTTATGACCTATTACAACAGCCTTGGCTGATTTATTCTGTTGAACTTTTCTGTCTGCCTGCATTCAAAAATGAGACAGGCTTCAGTAAAAATTTTTCCTATATCCTATGAAAAAACAATAATTTTCCCTTCTCTCTGAACCCATTGATAAGGTGAAATACTTCACAGACAAATAACTTTGCAGGATTTCAGAGAGGTCCTTTAAAATGATTAACCCATAAACATCTGAAACGGGATCATTACAAGATGTTTTCAGAAAGCAGCAAAATACCACTCTCTGATCATAAATGGCTTGTATTGTCATGCAGCAAATTATAGTACAGGTGGCCCACTTAGGCATATTGGCAAGGAAACATTTCCAAGGCTGTATTGTAAATGAAATAATATCCATTATTATTTGTGATGGCTCACGCCTGTAATCCCAGCTCATCAGAGGCTGAGGCTACAGAATGGCTGTGAGTTCGAGGCCAATCTGGGCTACACGGTGAGTCCAAGGCCAGCCTGAACTACAAATTGAGGCCCTGTTTCATAAAAAGCCAATAAATAAATAAATAAATAAGTAAACCAATAACCCTATTCTTTTGTAAGGCTAAAATGATAAATGAGGATAAAGTTAATATTTAGAGGATGTATTTAGAACAAATATTTTAAATAACATTTCCTCAGGGGCAAAGAATCATAGGTGCATCCTATTCTATCTCCAAAGATGGAAGATATCTCTTGAGGTATGTGGTTCCCTGTGGGTTGAACTATGCTCGAAATGAGAAGACCATCCAAAGCAACTGAGTTTAACTCCTAGAATACAAAATCAAGGGTTTCCTACAACAACCTGAGATTCACATTTTACCTTTTCTTTTTATGATATCAGAGCTTCTTTGGAAGCTGAGGCAGGAAAATCACCATGAGTCCTGGGCCATCCTGGGCTACACAGTGAGTACAACGCTAGCCTGAACTACATAGTGAGACACTGTCTCAAAAAAAAAAAAAAAAAAAAAA
>NW_004524647.1:9133871-9136511 GCF_000260255.1 Octodon degus | reverse complement strand
TTTTTTTTTTTGCTTGAGATGTTCAATTGCTTTGTAATTTTGTTTTTTCTTTTTCTTTTTTTGTGGTACCGTGGTTTGAGCTTGGGACCTTGCGCTTGCCAGGAAGGCATTTATGTCACTGAGCTATCTCTCCCCTTGTAATTTTTTTTTTTTTTTTGAGACTAGGTCTCACTGTGCAGTCCAGGCCAGCTTTGGCCTTGCTGTAGAACCCATACTGGCCTTAAACTCAATCCTCCCACCTCAGCCTCCTGAGTGCAGCCATTAGAGATATTTATTTATTTATTTATTTATTTATTTATTTATTGTCTTTTGGAGACACAGTCTTACTATACATTTCAGGCTAGCCTTGAACTCACATTATAACTCAGGCTGACCACAAACTTACAGCAGTCCTGCAAGTTCCTAGTGCTGGGCTGGCAGGTATGTGCAATCACACTGGTTTCCTTATAATTTAAAAACATTATTTGTAAAAGTTAAAAACATGTGCATGTTAGGCTTGAATTGGACCCGACTCTCCCCACCCCCACCCTGCTGGCCAGAAGCACTGTTCTCAGCAGGAAGCTCAGTTCAGCGTCATAGCTGTCAAGAGCAAGCACAGGATGTAGTAAAGAAGATAAGATAGGACAAGGAATTTTGTAGGTCCCTGGACCTCTGGGGATATCTGGAGACATTCAGAAATCTGTACCGGACTCTTCAAGGACTCTGCTCACTGAGGTTCAATACAGCCCGAGAACATTGACCACAGATGTTTATTATAATCTTCCTCCTGATGTTCCTGCCTTTCTACCCCAATAAAAGGAGCACACTTCTCTATTCCTGACAGAAGGTCTTTTTACCTCATATAGGCACAATAAATTCCACACCTTGTTGCCTTTACACAGACCTAGAGACCTCACTTGGTCTCTATCTCCCATCCTGCCCTGTGTTACAGTTCCTAAAGAAATTACAAGAATCTCTGTACATCTGCAATTCTAGCCCTCAGGAGGCTTTAGGCAAGAGCACTACATCAAGCTTGAGGGCAGCATGGGGTACACAGTGAGTTCAAGGCTAGGCCAAACTGCATAAAGAGACTGTGTCTCAAAAACCGAAAGGGCCTCATTTGTGGGGCATGATTTTCTTACAAGCGGACTTGTTTTTCCTTCTCTTTGGTCTGACTGTAGTCCTGACTCCAGTCATTACCACCAGGGGCTGGGCAGGGCAAGTGCTGAAGGTGGCATCCCTTGGTCATGCTAGCTTCTAGCTAACTGATTTTCTGCTTTACCCCTATAAGACATACCAAGTGCAGGCGCTGCAAAGCACACTACTCTTTTGACACTAAAGATAAAGATGAAAGCAGGGACCTGGATTATCATGACAGCAAAACTGAGGTGTTAGGTTCTTCATAGGTTATAAATAATTTATCCTTTTGTTAGAAAAATGTGTGTCTAACAGTGTTAAAAAGTGAAGTAGTTCAAATATTTAGAAAATTCAAGAAAAGATAAATACTATTTAGTAATATATATATATATATATATATATAGCCTTACATCAGATAGCTAAAAAGTAAAATTCAAATAATTAAGTTCATATGAATGAAGAGAAATTACGTGAAAAGCTACAGGGCCTCCTTTAGACTTTTTAAAAACAACTTGATTGAGTTGTAATTCACACTGCATAAGTTCACTCACTTAAAATATTCAAGTCAATGATTTTTTAAGCATATTTATAGAGAAGTGCAACTTTCACCTCAATTTTAGAACTTCATCATCACCTCGGAAAGAAACAGCATACTCTAGTTATTATGCCTCTACTACCCCCTCGCTAGCTACTAAGTTATTTTCTGTCTCCGTATATTTGCCTGTTAAGTACTTAAATAAACTCACACAACCTGTGACCTTTTGAGTCTGGTCTTGGACTTGGTACAGTGCTGTCAAGATTGCCACACTGTAGGACATCAGTGCTTCCTTCTTTGTTTTGGCCCAATAATGTTCCACTGTGTGAATAGGTACATTTTGTTTATTTATTCATAAACTGAATGGATTTGGGTTATTTTAATTCTTTTAGTTATTAAGATTAGTGCTGCTGGGCCAGCCAGATAGCTCAGTGGACTAAAGCACCTCCTTAGGCAGAGCATGGTGGCTGGGGTTCAATCCTTGGCATGTTGTGCCAGCCCTGCCACCAGGGCTCACTGAAACACTGAGACTGGGTGTGTTGGCACACACCAGTAATCCCAGCTCTTGGGAGACTGAACACAGGAGGATCACTATGAGTCTGATCTCTGTAGTGAGACCCTGTACCCTGCACTAAATACATTTTTTAGTTAAAAAGTTTAATACTGTTATAAATATTTTATAGTGTTTCTGTGGACATATATTTTCATTTCTCTTAAGTGGAATTTATGAGCCATATGATAAAACTATTTATAAGTAACTTTGTGTAAATTTAATCAACTAGCCAGTTATGGTGGTACTGCATGTAATCCCAGAACTCTAGAAGCTGAAATAGAAAAATCACAGAGTTCAAAGCCAACCTGGGCTATGTGATAAATAAGACCTTGTCTTAGAAGGAGAAGGAGAAGGAGAAGGAGAAGAAGGAGAAGAAAGAAGGAAGAAAGAAGAAGAAGAAGAAGAAGAAGAAGAAGAAGAAGAAGAAGAAGAAGAA
>NW_004524647.1:9126567-9133771 GCF_000260255.1 Octodon degus | reverse complement strand
GAGGAAGAAGTTGTTTAATCGTTTAATAATTTAAAGAACTTCTTGGGCTGGCCAGATAGCTCAGCGGACTAAAGCACCTCCTTAGGCAGAGAGCAGTGGCTGGGGTTCGATCCCCACTGTGCTGTGCTAGCCCCACCCCCGGAGCACACTGAGTCAACGAATGAGATTGGGTGTGGTGGTGCACATCTGTAATCCTAGCTCTTGAGAGGCTGAAAAGAGGAGGATCACTACAAGTCTGATCTGTATAGTGAGACCCTGGGAACTGCCAAGCTATTTCCCAAAGCAACCGCACCCCTTTGCATTCACTAGCACTGTGTGAGAAGCCCTATATCTACACCCTTGACAACATTCTTTTGAGACTAGCCATCCTAGTGTCTTAATTACTTTTCTTAGTGCTAAAACAAAATACCTGACACCCAAAGTTAGGGCATGAAAGGTTTATTTTGGTTTATAGTTTGTAGAGGTTGCAGGCCACAGCTGTCTGGCTCCAAGGCAGGGTGGTGCCACAGAGGCCCTCACAGAGCAGCAACGGCCATGGCAGGTAGGAGGAGGCAGTAAGGGAAGCAGCAGCAGCAGGCCTCTTTGCTTCTTTTTTTGGAGGAGTTACCAGGACTCAAACTCAGGCTCTAGAGCTTGCCAGGCAGGTACTGCACTGCTGCTGAGCTTTGTCCCTGGCCCCTCGCTTTCCCTTTTATCCCATGTAGGCTACAAGCCTTTTGGGTGGTGCCGCTCATACCCAGGGTGAGCCTTTTATTATCCACACCCAGAACTGTGCTCAACTGATTTAGTTACCGCACACTTTTTTTTTCTTGTGGAACCAGGGATTGAACTCAGGCCCTTGTGCTTGCCAGGGAAGCACTTATTCCACTGAGCCATCTCCCCGGGCCCTACCACACACTTTTAATCCCATTATCAGGTACCCTCAACCCAGTCATTTCCACAAAGCCCCACAAAGGAGTGCGTGAGGCTTTGGGGAATGTCTAGATGTGAGCCATGACAGTGAGTGTGGAGTAGTGTCTCTTTGTGGCTTTAATTGGAGTTTCCCTAATGATCAATGATGTTCAACATCTTTTTTAAAAAAAAAAAATTAAATTATTTTATTTATTCATTTATTTATTTGACACAAGGTCTCACTACACAGCTTGGACTCATAGCAATCCTCCTGTCTCAGCCTCCCTAGTGCTGGGATTACAGACATGTGCCACCATGCCCGGTTTTGACGGTCTGCATGGGGGCATTGCATGTGGTACCAGGGATCGAACTCAGGTCCTTGTGCTTGCCAGGCAGGCATTTACCTGCTGAGATATCACCCCAGCCCATGAACATCTTCTTATTTGCTCACTGGCCCTTTAAATGCTTTTTGGAGAAATGTCTGTTCAGATACTTTGCCTTTTTTTTTTTCTCTTTTTTGAGACATGGTCTCACTATGTAGTTCATCCAGGCCTTAAACTCACTATGCATCCCAGGCTGGCCTTGAACTCAGGGCGATCCTCCTGCTCCTGAGTGCTGGGACTGCATGCATGCATCACCATGCTCTGCTCTTTGCCCATTTTTAATTGGGGTATCTTTTTACTATCGAATTGTAAGCCTTCCCAAGTCCTTCCTTTCTTCTTTCCATCTTGCTCCCTGCACCCCTCCCCAGTGCACACTAGAAGACCCCTGTATAATTAATAACTGAAATACACTCCCTGAGTTGAAGGACCCCACAGTGTAGTATATGTGCTGCCCCAGCAAGCACAAGGAACTCACAGTCTAGAGAAAAGAAATAAACAAAAAATAGGAAGCAGTTTGTGCCAGGGGTGGATCTTGGAAGGGCTTCGGAGAAGGCAGACCATCCAGACGGGCTGTGGTGGGCATTCCAGCTCAAGCCACAGTCCCATCATGTCTTACACATGATTCGTTTCTACAATCTTAGTGAAGAGCTTAGTGAAGGAAATGCCTCCCGTGTGTTCATGCTCATAGAGACACGTTGATTTGGAGGTGAATACCACGAGTAGATCATTTGTCTCAATAAAGCTGTTGGGGGGCCAGGGAGACAGCTCAGTGGAATAAGTGCTTCCCTGGCAAGCGTAAGGGCCTGAGTTCAATCCTCAGTTCTGCAAAAATAAATAAATAAATAAATAAATAAATAAATAAAGCTGTTGGCCAGGCATGGTGACACAAACCTATCATTCCAGCACTTTGGGAGGCTGAGGGAGGAGGGTGGCAAGTTCAAGTCTGGCCTGGGCACCTGGTGACTCGGCAAGATCCTGTCTCAAAATACAAACTAAAACGTGCTAGGGATGTAGGTAAGTGTAAAGGTTGTAGGTTCAATCCCCCCTCGATCAATTAATTAGTCAATTTTCAAAACTGTTAAACTTAGCTTCATTAAGTGCAGACCAGGTGGTTACATTTGATAACTCATACCTCACTAAAAAAATATAGCCAAGCCTGGTGCTGTAGCACACCCCTATAAGCATAGCTGCGCAGGAGGCTGAGGCAGAAGCATCGTAAGTTGGAGCTCAGCGTGGGTGCCTTAGTAAGATCTTGTTTCAGAATTTCAAAAAAAAATTTTTTTTAAATTACAATGTGTATATCAAAATTTCTTCTATCTCTCTATAAGTATAGCACTGTTACAATAGAAATATCTTACTTTTATCCTGTTGAGGTTATTCTGTATTTGAGAAGAATAATATCTCTACTAACTGATATATTATTAAGGATCAGTTTATTGAACACTGGATTTAGAATTTTAAAAAACAACTTTTTGAAAGGCTGAGGCAGGAATTTCAAGAGTTCAAGGAGGGTTCTGGATTATACAGTGAGACTTGGTCTCACAAACAAAAACAAAAAATTTACAAATGACTTCTGCCAGATTAGTGGTGCATGCCTGTAATCTGGGCACTCAGAAGACGGAGGCAGGACTACTTTTGAGTGCAAGGTCAGCCTAGACGACATAGTACATTAAAGGCAAATCTGGAATGTGCTGTGAGTCCCTGTCTCAAAAAACCACAGACTCACTCAGACTCCAACATCCTGCCACTCACCAACTGTTTACTTTGACCAAATCCTAACTGATTCAATTTCCTTATCTGTACAATAGACTTAGAAATACCTACTCGATGTTACCTTATGTGGTAATTACAAGGATTAAATGATCCCCCCTATGTTACATGCCTACCCGGTGACTGGTCAAATTAGAATTTCAAAGTAGTAGTTTGAATTTGATTTGCATCGAATAACCTGATAAAAAGGAACCTTGGGACACAAAATAGGTGACACTGTATTAGTGAAGCTAGGAAGAATTTGATGTTTATTCAACATCAGAATGTGGGGCTGCCACTGAGGAAAGAAAGGACAGAAGAATAGGGTGGAGAGGGCTTGAGGGCTGAGGAAAGATCAGCCTGACTTCACAAGCCTGAATGGCTTCCAATCAGGAGCAGTCACAGGCTGAGACCTCACTGTGCGGAAATCCAGCCAAGCCAACTGCAGCTCATGAGACCTTCCCGGGATGCGCTGTGTTCACACTGGAAACCTCACAGCCTGTGACACTTCATGATTCTCCCCATTTCTGAGGGGTTTCCAGAGAGCTTTGGACAGGATATCTATGCATGAAAACTTGCCAACTTCCCAGACTTCTATAGCAGATAGCCACGGATCTGAGTGGACCCTGGTGCCCACGGACCCCTCAGACACTACACAAATGCCCTGCAAAATGGAAATGAATCTTATTCCTGCCTAGCAGTGTCAGCAAAGGAAAAAAAAAAAAAAAGCTACTTTCTATCTGTTCTATCCACACAACAATGGAACCTTTGTTCCTATCCAGTAAATGTGTGGCCTCCAGGGATGCTGCCTAGGCCTATGTTGTTTAGGCAGGGAACATGCAGTCCTTTGATAATGGCCCTTTATCCCAGCCTCTAAAACAAAGTAACAAACGCGCTGATGATGACGGCAACAAACACAACTTTCTCATAGGGCAGGCCTCGTGGGTGGTTCAACAGCCACCTGCATGCTTGCTAAGTGACCATTGTAGGTAGGCACTGGGTAGGGGTAACGGGATGAGAGAGTCAGGAGAGTAATTTGGATACAGGATTTTCTGGTCCTCAGGTAGCAAAAATGAGACTAAGCCAAGAGAAGTGAGCACTTGGGCAAAGCTTTAGTTTTGGGAGTCTTACTTCCAGGAGGAGGTGGACAGTGCTGATCTAGATCAGCCAGCTTTTTATTGGGTCGTTGGGGTGAGCCAGCGGCTGCTTAGTCATTCTCTCTGTTCTCACTCTGCTAGGTGGCTCCTTATTGCTTGAAGGGGCAATGAGATAATTCCCCTGCTACGGGGGTGGTCAGACTCAGTTCCCGTCATGCATGATTGATCCACTCTGAGGGGGGTGATCTAGTCATAGGATGATCAGTTTTCAAGATTCTGCTGTTCCTGGGATCCGAGGTGACAGAAGGCTTAGGCCAGTGACTAGAGACTTCTAGTTACTGCTCCAGAGTTTGGAACAGGATTTGTAGAAACTGATAAGTAACTGCTCCTGAAAACCTTTCAAAAGTACATCTAGCTAGCTACTTTTGCATGAGATAGCATAGGGCTTAAGGCCTTGTGTGTTTTCCATTTTTCTGTATGCTATTTTTGTAGTAGGTCACAGATCAAAGGCTAAGATGTGGTTTCTTCATCTTTTGTCCCCATGCTGATCCCTAACTGTCTCAGGGGAGTGGTTCAGGGACACTAAAGGCACCTACTCCATCAATACAGCTTGCAGCCTTCTGAGCTGACGTTGCAGGATGTGCAGCTGGGGAGAGCACTCTGGGCATCCAGATCTGTTTTGTTAGGTTTCTAGCTTTTATTTAATTTGCTTTGATTCTTTTAATGTGACATTTCTCTTATTGACCTCAAGGCATAGGTTAGTACAGTTTGAACTTCAGGAATGTGTTGGAAAAACACATTTAGGGGAATTCTGGAAGCATTTCCTAAGTACTTCCACTCTTCAATCCTTCAAAACAATGAGCTAACATTAGTTCATGGACTAACAGTTATACCCAGTCTGTGCCCAGTTCAGAATGCAATGTAGAAAACACAATGCTGAGCTCAAGGAGCTTCAAACTATTTGGAGAAAGGAAACATCAATATTACCTTGCAGGACTGGGGAGATAGCTCAGTGGCATAAGCACCTGTCTGGCAAGTACAAGGTCCTGAGTTTGATCCCTGGTAACGCACGTGCGCGTGCGCGTGTGCACGCGCGCGCACACACACACACACACACACACACACACACACAGAATATATTGTCTTGCAACAAAGGGTTTTCTGACCTTGCCAAAGTTGTGACTTATTGTAAGACATCAGGCTCAACTACTTATTCAGAATCACTCTCAGCTGGTCTGGAGAATGGGCTGCCTTGAATACAAACACAAGAAGTGATAGGAAAGAGGTGTAATTAGATAAACGCGGTACAAAAACCATAATTCTGTGTTCAGCAGCACTCTTTCTCCTCTGACTAATCTGGCTATGATTTCGCTTGCTTCCAAGCAAATGGATGAGATGGGCAGCATGGTATAATGCTGTTTTCTCCCCAGTCTGGACCAGATTGAAGCTAGACCAACAAATTTCCACCCTTGCTGCCATCCTGCCCTGGAAACAGACAGAATAACATTTGGGTTTTTGGTGTTGGAGCCCTGAAGTTCGTCGGAGGCCAATGAGAAGCCAGCTTTGGGTGGAATCTCTGGCCCAGGGCTCCTGAGGCCAGGCACACTGATCTACCAGGGGTTTGGCTACAGGAGCCATAGGCTCCCTCCCAACCTCAAACTCAAGGCAGTCCTCTTGCCTCAGTCTCCCTCGTGCTGAGATTACACATGTGTGTCACACCATCCAGCCAACATCAAAGCTTGTTATGTGAAAGAAACCCTGCTTTCTGTCTATAGGGTAACCCCAGAAGAAGAAAGAAAAGATGGCCACTCCACAGAGTAGAATCTAACAAAGGATATAACTTGAGGTCTCAAAAGAATGTCATTAATTATTCCTGGAATTTTTCCTAAATGGACATGCAGCCCAAAATGTGCTTAGAAATGTGTTATAGTCCCCTGCTAGATGGAAATTTTTTTTTTAATTTTTTTGGAGGAACTGGGGATTGAACTCAGGCCCTTGCACTTGCCAGGGAAGCGTTTATTCTACTGAGCCATCTCCCTGGCCCCTTGGAAATCTTATTATGGAAATGTATTGTAATGAAAGTGTGATGAAGTTTAGAGTCCAATTGGGTCAGTTGTATCACCATGTTTACTTGGACCCGCCTCGTCTCATTTCCCACTCACACCACCTTCTTATCTCCAGGAACACAGTGGCTTGTTCAACCAATAGTCTGACTTGCTTTGTCCTCTTCTCACCAAAAGTTGTGGCTTCAAGCTCATTTTCTCTCAGTCTAATACTTTAAAGTCTTGCAGACCTCTCTTGTCTCATAACTACAAATGTCCCTTTCTGCTATTTCTTCCTCACAGTCAAGATATAGTTGTGACTTTTGAAGGAGACGCTATACTCTAGTCTATCTTAACCGTTGGCAAGCTAAAACCTCCTCGAAGTGATTTTCCACTGCCTCCCAAAGTCAATACACCCTAAATTTGCCTTGTATCCCCTCTAAAGTCAAAGCTAACTTCCTCATGGCAAAATCCCACTCATTTAGACCCCTCTACCTTCACCACAGAGTAAGGGAAATAATTTCAGTGCTGTGATAAATTCCCATGCTATCCTGAGCCCTTCTGTGTCCTGCCTCCCCACTTCTCACTGCAGCTTAGTCCTTATACATTCCACCTCTATCACCCCCAGTAGGGCTCTCTCTCCTCTCCTCCAATCTGGTTCTGTAAACCTTCATTAAACTCACTGCACATTGAGAAAAATCTCTTGTCTGAATACATAACATTTGTCCTTTTCATGCCCACCATGTCATGTATGATCTCAAATTGTTAAGCCCTCAGAGGGTGTGCATCCTTAAGCTCTAAGAGTTCGTTTGGATTGGAAAAGCCTTTGTGGATTATATGGTCCAATATTTTCATCTTTAGAGGTGAAGAAAACCAAGACTCAGAATGAGTTAGATGGCTTAGCTCAGGCCACACATTTAATGCTATCATTTAAAAGGACGTGGCCAGGACTATGACATGTAGAAACCCATCTTACTTCTCATTTTATAGTCCTAAATATTATTTGACTTAAAAAAACAACACCTATGTGTATTTTTCTTTT
>NW_004524647.1:9111588-9126297 GCF_000260255.1 Octodon degus | reverse complement strand
GCCCCTTATGTGTATTTTTTCTAAGTACTAAGGTATAGTGATGTACACCTATAATCCCAGCACTTTAGAAGGCTAAGGCTGCAGGATCACAAACCTAAGTCAAGTTTGGGTGATTTAGTAAGACCTCATTTCAAAATAAAAAAGGCTGGGGATGTTGCTCATTGTGAAGGCCCTTGGTTTAAGAAAAAAAAGAATAAAAATCCATTATCTTGGCAACTTAAGGCTGAACTCCACAATGTACGCATTCTAATGCTGTAGAAATGCTGCCCTGTAAGTCCAAGGTGTCTTCTCCTGCCAACCAGGCTAAGCAGCAGAGTTACTCAGAATGGTCTCACATATCACAGAAAGGGAAAGAGAAGTGCCTGTGTGATACGGGACAGCCAGGTGCCTCCCACAGAACAAGTGCCAAGTGACTCGATATGCACCTAGAACTGGCTGACCAAGATTCTAATCGTTGGAGCCATTTTCCTGGGCAACATGTGGACATGGAGTGGTATGAAGAGAGGCTGATTCATGCACAAAGGTCACACTCCTCAAAGAAGCATCCTAGGACACTTTTACCCTTGACATTCACAGTCTAGTGGTACTGGTGAGCTGGCCTCCAGGGTATAAGAGCCCAGAGAAGCCGATCCTGTGACAGAACTGGGAATGTAGAGTCATATCAGTGGAGGTTAGGGAAGCTCATGGCACATACTGGAGGACAGTAATTCTTTTTTTTGTGTGGAACCAGGGATTGAACTCAGACCCTTGCACTTGCCAGGCAAGCGCTTATTCTACTGAGCCACCTCCCCAGCCCCAGTAATTCTGATATTATGCCACATTTACAAACAACGTGGCTCTTCATGCTAGTAGTTTGGGAAATGTCAATAGCAATATAGATGACAGAGTCCATAGGAGAAAGAGTAAGAAAGAAGGCCAGGGAAGGGAGAGAGCAAGAAAAATATGGGTGAAAGGTGAAGAGAGCAAATAAGACCACTTCAATAATCCAGGACAGAGGAAGTGGACACTGACCCATTCACTGCTTCCCCAGCCATCTCTTCTAACCAGAGACTATTGTTTAAATGCTTTGTGAACAATAAATGTTGCTGAGACTTGTTATTTTTTAATAAAAGAATGCTATTTTTTAAAAAAGCCACAAGCACCAGGGATAACAAAATTCAATGCATATATTTAACTTGTAATTTGGCTGCTTTCTTGCTGTGCCAGCCAACAAGATAACGAGCAAAACACACAGTGTAGTGGAGCCAAACCTGTCAGATCAGTTGCACTCACAAAAATAAAGCACACTGACAGCTTCGCAGTGTGAACATGCTGATGGCTTTGCAGCGGGCACCATCACTGCAGCAATAGGGCTAAAGCCTGAAGACACCCTCTGGGTCTAAATGGCAACCTTCAAAGCATAGAGCCAGACTTCACAAGAGCCTGCACAAAAGACCATGAGAAAAGGCATGTACTTTAACTGAGAGATCACACTTAATGGTACAAGCTATTTTAACTTTCTTAGCTGTAGCTTTGCTCATGTGTATATAGGGAGATTCCATGGTGGTTTCAAAATCCTTTCCAGGCTTATTCTAAAGTCTAGCAGTTCTAAATCAGTCTTAGGACAAACACCCTGATTATAAGCTCCCCTGAGTGAGAATGTGGCCGGCATCAAGTGCTTCTAGCGTCAATCCAACCTGCAGGGCTGTCATATCCAGCACACTTCAAAATGTGGCGCTGATGTTTGCAGGGCCTCTGTCAGTCCTTCTCTGGTAATTTTTTTTAAACTTAAGGTGCACCCCAGGAGTGCTTCACCACTGAGCTACATCCTAAGCTCTTTTAAAATCTCTTCTTAAGGCCGGGGAGATGGCTCAATGGAATAAGCGCTTCCCTGGCAAGCACAAGGGCCTGAGTTCAATTCCTGGTTCTGCCAAAAAAAAGAGTTGAGCTAAAATCTCTTCTTATCTTGGGGCTGGGGAGATAGCTCAGTGGTCTAAGCGCCTGCCTGGCACGCACAAGGACCCAGGTTTGATCCCAGATACTGCATGCTGTGCTAGTCCTGGAATCCTGGGTGTGCAGTGCAGGCCATCAAAAATGAGTGTGGTGGTGCACATTTGTGATCCCAGGGCTGGGGAGGCTGGGACAGGAGGATCACAATGAGTCTGAACTGTGTAGTGAGACCTCTGTATGAAATTAAATAAATAAATAAACAAAACAACTCTTTGTATTTTTGAGACAGGATCTCACTAAGTTGTCCAGTTAAGACTCAAACTTGAGATCCCCCTGCCTTAGCCTCCCTCAGTGCTGAGATTATAGGTAGTGCCACCATGCCCAGCTGAAAGGAAGCCTCTTCTTATAGGTGCCCACCTGGGCATCAGGGGTGCCCCTCCAGCCCTAAAAAAGCAAAGCAGCCAGGAAGGTTGCCTGGGAGCCTCCACAGTGCCAGGATCCCATAGCCAGGCTGGTTGGGATGAATGAGTAGTCAGTTTTTTGCATGTGTCAGGTACCATTCATAGTCTCCTCACTCTGATGTGGCAACTTTTCTCTCTGTGCCTGGAGTGTTAGAATCAGGGCTATCTGGTCAACCTCTCCATAGTCAACACCTACCTTTAGATGGGTGGGTGGGGTAAGCAGTAGGAGAAGCTTGAGTCCTTCCACTTCCCATTAAACATACATTTTTTTTCTCACCCAGCTCATCTCTAGTCTTCAGCAGTATCTGTTCCCACTAAGCTATGATCTTTTCTTGGGTCCTAAAGCTTGATTAAGTTTTCTTCTTAATACTATAGTCTGTGCTGGCTCTTAAGTCTTTCAGCTTTCTGATCTGGTAAATCAGTTACATTTGACATTTGCTGCCTATCTTTCAAGAGATCATCAGCTTCTCTGAATTGCTGAATGTCCTTCTCTAGTCTCTTTGAACTTGTAGGTTAACATCTATCCCCCCATGTCATTCTTTGCAAAGAATCAAGGAGGATGTCTTTTATGTTATTATTGTTTCTCCAACATAAGCCTCTGTTCTCATTTATCATTGCCTTTAATGATTCAACTTAACTCATGTATTTAAATGTAAGTGCATTTTAAACAATGAATAAACTGTGTGTGTTTTAAATTTTACAGTAAGTGTATTGTGGTATAAATCTCACTGTGTTTCTCAATGTTACACTCACCATTTTTCAGCTTTCTCTACATTGCTACAGTGAAGGTTAATCCTGATTGTTGCAAAAAGTGTCCTTGCACATCACGTTTTATTTATCTGTTCTTTTAGGAGGGACAAGTGAGTTACTCCTGGCCACCGTGCATTACACTTTGATGGACACTTTATCTTCTCATATAGCAGAAAAACATTTTGCTTACATATGTAGGGATAAAATGTTGGGTTATGGGCTCACACATATTTAATTTATGAAACACCACCAAATTTCTTTCCAAAACAGCTACGGCAATGAAAACCTCTCAGAACCCTTATCATATCATTGTGATGCTCCCTAGGAAATGTACAACGTGCATCACCCCTCAAACTTGTATGACTTTAGGACAGTTCCCTTGAGGCTTTAGTGTTCCACAGAAGACTCTAGAGATGTTGATGTAGATTCATCAGGACTGAAGGTTTAGGGAGATAGAAAGACACTGGTTTCTAAAAATGAGCTTATTGTCAACCTAAGAAGCTCATTCATTGTAATCTTACACAGTGAATATTTGTTGGCTAAAATGATAACTTATATTTTGCTTATCTGGAAGAAAAAGTGCTTTCTAATACTTTGTTATTTATAGTAGCAGTTATGCCAAACCCTGGGGCACATGATTCAACATGTGAACGTGACTATTTTGGTAAAATAGTGGAATACCAGGACTAACACTCATTTCTGAGAAACAGATAACACCATCTTTGTATAAAGAAAAAGGTAGGCCATATGTGGTGGCACAGGACTATATTTCCAGAACTCGAGAGGCTCAGGCAAGAGGATCATCACAAGTTTGAGGCCAGTTTAGGCTACACAGTGAGTTGAAGGCCAGCCTGAAATACATAGTAAAACCCTGCTTCAATGCCTGACTTAAATGCTGGTTCCCTAGCCATGTTTCATTTTTTATTTTGAGATAAGAAGCTGCTAATTTGCCCAGGCTGGGCTCAAACCTGCGAATATCTCAGCTTAGCCTACTGGAATGCTGGGATAGAGGCATGTACTACCAGCTTGGCTTAAGTGAATGGTTTTAAAGTGACCTAAGAAACATTAGGCCTTGGGATTATTCTAGTCTTTGGGATGATTCAAAGAAATAATCATTACTTTTTGATGATGGTTATGCTATTTTCCCATAACCTCTTTATACTTAGATGTTAGATGAGCTTAACTCAAAGGACAAAAGGATCTAGGACAGTGGTGGTGAACCTACAGCACATGTGCTGCAGAAGGCTGTTTGTATTATGGAAGACCAAAAGGTTTGCCATCATTGAGCTAGAGCATGCCTGAAATGTTCTTATCAGCGCTTTGGGGAATGAGAACACCCATCTGACCTGTTCTGCCACCATGTACCAGCCCCACCCATTGCCACCAACTCTTAGTTGTTTAGTTTAGTTTTGTTTTGTTTTGTTTTGTTTTGTTTTCAAGATTTCTGGGTAAACCCAGGATCTTCTTTGCTCAGTGCTACACACCATGCCCTTTTTCATTTTTTGTTTTGAGAAAGACTCTTGCTAAAATGTTGAGGCTGTGCCTGAACATGCAATCCTTTTTCCTTAGACTGTCCTAATTCTTATACATAAAGTACCCCATAGAGCTGCCACTAATGACAAGTTCACAAACGATTTCTGCTGTGCATATTATTTTCTGTTTGCATATGCATCACTAGTCTATGTGCTAAATTCATTTTCCTATATTCAGGAATTCAATAATATTCCAGTGACTTGTGATTCCTACAAGTCACTGGAAATAGTCTCTTATTTGTGGGTGTTATTGGTTCATTTTTAAAGATACTGTTTTGTTTTGTTTTTTATTAAGAAGTCACTGCAAGCTTTGGATAAGAAGGCAACTTGAATAAATGTTGACAACTGGAAGAACATGTTCACATTATCATCTGTTATTTTTGTTTTTCCACCACAGGCATAATCAAGAAAAGCTTTTACTGCTTTGGAGGACAAATTAGCCATGATAACACTTTCATCATCTCTTTCTTTCATGTTTACTTCAAACATAGCCCTGAAAAATCGCTGCAAGCTGCTGACACACACCAATGATGTCAGATTATTTCATCTTTTATGATTATTTTGAAATCATAAAAGATGTTCTGCTCTCTCCAATCCTGCAATACACTTAAGATTTTCTGTCCATGAACTTCTGGCTCAGGTAGTTGCTTTTCTTCTCAGACGGAATTCCATTACAAGAACTTCATTTGTTGAAATCATGTGAATTATCTACAGCAAATTCCAGCTGTTCTGACAACTGCGACTGTGTCTCCAAAGTATCCAGTTTAATTTTTTTGAGATAGGATCTGGCTTTGTAGTGCAGGCTGGCCTTGAACTCACTATGTAACTCAGGTGATCCTTCTGCCTCAGGCTCCTAAATGCTGGGATTAAAGGAATGTACCACCACACCAGTGAAATTGTCTTTTTTAATATCCTGCTTCTAGACAGGCATGGTGGAACACACTTATAATCCTAGCAATCTGGGAGGCTGAGGCAGAACTGTAAATTCAAACACAGCATGAGCAGTATAATAACTTAATGAGATACCTATCTCAAAAAATAATTTAAAAGGCTGGGAATATAACTCAGTATGAAGGTTGAGTTTAATGTCCATTAAAATACACACACACACACACACACACACACACACACCACAGAGAGACAGGACATGAAGCAAATATTTCAAAATGTTAAGCCTGGCACACTTGTAATCCCAGCACTGGGGAAGCCAATGCAGGTGAATTGCATTGAGTTTAAGGCCAGCATGAACTACGTAGTGAGATACCGTCAAAAAAAGAAAATAAAAATCCAGTTTCTTTCTCCTTTCTTACTTTCATCTTAGAACTACTGGACTATTGTGAGCTCATTCCTTTGTCCAAACATATGGTTTCTTAATCATTTAGGTGTCTAACACCAGAAGATGATGAAACTTCTCTCTGCAAAATATACAAGTGCTCTGTATTTTGTGCACAATTCTGAGAGTTCTTGGACCATTTAGAGGCTACTGTAATAACCCTTGGGTTAGGAACAGTACTTATTTAGTACCTATTATGAATTATATGGTAAGGAAAAAATAAAAGATGAATAGTGTAGTGTTCTACTATTAAGCGGTGAGAGTACAAATATCCACTTACAAGGTGGGGTTGTTAAGTGTAAGGGAAGGCGAATAGAGGGTATTATGGGAACCCAGAAGTGAGGAATTTCATCCAGGTAAGGAAATAAATAAGATCTCTGCAAGATTTGACATCTGTACGGAGACTTCAAAAAAAGAGGAGAAAGCAAGGCAAGCAGGAAGGCAGACAGGGTGCATGTGAAAATTCCAGACAAAGGGAAAAGAATGCCCAGAAGGGAAACAGCATGGTAATTTCCTGGAACACAAAAATATTTGGTGTGTCTGTGCCAATAATTTGTTGGCTCCGCTCTGTTCTTGCTTTCCTTTCTATTTCAGGGGGCTGAGAGCCAACAAGTCATATTTCCTGCATCACTTTGCCAACTGGCTTGTGACCAGGTTCCACCCATGGAAAGCTTTGGTAGACTGCAGACAGGGGCAAGGGAGAAGGCACGCTCTCAGCATTGGTAGCATCTTTGCAGTGGCAGCAGAAGTAGCCAGGGAATGGGGATATTTGAGCTCCAACAGTAGCTGTGGTAGCAGTCACTTCAGCAGTAGAGTGGCTCTGGCAATGGCAAGTGCAGTGGTGAACACCTTCAACTCCATGAGCCTCATGTCACACAACTGCTGTGTGACATCATTGCCCAAGGCTGAGTCAGCACTTTGCTCAGCTACCACCCTATTTTCATTTAAAAAAAAATTTTATTGATAAACAAATATCAATGAGAGTTTCACAACCAATTACTAGTACATTTTCAATAATCAATACATTGCATATTGTTGTCTTAGTGGTTATTCATTGTACAAGATGCAGACCTGATATCCTGTCTCAAACACTATTAGATCAAACCTCTCTATTCATTGAATTAAGAGAATGAAGCTGAATATCTATCCTAAGTATTTTGAGTATACAGATACAAAATGGTCGTTCATTTGTGTCCCCCTTTTTTGGCTAGTTTTGTCAGAGAAGTGCATTCTATTGTCATTTAAATACTGTAGGTACATGAATTCAGCAAAATATCCCAATATAGTCCAATAGTTCATAATAGTAGTGGGTTTTCCATAAGACTGTCAATGTCCAAAGTTGACTTGAGCATTTTACAGCTCATCATATTAATATGGCTTTACATTTTATATTTCATTTTCATACTTTTCTGCTGGATGGTTAAGACCAAGAAAGAGCAAGACCTATATAACAAGAAATGTAACTTTTATATCTAATAAGGTCAGTCAAATCCCCTCAGGATTTAACCTGAAACCCAGGTTAAATCTCAGTTTGTAGATCCTTTGTCAGTGTTAGCCATATGGATGAGTCACAGCCATTGCTGGACCAATTTGCTCTCTGTGAAAGCTTGAGAGAATGTTTTCTCTCCATGTCCAATTTTCATAGAGTTCTGAATCTGTGCTCATTTTTCCCCTCCAGCTTCTCAATACTTCTGAAGTCAATTTCCTATGTTATAATGCCTATGTTTAAAATGCCTACAGTGGCTTCTTTCTCACTGGACACCAATATGTATGTCAGAACATATGATAAGGGGTTGCTGTTATGGTGAGCGATTTGGTTGAGCAGGTAACTAAGGTCAGATCACCTAAGCTTTTGTCAGGCATTGGGATCTTATCTAAAATAATGGAGACTTTTTAAAGACATAGTCAACTTTGTGGCTTTTGATTTTGATATAGAACACTTGGAGGTGGGGATGGTTGTACATATTCCAACACTCTGGGAGGCTGAGGCAGGAGGACTGCAAGTTGGAGGCCAGCCAAAGAAATGTACACAAACCCTAAGATCAGTTTCCTTTGAACTTACTGCATAGCTCAGGCTGGCCTCAAACTCGAGGTAATCCTACCACCTCAGCCTCCAACTGCTGGATTACCAGGCATGGCTAGCAAGATCTTGTCTGAAATAAAAAAGGTTAGAGATGCTCAGTGCAAAAAGCCCTTGACTCAATCCATAGAG
Source organism: Octodon degus (assembly GCF_000260255.1). Classification (NCBI taxonomy): domain Eukaryota; kingdom Metazoa; phylum Chordata; class Mammalia; order Rodentia; family Octodontidae; genus Octodon; species Octodon degus. The sequence continues at coordinate 9,118,080 of NW_004524647.1, read as the reverse complement.
CCAATAGATAAATAAATAGACTAATAAATTAAACATCACATTGGTTATTACAAGTTTGAGCCACTTTAATTAAACGAAGTATCCAATTAGGATAGTGTTGAAATCTAGGTAGGGTTCTGGTAGTGAGGTTGAACAGAAGACACTTCTTTTTGTGGTATGGGGGAACTGAATCCTGATTGCTCTACCACTGAACTATACTCTCAGATATCCTACTTTTCAATTTTTACTTTTTTGAGACAGGTTTTTGCCTAGTTGCATGGACAGGACTTGACTTTGTTGCCCTCCTGCCTCAGCCTCCCTGAGTGCTGGAATTACAGGTATGTGCCACTGTGCCCAGTTTGACTGGAAGGATTTTTATGAAGTGAGATGACTGGAATTTTATTTTATTTATTTTTGGAAGAACCGGGGATTGAACTCAGGCCTTTGAGCTTGCCAGGGAAGCACTTATTCTACTGAGCCATCTCCCCGGCCCTAAGATGACTGGAATTTAATGAGGTATTGTGGCTGCTTAAAGAAGGCTACAGGTTTCAGGTGGGGTGGGAGGGCATGAACTGACGCTTGTGGCAGGCACCTGGAAACTGCTGTGTGCTTCCCTGCCAGAGGTTCCACACAGCTGCAGGCACTGCAAGGGCTGGACAGGCACTGTGCACCTGTGGCTGGTGAGGCATCTGAAGGACCTCTTTGTGAAGGCTGCCAAGATGGAGAGTTACCATTTGCCTTTAAGCTCCTAGAGAGCAATGAGAAGCGTGTGGTTCTGTGACCCGGCCTCAGGGTGTTGGACTGTGGGGCCTCTCTTGTGGCTTAGAGTCAGATGGCAGTGCTGAGGGTCAGTGCCAGAGGCACAGATCCCAGCTCTCCCGTTGGCTTTGTGCTTGGGATGGATCTTCTTCACTTCCACCCTCTTGAAGGAACAACTTTTCTTTGTCCTACTGATGTGACTGACTCTAGAACTTTCCAGAGAATCATGGAATTGCTACCCGGTGGGAAGGCAGATGTGCTTTTCAGCAACGTGGCACTCAGTGCTACAGAGATCCGGGACATTGATCACCACAGGCTCATCAGCATGTCTGTCCCTTCTAGAAATGGCTTTGGACATCCTGCATCCTGGGGGAACACTGTTTTGTAAAACCTGGGCTGGAAGTCAGAGCCATCAGTTAGAGAAGAGACTGAGGAATTCCAGAACACGAGGACTATAAAACCTGAGGCCAGTAGGAAAGAGTCGGCAGAGGTCTACTTCCTGGCCACACAGTACCACAGAAGGAAAGGCTCTAGTTTGGGCAATCTGAACAGTGGCTGGGATCAGCTTAGGCTGAGAGATGGGCAGGACTGTGGGGCACCAGTTTGGTTTTCAAAATGGAAAAGAGGACAAAACACATCTATGGGGGATGAAAGAGAATTTCAAACACCAGCCTTCCATATGATGATTTTTGAGGAGAAAGTTATCAGAAGAAAAATGGTGGAGACTGAAGGATAGAAAGAGGCAGATGGAAGAGAGGATTAAAACAGACTATGAAGTAGTGATGGATATTCCCACATGGGCCTTTATGCAGCTCCCCAGTTTATAGACCAGTGATGGTAAGCCTTCTAGAGCTTTCAGTGATACAAACAGCATACTGTGGCATGCACACCATAGGTTTGCCACCACAGTTAAAGTTACTATGTTACAGAGGAACAAGTGTCTATCTATTGCTTTCAGAACATAATACATAGGTTTCCAGTTATTATTATGATTAAACAGCATAAAGTAGAAAAACCTGCAGTTTCCATCTAGGGATTAATTGCTATCAGTCTGGTGAATAATCTAGAAATAATCTAGAAATAACTCTCCAGCATTGAGAGATACCAGAGCTTTTAATGGAGACACTTGGTATGAATTCATGCATGAGGTTTATGTGTGTGTGTGTGTATGTGTGCGCACACACACACATACATACTTTGATTTGCTGAGAATATGTATTGCTATAATACTGCAGTCTTCCATGACCATAAAGGTAGCTGCTGAGAGAAAAAAAGAAATTAAGAAAGCAAGCAAGCATGCACACATACACGCATGCACGCAAGCAAGCAAGCAAGCAAGCAGGCTACAAATTCATTGATATTCTTCCTATTGAGAGACCTGTTCAGCAACTCCTCCCCTGAATTTGGGTGTGTTCTGTAAACATGCTGACACAGAATATGGCAGAATGAAATTATACCAGTTTCTGGGCGCAGACTTTTACTTCTTGTAACATATAATATTAGAACACAATCATTCTACTTTGAGAAAGGCAATCCAAGAAGAAAGCCTGCATATAGACCTGTTGTAGTTGACAGTCCATTCTAAACTCCTAGCTGACAGTGTCAAATAGTAGCCATGCGAGTGTGCCATCTTGGATATCCAATCCAATCAAGTCTACAGATGATTGTATCTTCGGCCACTGACCAAAACTATGACAGATTTAAGTAGCTCCCATGCCCCTGACCCATTCAGTCCTCAGACCCATAAGAGATAATCCAGTACTGCCTCAGATTTTTTAAATTTTTATTTATTTATTTATTTCTGTATTTTTAGGGAGGGGTCTACAGGGTGTTCAGGGCCTCACTACTAGATTGGACTTGTAATGATCCACCTGTTTACAGCCTCCCAAGTGCTTGAATTGCAGGCTTGTGCCACCATCCCCAGTCTCAATTGGTCTCAGCGCATGACGGGTGTGGCCAACACGGCAGGCCCAGGTATAGAACCTTAGGCCCTTGCCCCTGTTTGCAGATGCTTTAATCTGCTGAGCTATTTGGCTGAGCCTCAGATTTTTTTTTAAAACTACTACATCTTGGGGTAGTTTATTATACAGCTCAGACATGAAAAGTGAGAAAGAAGGCAGACTTCAGATAATACCTAGAATTCCTATTTGGGCAGAGAATAGAATCAATTACTGCTGAAATGAAAGCTGGGAGCAGATGAAATTCGTACATTTTGAGGGTGGTGGTTGGTAGTGATGGGCAAACAAAGTACCCTACAAAGACATATATGCTTTTGGAACACATTAAGTAAGTAGGGTGCTAACACAGAATGGGGAGGAAGTGGAAAGAGCTTGCTGTGTGAAGAGTTGCAGAGGGAAGTGAAGATTGGTAGCTATGCAACCCAGAAGAGTACACAGGCTGCTGGGTGGTTAAAGGTTTAATCAGATTCCAGGAACTGAAAGACCAGAAATCTTGAAGTTAAATGATCAAGAAGAAAAACAATATAAGACAAAGTTGGAGAGATACAGAGGCTAGATCAAACAATCTTTAGTAGGCCATGTGAAGGGATTTGCATTTTATTCTAAAAGCAAATTATATGCAAAAGCATGGACATAATCTGATTTACATTTCAAGAAGATAATGGACAGATAAGAAGAGAAGTAGGGAAACCCGTGGGGGAACTTGCAATGCTCCAGCAGAAAGGAATTTGACCTACTCTAGGTTTTACTTCTAATTTTCTTAGAGTCAATCTTTTTTTTCTTCATTTTTTCCATTTTTTTCTTCTTCTTCCCCTGTCTGTTTTTTTTTTTTTAAAGAGTCAGAGTGTTGCTATGTAGATCAGCCTGGGCTTGAAATCACTGTACAGTCCAGGCTAGTGCTGAACTTATGGTGATCCTCCTGCCTCAGTCTCCTTAGTGCTGCAATTGTAAGTATGAACCATGATACTCAGCTCAAATTTTTCCTTTGTAAACTACAGAGAGAGGCTTAGAAAAAGATGAGCCTATAATTATTTGCAGGCACCCCAATACAGTTCTTATATAATTCTGCTTTTGGTAAAGACCTGAAATATTTTCAAAATTGATGTTTTTTACTCTTCTTGTCAATTTACTTCCCCTAAAACAAAGGTTTCATTCTAGTGGAGCTAAGTGCATCTGGCTTTAACAATTCACTGAACCAATTAGTGGTTTTGAAGCCACTTATCATAAACAATGTTTGTTAGCTACAAGTTCCTTAGCAACTGGAATAGTAGGTCTAAAGATTCCAAGATGAAGAACTGACATAGGCCAGGAGTGGTGATAACACCTGTAACACCAGCATTCAGAGGGTTGGCCAGGAGGATCATCAGGAGTTCGAGGCCAGCCTGAGCTACACAGTGAGCTCATGACCAGCCTTAACTGCATAGTGACACCGTATTTCAAAAGGAATAAACTAAAAATCAAAACTAGTTACAGAGTTTTGGATGAACTGTTGACTGGTCCAGGTTTTTTATTTTGTTTTTTGCCCATCTGCAGGGCCGTAGGGCCTGTACAGCAAATGAAACTAAACTTCAGTATAAAGAAGGTTTATTAACCTTAAAATCAGTTCCTTTATCTCAATACATTTAAGTTTTTTGGTAACTGCATCCAAATATTGAGAAAATAGCCTTCTACTTAAATACAGCATCGTTACTCAGCTGATATGAATAAAATCTTCAATATTCAGAAGCTAATGGCAAAATGTGAAGGAAAGCTCGTTATTGCTAGTTTTAAACAATGGGCATTTTTTTATTTGTCCAAAAACGTAGTTACAGCTTCTATTTGAAGATAGGACTACTGTAAGGATTCATCTCTTTAAAAATTTTTAAAATATTTATTTACGGGCTGGTGAGATGGCTCAGTGGTCTAAAGCACCTACTTAGAACAAGCTAAGCTTAAGCAAAGCACAGGGACCGCAGTTCAATCCCCCAGCACCACATGCCAGCCAGCCCTGCCCCCTGGTGGGCTGAGCTGGCCACATACAGACACAAAATAAATAAATAAATATTAAAAAAAATATTTATTTACTTGGTACAGGGTCTTGCTATACAGCTTGGACTTATAGTGGTCCTCCTGTCTCAGCCTCCCCAGTGCTAGGATTACAGATGTGTACCACCACGCCCAGTTTCAGTGGCCTGTATGGCTGCCTGGGCTTTCGGGGCCAGCATGGCATGTAAGCCCAGGTCCTTGCACTTGCCAGGCAGGCCCTTAGACTACTGAGCTATCTCCCCAGATGGGTTCATCTTTTTTGCCAATAGCAAATTCAATTATACCTGCTATTATATAATTAGATTCAATAAACTTTGCACTCAATATTTGTCTTACAAATATTACTTATTTCATATAGGGATTTGCTATGTAGTTCATGCTGGCCTGTCATAATCCTCCTGCCTCAACTTCCCCAGTGCTGGAATTACAGGTGTGCAATGTCATAACCAGCTTAATTTTTTTCAAAGTTAGGCAACACTTATGTTTTTATTCTTCCAACTATAATGAGATTGATACACATGGACAGCTGCATACAGACATTTACAACTTTTGAGAGACCATAATCTGATGCAAAACAACTAAACTGCAATTGAAAAGGAGTGCTCATGAATCAAGTTAACTATAAGTAAACAGAAGTTCAGTAGTGTGTAAATCCTATTGGTGACAGTCTCTAAAGTATGATAGACATTGAAGACAATAGAATACCACATTGTATCGTAATCAAAAAGATTCAATTTCAATCCCAGGGTCCGCCAAAAAAAAAAAAAAAAAAAAAAAAAAATCAATTTTGTGGTTAATCTGGTGACATAGTCATAGTCAACTAGAGTCAACTAGAGATCAACATTTCAAAAGAAATGTTGGGCGGGGACTCGGCTCAGTGGAATAAGCGCTTCCCTGGCAAGCGCCAAGGGCCTGAGTTCAATTCCTAGTTCCGCCAAAAAAAAAAAAAGAAAAAAGAAAAGAAATGTAAATAGTAGAAAGCTTTGAACAACCATGCTTAACATTAGTCAGGATGCCTGCAAACCAGCAGCTAGTCATTCCTGAAACATGTCATATGTTACCTTCCCCAAGTAATTTCCTTAATGTCTTTGGGGGCTGAGTCTAAAAAAATGACAGTACCAGTCCATCATTTACTTAAGTTCTCTCTAGTGTTAAATCAGGAAAACTGACCCATTCCATTTTGTTTAGTGATGTGCAAGGCCCCTAATTTGAACAAAGAGCTGCGTGATGCAGTGGCACTGTTTTGCTTTCCATTAATATCTGTACTGATTTGTTGGAGTGTGGCCTCTACCCATCTGAATCCTTGAGAAGCTGAATTGTTCACAAAATCCAAAATTACAGAATTCCCAACTTATTATCTAGGAATCCCACTGGACCCTCAGTGGTAACCAAATCTTACTCAATTATTTCAAGATAGATACCAATTTTGATTACTGATCACCTGGACATAGTGTTCTAGGAACTTCTAGGGAAAGCTCTCAGGCCAGTGGGAACCTGACCAAATAGCAAGGTCCAAACTAATGATGGGCCAGAACGAAGTAAGTGAATTCTCCACAGACCCAGCATAGACTCTTAAGGCTGGAAAGGAGGACCACCTGGTGGTATCTGAAAAAGGGTCAGCCCATAATTGTGCATAGCTGCTAAACAAAGTAATCTAGACAGATTTTTCATAACTTAACAGCAATTAGGCTATGGATCAAACAGGTGAGGACTATGTCTAGCAATCCATGGGTAGAAAAATCCCACTATTTAAAAATTCAAGAATAACTTT
>NW_004524647.1:9099402-9111453 GCF_000260255.1 Octodon degus | reverse complement strand
GCTGGCATGTGGTGCTGGGGGATTGAACCGCGGTCCCTGATGCTTTTGCTAAGCTTGTTCTAAGTAGGTGCTTTGGACCACTGAGCCATCTCTCCAGCCCTAGGTGTTTCTTCTTAGGAACATAAAGAGGCACCAACATTACTGGAATATTCTCCCGACTTTTGACAATAGCTTGTAGATTCAACAAATATTGTGGTTTCCTGCTAGATCACAGCACTTTGCTAAAGCTACCCAAAGATTATTGTCCCATAGACTTCCCGGTGTGGAATTTTGCAGGGATGTCCCATGAAAGAAACACATTTTACAGTAATCTCTTATTGAGCAATCAGCTTTCCTATGTGGGAAAGCTTCTGTCCAAACAGAAAACATACAAACTAGTATAAGCACATACTGGAAACTTATGGGGTGGGAGAGACTGAATGAAGTATGTCTGTAAATGTTGAAAGGGACCATCAGATGGTGGAAATACACCACCCAAAGTTTCTATCATCTTTTCAGAATCATGGGTTATTTTACCATGTTTTGATCAGTGGACCCGTGTTAATCACATGCGAATGAACAATAGCAATGGTAAGCACAGGACTCTTAAACTTGCTTCTGGTGTTCTCCCAAAAGTAGAAGCTTTATAGAGACTAACAGTATGCCATTGAGGAAAGTGTTGGAGCATGTTACATGTTTAAGCCTAACTGCAGACCATCTGTATCTGCTTAATCATCTCCTTAGGTGACAGGAAGCTCACGTTGAATATTCCACATACAACTCATGATTTGTCTAACCACAACTGATTATTGAACCAACAGATAACAGGATGGACCATATACCAATCAACAATATTGACAAAGTCCTTAAAATCTGGTATTCCAAATGATGTTATAAATGGGTTAAAGCTCTTCCACACTTGTTTTGCAGTTTTTGTTCAGACAAAGCAATTGCAATCTCAAACATTACATCATATACAAACTTATAAAATGATGCAATTCTGCAATTTTTTTTGGCAGGGATGGGGGGGTTGATGGGGTCTTTTTAGTTCAGGCTGGTTTTTAACTCCTGTCTTAGCTTCCTAAGTACGATTACAGGTGTGGACCACCACATCAAGTGCTGTTTCTTGAGGTTGAAGGTAACTACAAGGGTGGCCCCAGTTTCAGACATTTTGGAGAATGTGTCAGCTTTTGCAGTTGTCAAGGTATCATATAATCCAGACTAAATACCATTCCAAGAGTTACTTTATTGAGTCTCCCATTCCATATCAAGTTTGCTAAGCCTTTTTTAGTTTCCTTTGGCATCTTTCACCGGATCAATTCCAGAACCCCAGTCTCTGTCCTTGTGGAAACTGCAGGAAAGTAACTTGGAAAATCAAAATTGTAGGATTGATCTTCCTCCACTGTCATGCTAGGGTTCATTGCTACTTTTCCTGACATTTTGGTTGCTGCTACAAATGTTCTTTGTTGTATTTGGAGCCAAGAATGCTTCAGTGTTTCTTAGATGAGTTTTGCAACCTGAAATCTGTAAAACTTTGCTTGTAAAACTGTATAAAGGCTGTTAATTAGAAAAACCTTAGGGACTTAAGTCTTACAGAAATCTTCCTAGCTTCCTTTCGTCCCTCCCTTTGAAGAAGTTTTAGAAAGGTCATTAACATACTCTTCCAGTTCCTTCCATTCTGCTCCTGGGATCTTCTTTTTGTTTTCCCCTAGAACTTGAGATTGAATTTAGGGCCTTTGCACCAGGCTACCTTTCTCACCCCCCAGCCCCCTTTATTTTGAGACATGGTCTCACTAAGTCACAACTTACCCAGGCTAGGTTTAAATTTGTAATCTGTCTGACTCAGCCTCCAGGGTAACGTGATTACTGGATATACTATTATGATACACAGGCCCACAATTTTGACAGATAAACCTTGATGGTGTTCCAGAAAGTAGAGTCCTGGACTTTTTGAATTGTGAAGAGGTTGTAATCAAGAATCAACAAACAAAAACCCTTTAGAAATAAAAATACTGTTCAAAACAATTTAATTCTGAACTCAGACACCTGAGGCCTTTTGATTGAATCCAACTTAGAAAATTAGAGGACAAAAAGAAGAAAAAAAGAAATTAAGTTTGTTCAAATAAGCTGAGAGAGCTCACAATACAAAGAGAATGCAACTTGGGGTCCAAGGTAAATTTACTGGAGCTTCGGTTGTTGGAGAGATCATGGGTCTAAATGGTTTTGCTGGGTTCCTAGAGCAGGGGCTTGCTGTCCCCCCCCCCCCCAAATAAGCTGAGACACACTGCTAGACCCAGATCTATGACTGCATACCCCCCCCCCCCCCCCCCCCCCCCCCCCCCCCCCCCCAAAAAGGAAAACTGAAGAGTTCAACTTAATAACATTTATTTAAACAAGAAATACAATCAGGCAGCACTTCAGACCAAAAACATTTCAGATTATCCACCTACAATGTGTGAGCAGTATCTATAACTAGAAAAACAGGAACTGTCCAAAGATTACCTGAATAGCGCAATTCAGCATTTGCCTTATTTGGAACAATTTGGCAGCCTTCAGTTTGAGATTGGCTGAGGTTTAGTTGCCTGGTTACCAGATATACTCTTAAATTAAGATACAATCTACAGTAGTTGCACATCAAGGTAGGATGCAGTTCGTTGTATATGGAGGCCACTTCAGGCCAAATTTTACAGTTCTTGTAGGACACCAGTTCAGGCCACATTTATTACACAGAACCAAACAAGTATGGCACAGGCCGCTAATTAACACACATCTGCGCGCTTCCCAGTCCCGGCCAGCTCCGCCTCGCAGGCTGCGGCCGGGGCCGGGCCGCGGCGACGACGAAGCGCCCAGCCCCCACCTGGCGCCGGACCCGCGAGCCTCACCCACGTGGCCCCGAACGCACCAGACGGCGCACACCCGTTCAAAGTCCAAGGGCAGCGGCGCGGTTCTGGGATTTTGGGCTTTGCGAGTTCCAGCTCAAGCAACGAGGGTCATGAAAAGCAGCAGCCAGGTCGCAGCCTCTATGCCACTTCTCTCGCGCCTCTCAAGCTCCTGCCCGCGCGCCGCCGCCCAGACCACGGTGGCAGTAGTCGGGCGGGAGCCGGAAGTCAAGATGGCGACGTTCCGCCTTCTCTCGCGAGTGACGAGAAAGAAAGAAGGTTGGACGAGGGATGGGACATCCAATGAGAAGGCAGGAAGCGCGTGACAGGCGGCTACTTTAGCCTCTCTGCAGGCCCCACCCTGGCCGGGAGGCTCGGTAGCAGCCCGCCGCGCCCTCCCTTCTCCGTCCTCCTTCCCCTCCCTGCTCTGCTCTTCTTTTCCCGTCTGAGGTGGTGGCCGGTCTCGCCTCCTTATCAGCTCCATTTTACCACTTCTGTGGTTTTCTTTTCCCTCGGGTCCGAGAACGGCCCGAGCATCTTCCCGCCTCCGTAGGGCGGCTGCAGAGCCCCGGCGCGTTCTTCTCTCTCGGATCTTCAGTCCTCGCCCTGCTCAGTCATGAATGAGGAATACGACGTGATCGTGCTGGGCACCGGCCTGACGGTGAGCTACAGGCGGAGAGAGGATGCGCTTCGCGGGAGAGAGGGACGCCTCGTGGGTGCTGGCCCCGGGTGGGGGGAGCGAGGGCCTCGCCCAGCCCTGCCACGGTCCCCCGCCCGCGAGGTGGCGGTGGGTGCACCCCTACCCCAGGCACTAGAAGGTCCTGCACCCGAAACCAGCCGGCCTGTGATCGCATCTCCTCGGGGGGCTGTATTTCATAGGCGCCTTGCTTTTCCCGAAAGGGGTCCTGACTGGCGGAGATGGACTGGTTCGAAGGCGCCCAAGCGAGCAGGGTGGAACGGGTAGCCTCCACAACCCAGGCCGTGTGGCTGCGAAGCTAGTCTGTTGGGTAGTAATGGCCGAGTAAAAAGCAAGCGAGAAAAGAAAGCTGCAGGCTTTTGCCGAATTGAAGAGGAAAGGCAAAAAAGCCAGCTGTAGGGTGCAGATGCTTCTCCTTTTGGGTCGATGACCTCTCCCTATTGGGGGAAGAGCTCTAGGCGGAGGGGGAGGGGTGTAACCGCTCACAGTTGCATTTCCTATTTAGCCTGTATCACTGCTACTAGCCAGGCTGTGGCTGCTAAAGCCTGGCAAGTCCCAGGATAATCACTGCTTTGTGATTGGTAGTTTTGAAGAAAATGAAGAGATTGGTTTTTCTTTAAAATCCTTCTCTAAGTCTCACTGATTCCTTTAAACCACTTTCTCATTCCACTTACTGAGCATCTGCAGAATTGAAAATGAGTTTTCTCAAACCTCGTGTGCTCAAATGGTTTGGCACCAGACCTTTGCCATCTTTTCCTTTTGTTTGGTTTGTTCTCAGCCTCCACTGTCTCTTCTAGATTCTTCCCCTTAAGGAGTGGGTTGGTGGTTGCTAGAGGCTAAGATCGTGGTACCACAGAACTCCTGTCAGGGACTTAGAAGCTAAAGCAGTAACAGAGAATGCTTTGGTAATAGGTGAATACAAGGCATCTCAAATACCATACATATAGTACATATATTTGCTGGATATCTGGTTAGAGACGTTTAGATAATGTTCTGCAAACAATGTAGGCAGGTTTTGTATCTTGTACTTCTTTTGTTTTTTTCTTAATGAAATGAATATTAATCTTGCAGAACAATTCAGTTTTTAGAGAGAGCCATTGATTTGTTTCGGGAAATTTGAAAGTCCACTGTGCTATTTAATTAACATCGATATAAAAAACGTGAACTCTACATAATTTGACCTAATCATTTAATATAAACCAACACATCACATTTGTTGAAATGCACTGTATAATTATCAGGATAAAATTAACTTTTTTTCAGATAACACTGAAATATTTTAGGTTTCTCTAGGCAAGAGAAAATCTTTATGGTTTTATTCACCTTGCTACAATGATTGTCTTTTGTGGTGATTGGAGAGTACACATTTCTACAGTATGTTTGACCAGTCCAGAAATAGACATGTGACTGTTCAGGATATAGTAACAAACAGATGTGGTTGTTTATCTGGGAAGCCATTCAGTCATTTGGAATATGGGAGATGGTGTTGAATTTTTTAGATGGTAAATTTGGAAGACTGATGCCTATATACTGTTATATAAATAGGCTTGGCCGCTACACTTTAAAAAATAAAAAACCTAACTGCGATCTGCATTTTGTAGACAGTGGTGAAGCTTCATACGAATGAGTACTACTGCTGCTGGTGTGTTGTAAAAGCCATTCCACTGTCTTACTATGACTATTGCTAGTCATTCAGATTTGCTCATGATTACGGTCAGTTATTTTAACGTAGACAAGTGAGTACAAACGCATCATGCAGGTTTTCACACCCCTAATTCAGAAGCACCACTGTATGTCAAAGATAGCACAGTCTTACTGTGTAATGACTAAATTAAAATAATACACTTAAATTTTCATTTGGAATATGAGCTTATTGATGAGTAGTAGACACAACTGGAAATCAGACTCTTTGTAGTTCTGATAACTTGAATCTCTATGAAGCTTACTATATTATTTCATGAGATTTTTTGAAAATGATAATTCAGGGTGACTACATTATTACCATCATTGATAAGAGTGGTAATGACAGGATGATGTTGTTGAGAAATCTTGGACTCTTTAAAGGGTCTGACTTAGATGGCTGAAAGTTAAGTGAAGAGACCAATAAAGTTAAAAACCATTGGATTAAAATTAACTTTTGAGTGTTTGGAGTGAATACACCAGGAAATTTTTGGCTGTGATTTAAGAACCTAATAAAGGTATATGCCGTTTGGTTTGAGCACCAAATATTACATGATGCCCTATGTGTACTTTGAGTACCAATTACTTTTTCTGGTTTTGTTTTGATTTTTTTGTTTCTTTTCTTTTTTCTTTTTCTCCTCCTCTTTCTCCTCTTGTTCTTCCTTCTCCTTTCCCCCCTCTTCCCTCTTGTTCTCACAATGATCACAATGATCCTCCTGTCTCAGCCTCCCCAGTTCTAGGATTACAGGCACGTGTGCCACCACACCCGGCCTGGTTTTTTGAGGCAGTGTTTTGGTAGTTCAGGCTGATAATAATTATAATAAACAACACCTAAACAATCTGAATTTTTTAAAAAAAAAACCTGAATCAAGTCTATTTCTGTAAGAGAACATGAAGTAGCCTTTAAAAAGATTATTTTTAAAGAATTGAGTTACCCCATTAAAGTTATCCCTTTGTTCACTGGATTAAGGCCTAAGTGATATCCTAACTTGTTTAACAAATTAAGGAGCCAAGCTAATTTACTTGCTAAATAAGATTTCACATCATGAGGATTAATTATTGTGCTTTGCTGTAACAGTCATTAAGGGCAGTGAGCTTTGTAGGGAACTGAACCTTTAAATAATCTCAAACTGCTTTGCTTTTTGAATTGTTTTTAGATCCCTCCTCAATTTTCTTTGCAGTTAGGCTGGCAACTCCTATTTTTCTATGCTTTCAGTGTGTGTAGTCAGTCTCTCGCCATGTAATTTGCATGTAGCTCACTGTGTTTGGAAATAAATGGTGTTAGAAATAGTGTATTTAAAAGATGCGAGTATCTCTATAGCTGTGCAGTCTTTTTTTTTTTTTTTCCTATTTTTAGTTCTACACAGTAATTCTAGTAAGGAATTTTGATTAGAAATTACACTTTGATAATTAACTATGTTATTCTCAGCATTACATGTTTAAAAATTATTGTACATTCCAGACATTGCTTTTTTCTTCATTGAAGACATTTTATTTCAAATACAGGGTTTTATACTTGATTTAAAAGTACAGTATTGAAGTATAATTTAGATCGTTTCTTAGATTTGCAGAGTCTTAGATTTGCTCTTTGAAAATTTTTGCTATAACTGTGTTCTGCATAACAAGACATTAGAAAGTGAAAAGGCAAGCTGCAGAATGGAATATTTGTAGTACATATAACTGATAAAGGATTTTAAGTATCCCTATAACATATAAAGAACTTTGTGAAGCTGTAAGAAAAAACAGAAAGCTCGTTTTATTTTTTTTTATTTTTTTTATTTTTTTTGAACTTTCTGCAAAGCTTTATTCCGGAGGGGCTCAGTCCTTCTTGGCAGCTGCCTTCCTCATGGCGGCCAGCACGTTGCTCAGCTCCTCACGCTTCCTCTTGGCGCGGATGTGCGTCCCCACTCTTTTCTTGATGAACTTGAGGGCGCGCTTGTCCTTGGAGACCTTGAGCAGCTCCATGGCGCGCTGCTCATAGGGGGCGAAGCCGCACACTTCCCGGATCATGTCCCGCACGAACTTGGTGTGTTTGGTGAGACGTCCGCGGCGGCGGCTGTGCCTCGGTTTGCTCACATTCTCAGTCACCTTGTGGCCCTTGTTGAGGCCCACGGCCATGGGATAGCGGAGGGCCATGGCTACTCTTTTTCAATGGTTGCTGTGGCGGAAGGCGAAAGCTCGTTTTAAAAATGAGCAACACTTGCTGGGGATATAGCTTAGAAGCATAGCACCTGCCTGACAAGTGTAAGGTTCTGAATTCAGCTCCTGGTCCTCCCCTCAGCCCCATGCCCTATGAGCAAAACAGTTGAGTGAATACTTAGTTAAAGATATACCTGGATCACTAGTCAACTGTTTAAAAAGTAGTCTGTTAATAGAAAGTACAGATTAAATAATATTTTAACATAGTGGCTAAAACTGAAAAGAACAATTAGTGTTAGACAAGGATTTGCACTGCTGTTTCTACATTGCTGACAGAAGTAAATTGTACAACCATTTGTACAGAGTGGATTGGTCATGTCTGTTCTCATTATCTAACAGAAATTCACACTTGAAAGACACACAGGGAAGTGTTCAAGAGCATTATTTGTAATAGTCAAGAACTGGAAACTATCTAAGTGCCCACCAGTAGTAGAATGTTTACGTAAATTTTGGTGTATGTTCATGGGGTATATCCACAGGTTGTATTCATACCGTGGAGTCCTCCAGAGCATTGTTACCCACAGTACAGGTTGTGCAACTACAGGTGCAACACCTGAGAACTTACCAGGCATTCAGAAGCTTCATCTCCAAGCCAGATGTACCAGAGTCTACATTGTAAAATCCTTAGATGATTGTTGTTTGAAAAATATCCCCTTAGATGGGGCTTTCTAAATCTGTCCTGGACCAGCTTTCCCACCAGGAGGGGCCTGTTTGATATGCAGCTTCTCAGGCCACACCCCAGACCTGCTGACTCATTCTGGAGACTGTTTTATCCAGCCCCAGAGTCAGGAGTGCAGCCTGAGGTTTCCAAGTCTGTTTAAAGTGTTCATCTCTGAAGAACTTTGCAAGTGATACTAAACCAGGATCCATGCTTTGAGGTCCTGTGCTTGCAGGTACTAGGCATACTTTTTGTAAAGGTCCAGGTAGTAGTTTTTGCAAGACATGGTCTCTGTCACAACTATGCAACTCTCCTGTGGTACTGTGAAATAGCCAATGATAATACATATATAAATAGGCATGGTATTTCCTTTACAACTTTATTTAATAGTCTGTAGGTTCTATAATATATAGGCTCTATAATAATGAGAATAAATAATTTAGACCTTATTCAACCATAAGTGAATCTTTTGAACATAATGTTGAATAGAAGATATCAGATTAAAAACTACTACATAGGGCTGGTGAGATGGCTTAGTGGTCTAAAGCACCTACTTAGAACAAGCTAAGCTAAGCAAAGCACAGGGACCGTGGTTCAATCCCCCAGCACCACATGCCAGCCAGCCCTGCCCCCTGGTGGGCTGAGCTGGCCACACACACAAAATAAAAATAAATAAATAAGTAAATAAAGATTATATATATAAAAAAACTACTACATAATTGAATCTATTTAGAGTTCAAAAAATATCCATTTTTACTATAACATCAGAGTGAAGGAGGGTGATAGAGGTTATGACAGTAATGGGTATGAAGGCCTTTCTAGAACATGTTTTGTTTCTTGAGCTGAATGAAAAATGATGCACACTCTTATAGTAAAATTTGACCTGATGAGCCTTTTAGAACATGTTTCATTTCTTGAGCCAATTAAACATATTCCTACAGTAAAAGTTGAACCTGATGAAGTAATTTAAGTCATTTTTAAAATGCTAAATGGATAAATGCACTGTGTAGAAAAAAATGAAATTTTATGAATTTTTTAAAATGAAGATTTTTTTTTTTAAGTCGTTTAGACTATTGGGGAACCATATTATATTTCTCTACTAGTTAGGGTCTTTTGGTAAATTTGAGAAAAACTGTAGATTTATAAAGTTGTGGGGCCAGGTGTAGTGGCTCATGCCTATAATCCCAGCACTGGAGAGTGTGAGGCAGGAGGATCATGGTAAGTTCCAGGCTAACCTGGGTTACATAATGAGTTCAAGGGCAGCCTGAACTGTACATGGTAAGTTCAAAGAAGTTTGAACTATGTAAGACCCTCTTTCAAAACAAAACAAAAAAAGACTGGGGAAATAGGTCCGTGGTCTAAGTACCTGCCTGGCAAGTGCAAGGATCTGGGTTCAGTCCCTGATATTAACGCTGAGCTGGCTTCAGAGCCCCAGGTGCGCCAAGCTGCCCCCAAACAGGGCATGGTGGTGCATGCTTGTAATAGGGAGGTTAGGTAAGACAGGAAGATCAATATGAGTTTGAATTGTGTAGTGAGACCCTGTACCCCGCCCCCCCCAAAAAAGAGGTGGGATTTGCTTTTCTTCAGAAGCATAGGTTACTAAAACCCTGTATAGATCTTGTCTCATAGTAAAACATGAAAAGCTGGGTGGTAGGGCTTGGGTTATAGCTTACTGCAAAAACTTTGGATTTAATCTCCAGTATTGCCCAGAAAAGTTTTGAATGAATGTGTACCCCCATGTCTGTTTCTTTTCATGAGTCATCATAATTAGGTGATTACATAATCCAGCCTCTGTCCTTGCTTTATTTACCACTTTCCTGATAATTCTGTTTGCTTATTAATTCAGTAATTTTTTTTTTTTTTTTGAGACAGTCTTTATTTTGTACTGTAGGCTCGCCCTGCACTGCTGCACTCATTGTGTAGCCCAGACTGGCCTCAAATTTGAGGCAATACTCCTGCCTCGGCCTTCTGAGTGCTGGGATTACAGGTGTGTGCCACCATGCTCAGCCACTAATAGTTATCTTGGATACTTTTTCCTGAGCTGGAAGTAGTATCAGTGTTCCCCCTATTTTGTTATATAAAATATAACAGGATGAGTTTATTTATTTATTTATTTTTTTGGGCAGAACCGGGAATTGAACTCAGGCCCTTGCGCTTGCCAGGGAAGCGCTTATTCCACTGAGCCATCTCCCCGGCTCCTATTTTTCTTTTTTTTAAATGTATTTAGGACAGAGTCTACAGGATCTTACTACGTAGATCAAACTTGTAGAGATCTGCCTGTGTTCAGCCTCCCAAGAGCTGGGATTGCAGGTGTGCCCCACCATGCCCAGTCTCAGTTGTCTCAGTGCCCCTTGGGGGCGGGGCCGGCATGGCAGGCCCAGGGGGCCCAGGGATCAAACCCCTAGCCCCTGTGTCTGCCTAACAGGTGCTTTAACCCGCTGAGCTATTTGGCTAGCCCTAACACGATGAATATTTAAGAGTACATTTCATGAGGTTAATTTTTAGTTACTTTATTAAAGAAAGTGCCTGGTAGTAAAGAATGTAATAACTGCTAGTGTAGTTTAGAGTCTCTGTCACAATTTTGTTTTTATCCATCATTTACTTTGTATCCTCAATGGAGTTGTCAACCCTGTTTTTAAAAAGTGACTCATATTCTTGCCGTTTTAACCTTTAGATCTACAGAGGTTCGTGGTTTAAGACTATACTTTGAATCATGGTTATTTTAGGGTTTTCTTCTTGAATTACATCATATTCCATGGATATAAGTGTTAATTACAAAGAGAATGTTTAATGATAGGCTTGCTATTTTTTTGTTTTTGTTTTTGTTTTTTTTGTTTTTTGTTTAAGGAGCAATTCTAAACATACTGTAGGATTCCCTTTTTTAAAAAGGTTTTAAATTTATTTATTTATGTATTTGGTACAGGGTTTTCCTACACAGCTTGGACCTGTAGTAATCCTCTTCCCTCTGCCTCTCCAGGGCTGGGATTACAGGTGTGCGTCACCATTCCCGGTTTCAGTGGCCAGCACAGTGTGCCTCGGGTTCCGCATGTGGTATTGGGAATGGAACCCAGGTCCTTGTGCTTGCCAGGCAGCCACTTAGCCTGCTGAGCTATCTCCCCAGCTTGGACTTTCCTTCTTTTAAAAATACTTATGTTTTCACTGTAGGAATGTATCCTGTCAGGTATAATGTCAGTGAATGGAAAAAAAGTTCTTCATATGGATCAAAATCCATATTATGGAGGAGAAAGTGCATCTATAACACCGCTGGAAGATGTAAGTATTAGTAAAAAATAACATGTCTCATAACTTCTGAGCATTTACTTGTGAATCTGCATTTTATTCCTAAGAGATGATTTAATTTGTTTGAATAGAATGTCTGACCAGGCATGGTAGGGCAGGATTGTAATCTTGGAAGTTGGGAGGCTGAAGTAGACAGTCTGTGTGTTCAGGGCCAGCCTGAACAGCACAGAAAAACCCTGTTTCAGAGGGGGAAAAAAAAATCTGGAATATCAAAATTTCTTTGGAGATTTGAGTTTGGGGCTTGTATAAGTTCAAATTATGAACCCTGTTACCATTTAACACTTGTAATCACTATTAATAAAATGTAAACAAGGAGGAGTGGTAGGCATGCCTAATGTGCTAGGTACAGTGCTGTTGCACTCCACACAGTCTTTCAGTCAAAGATGTATTTTTTTTTCAAAGATGTATTTTTATCTTGTTTTCAGATTACAAAAATATCTCTGTAGTGTTAAAGTCTCAGGGATAGATTGTGAACCTATACTGTACAACTCAAAATTTAAGTTTATTTTGCCATATGGCTTTTTTTTTTTTTGAGACAGTCTATAGTTCAGGCTGGCCTTGAACTTGCGGCATTTCTCCTGCCTCAGCCCCCCGAGTGCCGACATTACAAGTGTAATTACATGCCTGACATGAAGCATTTTTTTTATTATTTATTTTAA
>NW_004524647.1:9088715-9099302 GCF_000260255.1 Octodon degus | reverse complement strand
GCTCAGCCCACCAGGGGGCGGGGCTGGCTGGCATGTGGTGCTGGGGGATTGAACTGTGGTCGCTGCACTTTGCTAGACTTAGCTTGTTCTAAGTAGGTGCTTTAGACCACTGAGCCATCTCACCAGCCCCTGACATGAAGCATTTTTAAGGTGTGTCTTACTATTGTTTTTGTGTGTCAGGCTTGTAGAATATCCATCTATTTATTTGACCTATTCGAGCTTCTACTGTGTTTGTAAATCATCAGTAACTATAATTAGTGATGTTTCTAGATTTAGAAAGTTTTTTTTCCTGTATTCAGAAATACAGAAAAGGTGAAATAATACTTCCAGTGTATCAAAAACCTTAACATCTGAATTCCTATTTTACGTTTTGTTTGTTTGAACAGTTTTTGTTTTTTTTGAGACAATGTCTTTCTATGTTGTTGGCATTGAACTCACTAGGTAGCCCTAGCCCAGACTGGTTTGGAAATCAAATCAATCTTCCTGCTGCAGCCTGTCTGGTGCTGGGATTACAGGTGTGCACCACTGTACCTGATTTAACATTTGGAAATACTTGCTTCACCTTCATATTTTTGTGGTTTGTGTGTGTGTGTGTGTGTAAGTGATACTAGTGATTAAAACCAGAGCCTTTGTACTAAGCTATATCCACAGTTCTTTTATTTTTTGAGACAAGGTCTTGTTTGTTTGTTTGTTTTTTGGTGGAACTGGGGATTGAACTCAGGCCCTTGCACTTGCCAGGGAAGCACTTATTCCACTGAGCCATCACCCCAGCCCGAGACAGGTCTTGTTAATGACAGTTGCCCTGGCTGGGATTGAATTTATAGTCTTCCTTCAACCTCCCAGACCTGGGATCACAGGTGTGTGCTACATGTGTGGCTTCCTGTTGGTGTTTTTATTGGTTTTGAACAATTGTAAGTAATGTAGACCTGAAGATATTTGACCTAAATACAGAGTCTGTCTAAAAAATGTATGCATACTTTAGGAAAAGAAAAGGCTTGTAAAAATACTGTAATACTAAATTTATTGAGATATGAGAGTCCTGTGAGTTGCCTTTGGCCTCTACAAGAAATGCTCAAAGTGGTGGCCATGAGCTTTGAGACATTTATTGATAGAGCAAACTGCTGCTTGGATAATCTTGCTCACTGAGATGGCTGTACATGCATTTTGAATTTATTCTGTAAGGAATAAATTCACAGCAATGTGATGGGTTTTCAGTTATATTATATATATGACATACATAAAAGTCTGCATATATTAAATCAGGAGAATGCATACCTTACACACATTTTTCTCTTCCTGAAGTGTGCACACATTTTTGGGGGGCAGACTCCATATTTTAGCATTCATCTGTTAAGAATAGCATTCTCCTGTGTAATTCTGTGTAATCATACTACTATTATATTTATGAAAATTGATGATGATCATAGATTTTATTCAGATTTCCTAGTAGCCCTTAAGGTGTTTTATATGGCTATTTAGTAGTCTACTTAAAAAATTATTTATTTTTAAATACTGGGTGTTGAACTCTGGGTCTTCTCACGGAGCTCCTGCTCCAGATCGGTTTTTTTTTTTTTTTTTTTTGAGAGAGAGTTTCTCACTGCGTTGCTAAGTTGCCCATGTTAGGCTCAAATTTATGGTACTCTTGCCTCAGCCTGCCAGTAGCCTTTTGTTTTTAAAACCAGGATTAACTAAAAGTTCAGCCATTACAGTTTTGGTGTTTCTCCTTCTTCTCTCAATCCACAATAATCTCCGAATTTTTTTTCTTTTGCATAGTCTGCTAGGTTATAAGTAATTGTTGTTTGTTACAGCATACTAAATCATGTTTGGGGCCACGTAATATCAAGTTGTGCTAGCATTAATGATGCTAATGACTTTGACCCCTACTTGAGGTGATGACCACCAGATTTGTTCTTTGAAGGTAACTTATGAGCCCATGTGCTGGCACTGTGCCTTCCACACTTGGAGGGTATGTGTGTGAATGCTTGGAGATTCATGAACCTTTCCTGAGTGTCCACAAGCTCTGCTAATATTCTGCTTCATCTGAAGAAAAGGACTCATAAATATTTCAAAATTTTGTTTTTATATTTTTTAAAATCTTTTATTGGGGCTGGCCAAATAACTCAGCATAATAAAGCACCTGCAAGCAGATGCAGGGGTTAGGGTTCGATCCCCAGGCCTGCCGTGCTGGCCCCGCCCCCAGGATGTGCTGAGACACCAACTGGGATTATAGTGTGCACCACCAGCCCAGGTGGTCCGCATGGAGCACCTGGGGTTCTGGGGCCACCATGGCGTGTAGTAGCAGGGATTGAACCTGGGTTCTTGTGCTTGCCAGATAGGTGCTTAGACTGCTTAGCTATCTCCCCAGCCCTCTGAAAACTTAAATTGCAAGCTTCTTTCTATTTAAACTTCTATTCAACTCACAAATTACAAATTTGATTCCTTCCCCACAAAAAAATCACCCTGTAAGAAACAGCACACAACAATGTTTTTGGTGGTGATGGATATGTTTAGTACTTGATAGTAAAGTTATCATGGGTGTATGTATATAAGCAAACTCATCAAAGTGTATATATTAGATATGTGCAGTTTATTATGTATTGGTTGGGGGAAGTTGAGACAGGGTCTCTCCGTGAGGTTGAGAGTGGTATTAAACTCGCTGTGTGGTTCAGGCTTGCTTTGCTCTCAGCAGTCCCCCACGTCAGCCTGCCAAGTGCTGGGATACAAGCATGCACCACCACGCCTGGCCTGTGGATGAGTCGGACCTCAGTAAAATTTAAAACATGATGTCTATAACCAATTTTCATTTTCTTTTCTGAGTTGAACCTAAAATGTCTTTTTAACCCTTTAAATAACTTACAGAAGCAAAACTAAGCCTTTGTTAACTTTTTATTCAGGAGAGACCTTTTTATTCAATTTGTAATTGTTTGATTTCTCCAAATTATAAGGGACTTGCTTGCAGAAGTACAGTGTCAGTGACTAATAGTTTTGTACTTTTACTTTTCTACTAGTAAAGAAGAAAGAAACCAAGTTTTTGCAGTAGCTTGCATTTTTGAGTTGTGTAATGTTTACACATATATTGTAATTTTGGAAAATTTTTGTCTGTTTAAAAAAATGAAGTATCCTTTAGCCTCTTGTGGTAGTATTTAACTTAAAACCACTTGATCAAAGATAGTTTTATATATAACAAAAAATTAAGTTTTGTGACATGATGGGTATTTTTGTTTTACTTATAGTTATACAAAAGATTTCAATTACCAGGAGTACCTCCAGCATCAATGGGGAGAGGAAGAGACTGGAATGTTGACTTAATTCCCAAGTTCCTGATGGCTAATGGTAAGACATTCTGACTTAATTTTAATTATGAGAGTCTGTTGAATCAGATTTGGAAATAAAAATACTCTTAAGAGAACATTTTGGGTTTGAGGGACTGGACTTCATTGAGTGTGGAGTTGGTAAGAATGGAAGGAAGAGGATGTGGCTTACAGTAAATGACTGGAAAAGCAAAAGTGAGTGCAATACAAACCCAAATTGTAAACATTTTATAAATATCAGTGGTTGCGATCTATGTTATATATCAAAATTTTGATATTTGTAATAGATTTTCCTCTTGATTCTTTAGTGACAATCTTAAATTACTGGGCCTGCAGAAATAGTCATTTGAGTATTTTTCTAGTTTTTAGGCTTTTAAAACTTTTCTTATTTGAGAGCAGTATGAAATATCATTTAATTTTAATTTGATGTAATTGTTTTTTGAGGCAGCGTCTCACTATAGTACAGACTGACCTGAACTGTAGTGTTCTCTTACCTCAGCCCCCAAGTGCTGGGGCTTGCAGGCAGGTGCTAGCACACCCGGCTGGAGTATCTTTAAATTAATGTGATACTAATTTTTTTTGAGATGACTTGGAGATGCCAAATTTTGCTTATAGATCTGCTTGTATTTCATAAAATAAAGTATGTGCTATTTTTTCCCTTTTTTTGAATTTATATTCTATAGTTTGTGTGAAAAGACTATAGAGATTTCTGAAATTTAAAATTAACTGACTGAGGGCCAGCGAGATAAATCAGCAGTCTAAAGCACTTGCTTAGGCAAGCTTAGGCAGGCACAGGGGACTGCGGTTCACTCCCTGGCACCACATGCTGCACCAGCCCCATTCTTAGGGTGGGCTGAGCCAGCTAAAATTAAATTGAATTAAATTAAATTAAATTAACTGAATTCTTTTAAGGTAAAGTATAAAGGAAAAATCTCTATTGTCTGAGGATAGGTAATACAATTATTTTCTTAAAATTAGAAAGCAGTTAAGTAGAAAAAAAGGAAAAACTTGATACAATTTCACTATCTGATTATGGCTTATAATTTGTATTTTGATGTATAACATTTTTTGGGGGTGGTGCCTGTTAATACATTATGCTTTTTAATGAATATATTTTGAATATTTGTGCTGTGTTGTATATATCTAGAAGCAGATTTCAGGGATAAAAACTATGATTGATGATTGATTGGTTGATTTAATTTATTTAAAGTACTGGAATTTTTTGTTTTAGTACTGGGGATTTAATCCAGAGCCTTGGTACTGAGCAACGTCCTCAGGCTTTTTATTTTTTATTATAAGACAGGACCTCACTAAGTTGCTTAGTTACCTCAGTTGAGCTTGAATTTGGAGTCATGCCTTAACCCTCCAGAGTGCTGGGATAACAGATGTGTGCTGCCGTGTGTAGCTAGTAGTGGTTGCAGGGCCTCCCTTGTTGGGGCTGAAGCCAGAGCATCACATACACTAGGTAACTGCTGTACTGGGGAGCCACATCCTCCGCCTGGCAGGGAGCTTTCAGAAGTATTTCCCTTTTTATTGTTACAGTTCTCTTTCACCAGTGATGCTGTCCTTTCCCTGGAACTTTTTTTTTTTTTTTTTTTTTTTTTAACTATTTTCTGTTTTGGTACTGGGAATTGAACTCTGGGCCTTACGCTTACTGGGCAGGCATTGCACCGCTGAGCTATATCCCTGGCCTTCCCTTGTACTTCATTAACCATTGATATTATTTTAGTTTTTGTCATATTGAAAGGAAAAATCTGGTCTTTTAAAATTCTTATTTATTAGAGGCCGGAATGAGTTTTAGCTATATTCCTTCTTTCCTAGACTTTACTCAGTTGACCTGCCTTGTGCTTTGCACATTTTCTGTGGAAGTTTTCTGGTGCTGATATGAAAGAATTCTTTGTAAATCAGGTTGTTACACTATGTTGAAAATATCTTTTGTTTGTCATTTGCCTTGTGACATTTTTTTCTGTACAAAATGCTTTCAATTTTCATGTCATATTGGTTGATCTTTTTTCTTTTGTGTACTTGGAAATTTTCTCTGCACTTCAAAGTTATAAAAGCATGAATATTTGTAGTGCTGGAGTTCAGCTCAGTGCATAGAGCCCTTGCCTGGCATGCATGGTCTTGGGTTCAATCCCCAGCACAGGGTGGGGAGACTGGTACTTGCTTTTAGTGATTTTACCATTTTAGTTCTTTGCTATATAAACTTGCCCATTGTACCAAATAAGCAGATTCACTTGATCTTATGAAATTCATCTACTTTACTTTTTTATTTTTGTTTTTATTTTTTTTGTGAAACCAGGGATTGAACTCAGGCCCTTGTGCTTGCCAGGCAAGCACTTATACTACTGAGCCATCTCCCCGGCCCTACTTTATTGTGTTATTGGCTGAAAAGTAGAGTTTGAAATCCAGTTTTTCAAAGTGGCCAGTCACTTGTCCTTCATCAACATTTATGTTTTTCGTCTTGCTTTTTCTTGTCTTTTTAATTTAATTTAATTTTTAAAATGTATTAAGTACAGGGCTTACAGGGTCTCACTACACAGGTCAGACTCGTAGTGAGTAATTCTCCTGTTTTAAGTATCCCAAGTGCTGGGATTACAGGTGTATACCACCATGCCCAGTCTCAGTCACTGTCTCAGTGTGCCCCAGGGGCGGGGCAGGCAGGGATCAAACCCACGGCCCCTGTGTCTGCCTAAGCAGGTGCCTTAATCCACAGAGCTACGTGGCTGGCCCCTGTTTTTATCTTGACTAGAATTTTTTTCATAATATTGAGTTTTTATAAATTGCATTTTTATACATGAGTTTGTATTGTTTTTCCCTACTTTGGGGAACAATTCCTATCATTATACAGTGTGCAAGTCTGTTAACATCTGGCTATATAAATTTCTCCTTATCACTATATTTCTTGTTAAAAGAATTTTTAATAGGGCTGGCCAGATAGCTCAGTGGATTAAGGCGCCTGCTTAGGCAGACACGAGCTGGGGTTTCAATCCCCTGGCTTGCTGTGCCGGCCCCACCCCCAGGGTGCTCTAGGATGGTGATTGAGACTGGGCATGATGGCGCATGCCTGCAATCCCAGCGCTCGGGAGGCTAAAAAAAGGATCACTACAAGTCCGATCTGTGTATTGAGACCCTATAGATCCTGTACTAAATACATAAATAAATAAATAACTTTTAAGTGTTTAGCTACTTTATTGTTTGTCTTTTCCAATTAGCTTTAAGATAATTTTAATTTCATAAAGGAGTTTTTTGCTTTTGGTGTGTGAGAATTCTTGTATGTAGATGCTTTCTAATTGTAAGCCTTTTTGATGTTGGTGTTAACCTTCATGAACATAAACTGACTTGGAAATATTTTGAAGTTGGTGCACTTTGAAATAAATGATAAAGCTTCGTAAGTCCATTTGTAATACTATCATAATTCTCAAACTTATGCCTCTAATAATTATTTTATATCTTCAAACCACGTTCAGTTATTAATCTTGAAGTTATAATATTAAGAATATTTCTGGGGCCGAGGAGATGGCTCAGTAGAATAAGTGCTTCCCTGGCAAGCACAAAGGTCTGAGTTCAATCCCTGGTTCCACAAACAAAACAAAACAAAAAAAAGAATATTTCTGAATATGCTATAAGTATGTATTCTTTCTGTACATTTTAAATAAACCTTCAGAAGTTTTTTTTGGGGGGTAATGAATAGTGTAAAAAATTGGGGAGACATTAATGACAATAAATGTGCATTTATTTTTGGTGATACTGGGGATTAAACTCAGGGACTATTAAGTTGTATTCTTAGCTGTTCTAATTTTTTAAAATTTTGAGACAATCTCAGTAAATTGACCAGGCCAGCCTTAAATTTGTAATCCTTCTGATTCATCCTTCTGGGAATATAGGCATGGCATATGCAGCTATCCTGGGCTTTTTTTTTTTTTTTTTAGGGAAGGGTCTACAGGGTGTTTAGGATCTCACTACTAGATCGGACTTGTAGTAGTCCGCCTGTGTCCAGCCTCCCAAGAGCTGGGATTACAGGCGCACGCCCACAGCAGTCTCAGTTGCTGTCTCAGTGCCCCCAGGGATCTGGCATTGCAGGATCAGGATCAAACCCCCAGCCCCTGCACCTGATTGCACATGCTTTAATCCGCTAAGCTATTTGGCGGGCCCTAGATTTTTTTTTTTTTTGAGCAGGGTCTCACTTTGTAGTTTAGGCTGGCCTGGAACTCACTGTGTAGCACACACTGGTCTTGAACTCAGCAGTATTTCTGCCTCAGCCTCCCCAAGTGCTGGAAGTACAACTGTGTGCCACCATTCCTGGCCAGTGGTAAAATGATTTAAGTTATGGTTTGAATTATGTAACTTTTCTAGGTCAACTGGTTAAGATGCTGCTTTATACGGAAGTTACCCGATACATGGATTTCAAAGTGATTGAAGGGAGCTTTGTTTATAAGGGAGGAAAAATCTATAAGGTTCCTTCTACTGAAGCAGAAGCCCTGGCATCTAGTAAGTAATTTCATTTTCTCACAATAATAGATTTTACAGGGGAAAGGGATCTGAGAAATCTATCTATATGATCAACTAATATTTATTATCCATCATGTGCTAGGCATTTGGGGATATATCAATGAATTTTAATATCACATACAGTTTAGGAGAGAAGGAAGATAAAACTAGAACACTTTCTTTTTTATTATATACCAGCTATAACCTAGTAGGAGTACTGACCTATTAGGAAGAGTAGGCATTTTTTTTTTAATAGTTTTATTGAGAAACAAATAGCAATGAGACAGTTTCAAAGCTGATTACTAGCACAGTTTCAATAATAGTATTACATATAGAGTAGGCATTTTAGGTGAACTTCACACTGCAGTCTGTTCATCTGTATTTGTTAGTGTAAAAAGCAGTGAACTGGTTATCCAAGACTTCATTATGTGATCAACAGCATAGTCAACATCCAACTTTTGTTGAAGTTAATTTGATTTTGAAATCTTAAGTTTCTCTTCTCATGATATGCCAGTGTATTTCTTACTAGTTAGAAAAGGAAAAGGGAACTGGGGAGAGAGCTTGGTGGTCTAAATGCCTGCCTGGCAATCACAAGGACCCAGGTTCAATCCCCGGTACTGCATGCTGTGCTGGCCTCAGAACCCAGGTTGCACTGTGCAAAGCCCCTTAACTGGGCGTGGTGGTACACACCTGTAATCCCGGTATTGGGGAGTCTGAGTTGCATAGTGAGGCCCTGTACCAGATGAATAAATAGATAATTTTTTATAAAGAAGAGGAAAAAGTAGAGTGTTAAAATTTTCAGACATGTGACTGAGTGTAGAGCAGAGTTATCAAAGGAGAAATGTTGAGAATAATGCATTCTCAAAAAATAGATGTTTTTTCAGTCATGTTTACTTTGTATTTATTGAGACTAAATCAACTTATATTTAAGTAAGTACTGGTTCTAATTGTAATTGTAAAGTAAAATTGAAGATCTTACAGCTGACCTGTTTTAATTGTATAGGTTTCTTTTAAAGTCTTGTAAAACTAGAAGCTGCATTGTCAGTTCCCACATCTTGCATTACACTTTCAGAATAGGAGCTGAAGCTAATGATACGCATAAACTTTTTTCTCACTCATTTTTTTCTCATTTACATTATGATTTGTGATTTTTTGAAAAATTCTTTCATAGGCTTAATGGGACTATTTGAAAAACGTCGCTTCAGAAAGTTCCTAGTGTATGTTGCCAACTTTGATGAAAAAGACTCTAGAACGTTTGAGGGCATTGATCCTAAGAAGACCACAATGCGAGATCTGTATAAGAAATTTGACTTGGGGCAAGATGTTATAGATTTTACTGGTCATTCTCTTGCACTGTATCGAACTGATGAGTAAGTTTTTTTTTGTTTTTAGATTTGTATTTTTCTTGGAATTTTCAGTTTCCCAGTTCTGTAAAGTAGAAATTCTTACAGTAAATATATAGCCATGAAGTACTGTGAAAGATGAGGTTCTAGTTTAAAATTATTAGCATTGAGTCTTTTGAGTGAGCAAGAAGATACCATGACTTGAAATCACTTCAGAAAATGACTTTGAATTAAGCAAAAATTTTTAACATACTTTTGTTTTTCTCTAGCTACTTAGATCAGCCATGTTGTGAGACCATTGATAGAATTAAACTTTACAGTGAGTCTTTGGCAAGATACGGCAAAAGCCCATACCTTTATCCACTGTATGGCCTTGGGGAACTGCCACAAGGATTTGCAAGGTAAGAGTCTGCGTATAACCTGTTAGCTGAAACTGTACTGATCCTGCGCTTCATCTTCAACACAGGCAGGTAAGGTGTGGTTTGACTAAGATATGTCTCTGAGTGGTAAGAAAAAATTTATGTATAGTGCAACAAGGATCTTAAGTTTTGGTCTTAGCTACCCATGTGGGTATGAATATCATATCACTGTGGGGTTTTTTTTTTTTCCACTGTGGTTTTAATTTGCATTTTCTGAGGCCTAATGCTTACTACTTTTCATGAGCTTATTGGCTATTTGTACAATTTTGTACTGTGTCTTTTAAAAAAATTATTTATTTATTTGGTACCAGGGTCTTGCTACACAGCTCTGACTCTTAGTGATCTTCCTGTCTCAGCCTCCAGCGCTGGGATTAGTCATGTGCCATCATGCCTGGTTTCAGTTGGCATGCCTCTGGTTCCAGGGCTGGCATGGTTTGTGGTACTGGGGATTGAATGCAGATCTTTGCACTTGCCAGGCAGGCACTTAGACTGCTGAGTTATTTCCCCAGTCCTGTGACTGTCTTTTTACACACTGCAAAAAATTTGGGTTGTCTTTTGTTTTTGGTTTGTAGAAGAATTTGATATATTATGGTGTTGTGTATGACAGGTTTTTTTTCCTCAGTCTGTGGCTTAACTTTTCATAAGGTGTACATTTTGATAAAGTTCAATATGTCAGAATTAATATTTTATGCTTAATGTTTTGGGATTTTCAGTAAAGGTACAGAGGTATTCTTGTCCTTTTCTAGAAGCTTTATAGTTGTAACTTTGCATTTAAATGTGTGGTTCATCTTGAAATAATGTTGGTGTGTGGGAGTGAGGTAGGGCTTGAGGTTCTTTCCCACCTTCCCTGTACTAGTGTTTAATTCTTCTAGGAGTATTTATAGAAAATACATTATTTTCCAGATAAATTTCTCGTGGGCAAGTAAGGTGGATGTGTCTACTCTGGGATCCACTTTCATTCCACTTTTTGTGTATTTCCTATGCATGGGTCGGTCGGTCGGTTGGTCGGTCGGTCGGTCGGTC
>NW_004524647.1:9086344-9086941 GCF_000260255.1 Octodon degus | reverse complement strand
TTTTTTTTTTTTTTTGGTGGTGGCAGGGATGAACTCAGGACCCTGAGCTTGCCAGGCAAGTGTTTATTCTACTGAGCTATCTCCCCAGCCCGTGGAAATCAGTTCTTGATAAATCCTTTTTTTGCTATTTAAAAACCTGTCCAAAAACAAGATCCAGGGTGGGAGAAAATGCAAGTGTTAATATGGTATAGCAGATTTTTCAGTGAGTTGTTTCAGAGCTGGGATGAAATTTCATTCAATTCACAGCCACATAAATTCTTGATCTCTAATAGGTTAAAAGAAATTCTAGTTATTAAATATTTACATACTTTATTATGACCTTTGCCCTCCATACAGAACTTTAGATTTTGCCTGTTTCAAGTAACATTAACAACTCAGTGAAACAGTGAAATGTGAGCACACCTATTTCCCTTATTTGTAAGTGAGGCTGTGAACTGTTATTGCTTCTAGATATCTATGTTTGCATGATTTCGTCTGCACACAATGTGGCAGCACAAGGGAAGTACATTGCCATTGTTAGTACAACTGTGGAAACAAAGGAACCAGAGAAAGAAATCAGACCAGCTTTGGAGTTGTTGGAACCGATTGAACAGAAGT
>NW_004524647.1:9082234-9086244 GCF_000260255.1 Octodon degus | reverse complement strand
CATGTGGTGCTGGGGGATTGAACCGCAGTCCCTGTGCTTTGCCAAGCTTGTTCCAAGTAGGTGCTTTAGACCACTGAGCCATCTCACCAGCCCCAGGGTTGAATCAATTTGGAGAAATTTTTCATTATAGTAATAGTTTTCTGATCCATGAGAGTGTTGCTATGCTTTCCATGTATGAGAATGGTTAAAAATATAGTAAATGTGTAACAAATTTATTGTAATAACACATCATTAATTCTCAAAATACTACCTTTTGCTTCAGATACACTTTTCCCATTGTTTGTGGCAATGCATCTTTTTTTTTTGTTTTTTTAAATGTATTTGATACAGGATCTCACTGTGCAGCTGATCCTCCTGTTTCAGCCTCCCCAGCGCTGGGATTACAGGTGTGCACCACCATGCCCAATCTCGGTGGCTGGTTCAGCGTGCCTGGGGGCAGGGCCAGCAGGACATGTGGTGCCAGGATCGAACCTGCGCTTGCCTAAGCAGGTGCTTAGTCTACTGAGCTATCTTGCTGGCCCTGTATTTTTTTTTTTTTTTGTAATGCTCTTTTTTCATTTCAGTACTTATTGCACTTGTTTTTTGTCTGTACACGTCTTTCAGATGTGCTTTGCTTAAATTTGTTCGTGTCCTTTTTTATTTTGGTGCTGTTATATGTGTGTATATATGTATGTATGTATGTATGTATGTATTTTAATGAGCAGAATATATTTATTGAGGGAAAGAAAGCTCCTGTCCAAGAGAGGGACAGGAGGGGGGCCCAAGTGGGTAGTTCCCCAGGAAGCTGTCTCTTCCAGGGACTTTTATAGTGTAAAACCATGTGGGGCTAAGGTGGAGAGAATGGGAACTCGCTTAGGTGGATATGAGGTGGGACAAAACTATGGTCAACCAATGAGATTACAAGCACCATTGCTCAGGTAAAACTGATTAAATCTAGGACCAAATGAGGAAGCGAGTCACATAGCAAGCAGGCATGAATACGGGACAGGGTCTCTTCCTGTTGGGGGTTGGGCTAGTGACTCACTTGGGCTCTTTCCAGGTGATCCATACCTATTTAGAATATCAATCCCAGGTGCTACTCTTTTAGCTTTTGTTTGGCCTTTAGGTCTTTAGGTCTGGTTCACAGCAGGAGCATCCACCCCTCCCACAGTTGTAAGGCATCTTGTCTTCTGTGCTGTCTCCTTTGAGGGCCTGTCCCTGTCTGACTGCCTATAGTATTTTTATCTAACTCGGCTGCCTACAACATTCCCTACTCTGAAGAAGTAACCTGAACTGCTGTGAAGGGAAATATGGACGAAGACTCCTCTGGCTTTTTCAGGCTGAATGGGGTCGTAGTTGTTGACCGGCAGTCAGATATATTTTTCAGAGGTTTTATCTAAAGCCCCAATAGATGACAGGCATTTTCTCTTAGGTTAACGTTTAGTTTTGAGTCTTTCTGGGCATCCCCACCTTCTTTCTAATATTCCTCCACTTGGGTGTCCCTGAGTAGCCCTCTCCAGAGCAGGTGTATGCTCCTTCATCCAGTGATCTTGGTGGGACTCTCCAAAATGATACAGGAAGAAAAACTGATCTCGGGTGGGTGACCTCCAAACGATATAGGGAACCTTCAAATGACTTAGGGGAAAACGATCTCTGGACCTGACCTGCACGAGTTCATGTTGTGTGAAAGTTAAGAAGGAATTTTAGGAACAAATGGAGATTATGAGCAGAATACATTTATTGAGGAAAAGAAAGCTCCTGTCCGAAAGAGGGACAGGAGGGGGGCCCAAGTGGATAGTTCCCCCTGTATTTATTTATTTTTTGAGATAAGGTCTCACTGTATATAGTTCAGGCAACCTTGAACTCACTATAGCCCAGGCTGACTTCGAACTCATGGTGATCCTCCTGCCTCAGCCTCCTGTGTACTGGGATTATAGGCATCCGAGCATGCCATGCCCAGTTTAATTTTCTGTTAGAGTTGCTGTTGATACATAGAAATACAGTTTGGAGGAAGAGTGGAGGACAAGGAGAGGAACAGGAAGTAAAAAGATTTAAGATGTGATACCACCCTGTTCCTCAAGAGGAATGTTATTACTGTGTATCACAAACATTAAGAGAAGAAAGTTTATGTTTATTAACTTTGTATCTGTGATGTTGTGCTTATTCTACTAGTTCACTTCTAATGTTTTATAGATTTTTTCAAATTTTTCGTATATATATATATAGTCATACACTCTGTGAATAGTGAGATACAATCTTTCCTTACCATCTTTAAATGTTTGTTGAACTGCCTTGGATCTCCAAAGTGTTGAAGTGGTAAGGATGGGCATTCTTACCTTGTGCCCAGTCTAATGGAGAAGGTAATAATTTTTTTACTAATTAAACACTGTTTTTAGGGGCCAGGGAGATAGCTCAGAGGCATAAAACACTTAGCACAAGGACCTGAGTTCGATCTCTGGCCCCACATGCCTTGTGGTCCTGGCTCTGGATCCCCTGTAACTGGGCATGGTGGTGCATACTTGTAATCCCAACACTCAGAAGGTTCAAACAAGAGTGTCTCTGGGAGTTTGAGACCAGCCTAGGGGCTAAAAAGTGAGCACAAGGACAGCCCGAACTACATAGCAAGATGCTGTCTCAAAAAACAAAAACAAAACTCCACGTTTTTTATAGTTTTCTAAAATTCATTCAGTTCCGTTCATAGTGTTTTGAGAGTTTTTATTGTGAATGGGAACTGACAGTGAGTAAATCATGCAGATTTTTCTTGCTGTTAATATAATGAATTACACAGTTGACTTGACTATTAAAATAATCCTATATCACCAGAATAAGCCCCTCACCTGTGATGTGTTTTCTTAATGTTGGATTTAATTTGTGTTTTTTAGGTGGATAGATGGATTTTTGTGTCTCAGCTTATAATAGTTTAATAATTCTTGTAGTGTTTTTTTGTATCAAGCCTTGATAATCTTATAAAATGAATTGGAAGTGCCTCTTCTTTTCTGGAAGTTTGTCAAGTTGCTTGTTTTTCTTAAATGTTGCATAGAATGTCAGTGAATCCATTGGGCCTAAACTTTCTTTGTAGCAAGTTAATTATTTGTAAAAGAATGAAGATTCTTCACATGTTTTATTTCTTGCTGCAAGTTTCTTCTGTGTTTTTCTTTTTTTTCCTTTTTTTAAAGGAAGTGTCTACAGAGTGTTCAGGGTCTTACTACTAGATCCGACTTGTATCTGCCTGTTTACAGTCTTCCAAGAGCTGGGATTACAGGTGCACACCACCATGCTCAGTCTCAATTGCCTGTCTCAGCATGTCCCAGGGGCAGGGAGGGCATGGGATTGAATCCCCAGCCCCAGTGCCTACTTGCACATGCTTTAATCTACTGAGCTATTTGGCCGATTACATTTTTTTTTGGGGGGGGGGGGGAACCAGGGATTGAACTCAGATCCTTGCGTTTGCCAGTCAAGCGCTTATCCTACTGAACCATCTCCTCGGCCCTTGGCCGATTACATTGAATGGTTTAAAGATATGAACTGAAGGAGGTCTGGGGGCAGTTCAGTGGTAGAGTACTTGCATAGCATTAAAAAAAAAAAAGCCAGCAAGCTATTAATATTTATGTACTGTTTTTGTTGTTCAGCATTTCACCTTCCTTGTAAGTGCTTCTTTACATTTGGTGTCATTTTTCTTCAACTTCCCTTCTGCATTCAGTGGTAGAAGGTATAAGTCCATGATATCTTTTAGCTTTTGTTTATCTGAAAATATGTCACTTTCACTTTGTAAATACTGCTGGCTGGAGATTAGTTTCCTTTTAGCACTTTGAAGCTGCTTTTCCTTTCACTTGTGCCTCTTGATTTCAGGAAGTTAGCTGTCAATTGTATCAGTAGTTGTTTCCCTGTATGTAGTGTTTTTCTTGTCTGGCTGTGTTTAAGCTGTTCAAGATTTTCTTTGGTATGGTAGTTTCACTAGGATTTGCCTGGTTTGTTTTGGAGGGGTTGAGGTTTATTGACTGGTTTGTAGATTGAAGTTACTTCAAACATTT
>NW_004524647.1:9076285-9077219 GCF_000260255.1 Octodon degus | reverse complement strand
GTACATTGCCATTGTTAGTACAACTGTGGAAACAAAGGAACCAGAGAAAGAAATCAGACCAGCTTTGGAGTTGTTGGAACCGATTGAACAGAAGTGAGTGTTATGTTCAAGTATATCAGCTAAAATACGAACTCAGATATTGATTGTGGCTATGCGACAGGGTGCACATTAGAAGCAGGAAGGTGATTGGTGTGTTGTTGCATGGCCTTACAGTAGTGTCTCATTTCTACTGGTTTTAATCACTTTCCTCATTGCTGGGACACAATTCCTGACATCTGCAACTTAGAGGTGGCAAGTTTACTAAGGGTCATGATTTCTAGAGGTTACCATCCATGGTGAGCTGGCTCTAAGGCCTAACAGCATGCTGGAAGGACCTACTGGGGGAAAGCTGTTCAAGTTGCCTACAAGGGAGGGATACAGCCTTCTAGGTCATGCCTGTAGGGATCCATCTGAAGTAGACACCACCTTCTAGCAGCAAGTCAGCTGTAGCCTATCTAGGATCCAGTCCCCTCCTAGAGGCCCTGCCTCTTTGAGTGAACACATGCAAGTTTGGGGTCATTTTTTTGGGGGGGGGCATTTTTGATCTAAACTATAACACTAGTGCTACTAGTCTTAGCCTTGGACCATAGAACTTTAGGCAAAGCAGCAACCGGGTGTGGGGCCAACTAACCTGCCAACATAATTCTTTTTTCCTTCTAGGTTTGTTAGCATCAGTGACCTCCTTGTACCAAAAGATTTGGGAACAGACAGCCAGGTGAGTGTGGTGATCACAAAAGAAATTGAGTTTTCTTAGGAAACATCTGTAAGTAGTCTTTTAATTCTTTGCCACCTTTATTCCTAGATCTTTATTTCCCGTGCATATGACGCTACAACTCACTTTGAGACAACCTGTGATGACATTAAAGACATCTATAAAAGGATGACAGGATCTGAG
>NW_004524647.1:9070038-9075262 GCF_000260255.1 Octodon degus | reverse complement strand
ATTTTTTATATTTTAGGGAAGGGCCTACAGGGTGTTCAGGGTCTCACTACTAGATTGGACTCTAGTGATCCACCTGTTTACAGTCTCAAGAGCTGGGATTACAGGGAGGTGTCATCACGTCCAGGGTCAATTGCCACCTCAAAGCAAGCCCCTGGGGCGGGGCAGGCTGGTGGGTGGAACCCCTAGATCCTCTGAGCTATTTGGCCAACCTAAAAGACTTTTATGTTAAGTGGAGAATTAAAAACTATTTCTTCAGTGTTAGACCTCTTTCTACTTTCTGGAACACCAGTCACTTACATTTCTCTTTAGGTAAGTGAGACTGTGCCTTTTTTTTTTTGGTCTTTTTCTCTCCTTTATATTAGATAATACCTATTTATTTGTCTTCTTTTTCTGCTATTTTCTATTGGCTGTTAATTTCATTCAATGACTTAATTTTTAGACTTTTAGTCTACTATTTTCATTTTTTAAATAGTTTCATTGTTATGATTCTCTGTTAAACTCATTTGGACTCTTAAGTATATTTATAACAGGAACTGGAGTACCTCTCGAACATACCATTGGATATATTGAAAACAGCTACCTTTTAGCTTTCATGTATTTAAATGTGTGGTTAACCTGGGCATCTATTGATTGCCTTTCTGTGTACTCTGTATCACATTTTCTCTTTTTTTTCCACATGTCTGGTATAAAAGTAATAATAAAAGTTTCCAAACAGGCTAATAAAGTAACAGTAAGTAATAACATCATATATTGTTGTCTTCATAATAGTTACTCAGAGTACAAGATATAGGCATGAGATATTGTCCAAATAATATTAGTGCAAACCTTTCTTTTCAGTGAACTAGCAAACTACCTATAACTATCCTACCTAGCTTGTGTATATTATGTGGTAGGTATCGTGAACTGTTGAAGAGAAAAGAGAAACTGTGATAGGAAAAGAAAAAAGTTGTTGTTGTTGTTGTTTTCCCTCAAGCAGGGAAGTTAAATTATTGACTGTTAACTCTGAAATTGTGGAGGCTTCATTTTCTGCTTTGTTAGTGGGTCTTTTTTAGTTTGGTCCAATAGTTAAATATTAAGCTGTGGTCTTTTGGGGGTTACCATCCTCCACTGTGATGATTTTAAACTTCAGATTTGTTTGTCCTGTGGCCAGCAGAACTAATCTCAGCTCCCCTCTTCTGCCCTTTAAAGCTGTTGAGTTTTCTAGACCTCTTGGATTCTAGCTGACATAGAAGCACTTTTTGAGTGCTTAGAGTTAAGATTTGAGATTTTATTGCAGATTTGTTGGATCCTTTCTTTGTGGCTCTTCCTTCTGTAGGCTTATTTTCCATTCCATTTTACAGTTTCTCCAATCTTTAGAACTCAAGGTTTCTGCTTCTGTTGTAGCTGTCCCAAAATACAAAGATTAAGTAGTTCTTCAGGGAAAAACTAGTATAAAGACCTCAACCAGTTGCTTTCTTTTGAGTCTTGTCTTCTTTTTCTGCCTACTTTAGAGAGATTCATTCTCCAGCACCATCTGGTGATGCTTCTCCCTGCACTGGTAGTGGGAATTGAACCCAGGGATTTGCACATGCTAAGCAGGCCCTTGACCATTGAGCTATATGCCTAAACCCTTTTATTTTGAGACAGATTCTCTCTAAATTGCCCACGCTGGCCTTGAGCTTGCCATTGCTCCTGCCTTAGCCAGGATCATAGGAATGTCACCATACCCAACTAGGGCACTATTTTTATGTCCAAAGTTTTATTTATCTGAAGGAGGATAAGGCCAATCAATATAAGCAATTCCTTCATTACTGGTCAATTTATATACTTAACTGTGAGTATAGGGTGTGAGTTCATGTTTTTTGTTAGTTTCATAGAGTACTTTATACTTTCATGACTTAAGCTAAGATTCTTTTTAAGGAAACTAAGTATTTACATATTACATAATTAACTGTAAGGTGGGAGACTAGCAATTGAATATATTATAATTGAAATTTAAAAAATTTTCTAGGCTAAGTGCTATTTATGGTGGTACCTACATGTTGAATAAACCAATTGAAGAAATAATTGTGCAGAATGGAAAAGTGGTTGGTGTAAAATCTGAAGGGGAGGTAAGTTACTCTTACAGTTTAAGAATATTTATTCTTGTGAAGAAAATTGTATTTACTAAGTATATTTTTGGTGGGGCATTGGTGATTATTTTATAGATTGATTTCCATGTGATAAGCTTGTATTCATCATAGTAAAGAACTGGTATGGTTGCTGTGCTTTAAAACATGAAACTCTTAACATTCTTTTATGTCAGTTATTGCTTCTCTTAGGTCTACAGTATGTAGCATTATGGATGAGTTTTAAATTGTAAGTATTCTGTAATTTAAGTAGTATGTGTTGGTGCCTGTCCTCAAATTTTTGTTTGAATTTAGCTTTATTTCATCAATTTATTGGGTGAAACAGGCTGGAGTTCTGAGCTGTACTGCTCAGATTTGAATCACATACAGTGCAACTGATTGTACAGTGTGAAAAAACTTTGTCCTTAGGTGATGATACTAATGTCTGTTATTAAGAAACATTCCTCAGTGTTTCCCTTTATCACTATATTCAGTTACTTTTTTTTTTTTTTTGCGGAACCGGGTTCAGTTACTTTTTGCAACACCCAAAATTAAGGAAGGAAGGGTTTATTTAGCTCACAGTTTGTGGAGGTTTGAGTGTATACTATGAGGGCAGAATGCCACATGGCAGGGGGCCGCAGTTCATGGCAGTGGGAAACAAAAATATCAAGAGCAAAAAGGCAGGAGCAGTGGCAGCAGAGAGCAAGTCCGGCTTCCTTATGTTGCATTTAGGCTGTCTGCCCTAGGCCAGGTGTAGCACTCACACCTATAATCCTGCAGCATGTACACCCATAATCCTAGCAGCACTCACACCTGTAATCCTAGCACTGTATGATGAATTAATCACAAACTCTAGAAGTCTACCCCATAACTGCATGAGGCTTTCTGGGGACAGCTAGTTACAAAGCATAATAACAATATACAACTGAAGTTTTCTGTCATTTTATTCAGTTACTGTCCTGAACAGTTCTGTTCTAGAGGATGTACTCCAGAGTACTATCTACGTATTTGTGCCTGAAATACTACAAATTAAAAGCTTGAGCTGAGTGAGAACATAGGAACTTCTTGGATGGGTTCTATTTTTATTATTTAGATTCCATCAGAAATGAAGATTTGATACTAAATTTTAGTGGCTCATACAGAATGAGAGAAAAAACACAAGATTGACCTAGGGAAGAAAAATCTAATAATTATGAGAACAGTTTTAAAATCTCATTATCCCTCACAGTGGTACCAAGAAGCAAATTGTGTACACTAAGGCTTCGATTAAGAGGCATCCACGAGAGGCACACAGCTGACTGAGTGGTTCCAAGTGTGCTGCTATATACTATTTCATTTAGAGTCAGGATTTGAATTCTGAGCAGTCCAATTCTAAGATTCATACTTTTGAATAC
Source organism: Octodon degus (assembly GCF_000260255.1). Taxonomy (NCBI): domain Eukaryota; kingdom Metazoa; phylum Chordata; class Mammalia; order Rodentia; family Octodontidae; genus Octodon; species Octodon degus. The sequence goes on along the minus strand of NW_004524647.1, from coordinate 9,071,781 downwards.
TATGCAACATCCATGGGGAAGTTAACAGGGATTGGTAAAGCTAGTTTGTGTGTGTGTGTTTGTGGTACTGACCTGTATCACTACCTTCTTTTGAAAATTTTATTGAAGGGAAAATTACATTATGTTTTTCAGTGTTGGGATGTGAACCTAGGGTCTTGCAGATGCTGTGCAAGTGTTCTGTCACTGAAGGATTTCTCCAGCCCAATATAAACATTATCATTTCCTCCCAACTTTAAAAATGTGGATAAAGTACATAAAACATTTATCATTTTAAGTGTACATTTCATTGGATTTATTTTTGGTTTTTGAGATAAGTTCATGCTGTATAATTTAAACTGTCCTGAAATTTCCTATGTAGCCCAGACTGGCCCAAGACTTGTGGGGATCCTCTTGCCTCAGGCTTGCTAGTGGTGGGATTACAGATGTGCAGCATCATTCTTGGTAGTTCTTTGCTTTTTAGTACATGGATAATATAGTTATCACCACCATGCGTCCTAGAACTTTTTCACAAAACTGAACTCTATTATACGCCATTGTCTTCCTCCCAGTCCCTGATGCTGTTGTTCTATTTTTTGTCTCCATGATTTTGACTGCTTTTAAATATTTCATGTAAGTAGACCCATGTGGTATTTGTCTTTTTGTTAAGGGATTATTTCACTTAGCAAAGCTTCAGTGAGGTTTACCTGTGTTGTAGCATGTCAGAATTTCTTTCTTAAAGCTGAATACTTCAATGTCAATATAAACGATGTTTTGCATATCCACTTAATTTATCAGTGGATAGTTGGGTTGTTTCTGTTTTAGCTGTCAAGAATAAGGCTGTACAACGAGATTGGTATATGAATAGATAACCTTTAAGACTCCACTTTGGTTATATACTTGAAAGTAAAATAATGCTATTTTTAATCTTTTGAGAAGCTGACATACAATTTTTGACAGTGGTTATAGTGTTTTTCATTCCCATCAACAGTGCATATTTCTTCATGAGCTTGCCAACTTGTGTAATTGATAGGAAGCATCCTAAGGGGCATGAGGATTATCTTATTGTAGTGTTGATGTGCATTTTGCTGTGTGTGGGGGGGTGTTGAGCATCTTTTCTTGTGCTGTTGGCCATTTATGTATCTTTTTGGAGGAAAGTGCATTCAGATTTTTTGCTCAGCTTTGAATCTAGTCAGTTTTCATTGAGATTTAGCTCTGAATTGTTATCCTGTATCAGATTTTTATTTTCAGATATTTTCTCCCAAACTCTGAGTTGCATTTCCATGCTGTTGGTAGTGTTTCTTGAGGCCAACTTGTCAGTTGTTTTTGTTGGACGTGACTTTTGTGTGTATGAAGTCAGTACAAATCCAGTACCAGGAAATCTTTGCCTGCTGCAATTTCTTCTGAGAATTTTAAGTTCTTTGACTCATTCACATATTTTTGGGTATGATGTAAGACTTTCATTCTTTTGTATTTAAGCAACAATTTGCCCAGCAGTATTTGTTGAAAAGATTGTTCTTTCCCAAGATTAGTCTTAGCACCTTTGTCAGAAATCACTTTCCTATAAATCTAAGTTTCTCTCTGGATTTTCTTTTCTTTTCTAATGGTCTTTAAAATGCCAGTACTCTGTCTGTTGATGACTTCATTAGTTCTGTTCTTTCAAGAATGTTTTGAGGGCCAGGGAGATAGCTCAGTAGAATAAGCACTTGCCTGGCAAGCGCAAGGTCCTGAGTTCATTGCCCGGTACCACCACCACAAAACAAAGCA
>NW_004524647.1:9040505-9064637 GCF_000260255.1 Octodon degus | reverse complement strand
GCTACAACTCACTTTGAGACAACCTGTGATGACATTAAAGACATCTATAAAAGGATGACAGGATCTGAGTTTGACTTTGAGGAAATGAAGCGCAAGAAAAATGACATTTATGGGGAAGACTAACAGCAGTAAATGTTAATATCTAATTAGGACAGATTTAAAATTTGGCAAATAATACATATTGTATGAAATCAATATTGTAAGGCCTGCTTTTGTAATCACAATGGAGATTGAAGATTGCTATACCAGTTAATATTCCCCTTCATCTCTCTAATCTTAAGTATTAACTTTTCATGGAGTGGCTATACAGATGGACTGGTTACCATTCTGTTCAGTTTAACCAAGCTGGCTTTTTTCTAGTGAAGGAAGTTTTAAAACGGTCATGATACCAATACAGAACATGATACTGTATTTGTATCTTTTAATCAGTGTAGATTTTGCAGTTTTGTGCTTCAGCTGCTCAAGAGGTGTATCCATACAATGCGTGCTGTGCCATCTTGACATTAAGGAGATTCTAAATTGAATATTCTCTACTTTTGCACAGCATCCGTACATTTTCCCTATATACATATTTTGTGTTATGTCAAATAATTATGGGCAGGGCCCACATACTGTGGCCACAAGTTTGGTTCTTGTGGATGTGTACTTCTAACCAGACTCCAGACTAAGGGAGTGTATGGGGAAAGCCAGTCAGTAACTGTTAACCTAGGAAAACTGAGAACAGGGGAAATAAACCTATCTATAAAGCAGGCAAAATGTAGAACCATCTTTTGTATCCCAGGTGCGGCTTCTTCGATGGACCAAGCTGCAATGCAGTATTGATTTGACAGAGCCTCTATTTCAATGTCTGTCTCAAAATGGCTCCAAATGATTTCTGTACTGCAGAATAAAGCCAAACTCTGGAAACCACTGCTGTCTGTACATGGTTCTGTTGCGTTACGACTGTGAGGGCCACTACACAGCTGCTGCACATGGCATTGGAGAGCGGAGAGAGACGCCAGAGCCAGATATGCACAAGAGCCGGGGGAGCACTTGATCCCTATCCTCCAACTTTGGTGTGAGAAGACCCACATTTTAATCTTGACAGAACATGATTGCTAAGACACTTTTTGGTAAAGTGTATGTGTGGTTCTGGAATTGAACTCAGAGCCTTCACACTGAACATTCTAAGTACCTTTTGTTTGCAGACAGGTCCTTGCAGAGTTGCCCAGGCTGGGCTCCAGGTTGTGATCCTCCTGTCTGAGCTTTCCCAGAGTGCTGGGATTACAGGTGTGTGCCACCATGCCCGGCGTGGTCTTGGTAATCTCAGCAATGGTATAGAGCAAGTGTTTTCCTTGTGAAACAAATAAAAGTTACTGCCGTGGGTAAATGCTGTTTATGGCAGCAATTATGATTTTTTTTTCAGGTGCAATAATACTTTAGTGACCAGGTACTTTAAATGATAAAACTAGTTTTTGCTGGTACTATTTCTCCTTCAGTGTTAAGCCTCACTCTATGTGTTTGTTCACCATTCTTAAAATGTGAAGTATGAAGGGGAAATAGGGGACCTGCTAAATGGAATAGAGATGGTAATTTAGTGTGTTACTCAGTCTGTGTGACTAATGCAGAGTACCTCAGCTTCTGTTAAGAGACATTTTGAGGCCTGGAAAAGGGGGGGGGGACCCTCTGTGGTGTACTGTAGAAGCCAACAGCATCTCATTACAGTGACAATCCAGAGTATCTCTGGACTTCAGATGGCAATCACTACTTTATCTACATGAGAAAATTATGTTTCATTGTGATCTTTAATGTTAGCAAAGGCATGAGCTGAATTATTAATAAGTGAAAAGCATTAAAGAGACTAAAACATTTTCATATGCTTTAAAATACTTAATAAACAACATGCCTGGCCTGAAGAGCACAAAGATGAAGGTATAATCCTCTGATGAAGTTCAGGGGAGACATGGTATCATATAGTAAATTATTAAAATGGCAGCTTGGGGAGACTGGTGTGGTGCACACCTGTAATCCCAGCGTTCTGGAGGCCAAGGCAGGAAGATGGTTGTGAGTTGAGACCAGCCTGGGCTACAAAGTGAGTACAAGGCCACCCTGAACCAGCAAGACCCTGTCTCAAAAAAAAAGGAGCTTGGAAGGCATATAGCCCACTGGCATAAGCGGCTACCTGGCAAGTGCAAGGGCCTAAGTTTGAACCCCAGTACTGCCAAAAAACCCAAAAAGGCAGACAGGAAATGGAAAAGGTTGGCCTTTTGGGTAAATTGAGTTATAACGAGTGTCAAGTAGACAATACTAGGTGGTAGATGCTTAACGCTTTTCTTAGTAATTATTTCAAAATAATTTACTATACCAACCAGTTATGGTCCTCTTACTAATTTTTGTTCTAGGGGAAATACTGGGAAATATTGTTGGTGAAAAGTGTCAGTGGTTTGATAAATACAGTAAAACTGGTACTTCTGAACAGTTAAATGGATGCACAGCCTTATAAAGAGGGTACTTGAAATTTCCTGTCTGTAGCTGGTTATTTCAGTGTACCTGACTTTGAGAGTCAGCTCAGAGGAAACTAGCTCAACAGAAGCCAAGCCAAAGGGCTGTACTGGTAGGAATTCCCAGGACGCCAGTTAATCCTGAAGTTGCTAAGACGTTTCATACAAGTTTAATTTTTGCTCTAAAATTACTACAGAAAGAATTATTTTTAAAAGTTGTTTTTATTAAAAAAAGAAAGCCATTATAAAAACTGCTCCAAATAGATACTATGCATCTCTTACAAATAGTTTTGTTTTAAAGATTGCTGTAGAAATTACTTCTAATATCATAAATAAATGATTCTCAAGTGGTTGATTTTTTGTAGTGTAGTATTAAGAACTAAGTGGAAAAGTTTATAAATGGGTATCATTTAGAAAAAGGTATGTAGTGTTGCTTGTTTAACAGCAAAACCATTTAAAAGTGCAGTTTTTTATAGCGTGGTAAAACTGAAAACACCACACAAGCACTTTGAATGCTTTTTTGACATTAACATGCAAAAACAGCTAAGTGTCAAAATACTTCTGCTCCAACTAAATAAATATGTTGCAAAATTCTTGATCAGTTTATAGCTCTGAAAACATAATGTTTGAAAAAAAAAATAAAGTATTCAACACTGCAAACCCAAATCTAATGGCAACTGTCACTTTAAAAGGCATTACAGCAAAATATAAAAATAAAGGAAAACATCAAGATGTAGCACACAGAGTTTGCAAATACGAGGAGACTGTTGGTTTTTTTTTTTTTAAATCGGAGGAAAATACTGTTGTTGGTGAGCATCCTCCACATGTAGGCATGTTCCAGCTAAATCACCTGTAAAACAAAATTGGTAAGACAAAATGAACAAGAAATATTTTACAAACAGGATTCTACATCTAATGCGGCAAACTAAACAGTTTATGCATAGTATTAAGGTTACATTGTACTGTGTCCTTGCAAGCCAGGACAACCAACCTACTTTGCATTACTACTGATAATCTCATTAGTGGTAATTAAGGAAGCTAATAGTATTTCCATGCTTAAAAAAATGTGAAAATATAGCATGGTGCATAACGTGAAGAGCAGTTGTTGAATAACTTTCCCACAGATACACCTACATGTCTGGTACCAACAACTCAAAACTGCACTGGAGTTCTATAGAAAGTATTCTTACCAATAGCTACTTCTAAATGGAGCTGCTACTTTTTGTATGTTCTCAATGAAGTGATTTATATCTGTAGCAAGGATTCCATTGTTACCAAAGACTTCACTGGAGATATGCTTATCTATAAAGAAGAAAAACTGGTTTGCAAAATGTTATTAATTCACATTTTCTGAAGTAGCAGTTTAAGGAAAAATCTTTAGGGTGCCTCATTAATGTGTAAGGTGAGGAAGAGAAGAAAACCTGTGTAGTTCAGACACAAAGATAAATTTGGGAGCTGCTGCACGCATGGTGGGTGATGGAAGAAACTGAAAACTGCTAACTGACCTACTTCTGTAATTATTTAAGTAAGACTAAAGAAGCCTGGTCAAGAGTAACAAAACATGATAAACAAGTACTTACAGAAGCAGATGAAACTTATTAGAGGACTAGCAACTATTCAAGTTACTACTACTATTAACTGCAAAAGTAAGTAGCATTAACTAGTAGTAACTACATATACCTGGGTAGTTTCCTCTGGTTTTATGTGCATGTCAAAACATACCACATTGTTTTTGACTGCCGGCTGTGGGATTGGGATTTCTGCACATACACGAGGGATTCAATGACTTTATTTGGAAAGACATTTCTAGAGCACTGAAATTTAGAATTCAGGCTGTGAATTTACCTGTTAGAAAGATAGCAAATCTGGCATCCACATGCTGAATTTGTAGGTTTATCAAACATTTTAAACTGTCTGCTTTTGTTTGTGACTGAGAGTCACAGTGGTGATAGGGAAGCAATTCAATGATATTTGCACTCTGGTATGATCTCAATATTAAGTTCTTTTTATGAGCAACTGAATCCATTCTGTGGAAAAACAGGAATGTTAACAACCAGACTCACAATATAATTGCGTCACCCATTTATGTATTTTTTTTTTAATCTTTTTTTTTTTTTTTTTTTGGCAGAACCGGGGATTGAACTCAGATCCTTGAGTTTGCCAGTCAAGTGCTTATCCTACTGAGCCATCTCCCCGGCCCCCTCCATTTATGTATTTTTTACATCTTAACATCTACATGTTTTTGTTTCTAGGAATTTTTCTTTTATTTTGTGTTGAAACACTCAAGCTCATAAAAGGATCCTGCTCTTAATGTTTTTCATGAAACACTTGGGAGTCCTGAGTGTCACTGTGCAGTCAGTAAGTTGCTTCAAGATGTTACTACTGTTGTCACTCCTTTGTATATACAGGTTGTAGACTGGACTTGGCTCACTCCACAGCAGAGAGGTATCACACGTATACCTACTATCACTTCAAACCACATGAGTTGGCAAGTCTTTTACTGACTTCTAGAGGACGTTTTTGCATGAAATATTTGTCTAGTAGTGGTTTTTTTTTTAAATTTTATTTTAGGGAAGGGTCTACAGGGTGTTCAGGGTCTCACTGCTAGATCAGACTTGCAGTGATCTACCTGTTTACAGCCTCCCAAGAGCTGGGATTACAGGTGCGCACCACCACATCCAGTAGTGGATTTCTTTAATCATCTACACAACCAGATGTGGTGATACACCCATGTAATCCCAGCATTTGGGAGGCTGAGGTAGGAGAATTGTGTGCTCAATTACTGGCCCACACAAGGCCATCATGAACTGCACTGCGAGACTGTCTCAAAAACAAACATTTGTACATATATTCTATAATGAACTAATCACCAACTTCATTAAATTTAGGCATTGGCCAGAATTTTCTTAAGTTTTCATCTCCCTCAAAATCGTGTTGTTATATACCTTTTTAAAATTCCTTTAAGAATATGCATCCTACATTTAATAAATTTCATCTATTCTTATCAGTGAAAACTGCTTTCTTTGCTGTTAACTAGCCTCCAAAGGAAAGCTTCTGAAATTTTGTTTTTTACCACTGAGTTACATTCTCGTATTCCTTCTCCTCCTTTTTTTGGTGGAATTAGGGATTGAACGCAGGCCTTTGCGCTTGTCAGGCAAGCACTTATTCTACTGAGTCTTCTCCCCAGCCCCAAAGATACTGATGGTCAACTTAGTATTTTTTTTGTTTTGTGCGGTACCGGGGATCAAACTCAGGACCCTGCGCTTGCCAGACAGGTGCTTATTCTACTGAGTTATCTCCCTGGCCCTCCTATCCCCTTTATTTTTTTTTTTTTTGGTGGAACCGGGGATTGAACTCAGGTCCTTGCGTTTGCCAGGGAAGCACTTATTCCACTGAGCCATCTCTCCAGCCCCTCCCCTTTAAAAAAGTATTAAGATGGTCTAAGTTGCTCAGGCTAGCCTCAAGCTTGGCCATCCTCCTGCTTCAGCCTACTGAGCTACTGAGACTGCAGGTGAGTACCTATCCACTCCTTTCTTCCTTTGAAGGAAAGTCACAAATATTACAGTTTTAGCTATATTTGTTCTTAGTTTGTTGAAGAAAGCAGTATATTAAAACGGGTGTCTATAGAGGTGAACATTTTGGGGTTGAAGACCAGATTCAAAATTAATTGCTTGGCCATCAACAATTTTACTGTTTTCTAGGTGCTTCAACTTCTGTATTATGAAAAGAGAATTTACTACCTACCACCTAGGGATGAAGGTGAATGCCGTGGCTAATATAAAATACCAGTGCTTGACATTTTCACCAATTAGTGGCTTGTCCAATCTATCCTTTTCAAGATTATCTACACGGCCAGGTTCCTTTCAGAGTGGAGGCATGCCTTGGGTAACAAGGAACCCCCCCAACACCCCAATTCTCTTTGGCTGAAGAATCAAAATTTTCTTCTTTAAAAAATGGCTGCTTTCCCAGGGGCTGGGGTTCAATCCCACCCTGGCCTGCCACCCTGGCCTCACCCCTGGGGTGCACTGAGACTGCAACTAAGACTGGGCATGGTGAGTGCCTGTAATCCCAGTTCTTAGTAGGCTGAACACAGGTGGATCACTACAAGTCCAATCTACATAGTGAGACCCTGTAGACCATGTTGACCCTTACTAAAAAAATACAAAACTAAAAATGGCTGCTTAAGATGTAAAGAAGTCTATTTGTAGCCTCTGATTTAACGGTAAAGCTACATTAAGGTCAGATTCTAGTTTCTTTTTCCACTCTCTATGTAACCAACAATTTATTTTTTTTATCTTTTGGTATTTTTAGGGAAGGGTCTACAGGGTGTTTAGGGGCTCACTACTAGATCGGATTCATAGTGATCTGCCTGTTTACAGCCTCCCAAGAACTGGGATTACAGGTGCACACCACCACACCCAGCCTCAATTACCATTTCAGTACGCCCCAGAGGCAGGGCCAATAATTTAATATCTTAATATTTACAATACCCCTAATACATCCATCAGGCCCATAGTTTTATTCATATATAAGTATAAATTATATATAATATATAGTTTTAATTATATATAGACATAATTTTTTAAATACTTTATGGTAGTAGAGGCTGTACCTTAAGTATATGAAAATTTTATGACACCTAAGTTTGATTTTTATTATAGAGAAGTACTTGGCTCAATTACTGTTACAATATACAGGTTTCTTCTTCAATGCCCTACTACAAAAAGAAAATGATACTTAACCAGGAGACCTGTTTAGTGATAAAGGTGACTTCTGTTCCAGTATCTTTCATCTGCCTGTAGCACTTGCAGTGAAATGAGCCTAGTGCATGTGGAGCCTGAGGGCAGTTTCAACCCCCGTCCCATACAAAGTTCTTACCTTAGACCTTCCTTTAGTTTTTTATTTTCTCTGTAGTGAAGCAACCACTTCCATCTTCCATGTCCATTTAGTTTTTCCAGGATTTTGACAATTTCCTTTAGCTGAGCTATAAATTTAGTAAGAGATGTTTTTGATGGCTGATGCAAAGTCTAGTAATCACTTGTAAAAAAGCAGTCTGTTGAGTACATTACCACTATTGCCACTGAGAACTGTACAGCTCTCACAAGGGCACAACCCGTGGCCTGTTGGCTCATCCTACCTGCCCCCGCTACAAATTGCAGGAGAGTATGGTAGCTACCAGCAGTTAGAGCTCTGACTGGATAAGCCGTGTGATGGATCAGAAGGGGATTAATCCAGTGCAGCACAGAAAAGGTGGCTGAGGTTTCTAAAGGTAGAATGTATAAACATTTTTAATCCCAGTTTCCAAGAATTCATGGAGGTTACGGTTCATCATTCTTCTGATCCAAAATGCTTTCCACATTGAGTTCTAATGTGATCAGAGTTAGGACTTATTTGCATTATATGTAAAAATGCCTGCACTGAGAGAAGTAAAATCTGTGAGAGTGTTCAAGGAGATGATAAAACACTGATTTTAAGAAGTTTTTACATCAAAACGTTTCATTAAAAAAATTAGTAGCTTATTAAATCTAAAGATAAGGTTGGAAACAGCTCAGTGGTGTAGGTATTGCCTAGTATGAGGCCCTGAATTATATTCCCCAGCACTATTCATTAATAAAATAAATCTAAGATTCACTAAAAAAAAAAAAAAAAAAAAAGAAGTTTTTAGATGTCTGCGATACCAACAAGATGGCATGGACAATGCCATTGGAAATGGAGAACAACTAATTCTTGTTTTTTCTTTTTGTACCAGGGCCTTGTGCTTGCCAGGCAAGTGCTGTGCTGTTGAGTCACATCCCTAGTCTGAAAAGAGCTAATTCTAAGCAAAAACTTTCATATGTGGCTTACTTGGTTTAGCAAGTAAAGGAGTTAAATATGAAACATCTCTCCCTAAAATCTGTACGAGTGTGAAGGAAGGTGAGATAACCAGCTAAAAAGAGGCTAAGAGCTCTACTATAAGAGAAAAAAAAAATACTTAGTATAGTACCTTGCAGATACTAAGTCTTCAATAGGCAGTAGCTCATATTCTTTAAAGGGTTATCTTTTTGATGAAATAGTGGGATCAATGGGTGAGGAGAAACTGACATGACTAGGATCTGCATGAAACGAGAATAGAAAATGAAAGACCAACCTAATGTAATAGTTTCTAGTATTCTATCATCTGATACCACAAAGCCCCCTGTGCGAAACAGCTCTTGGTGTGTGTCATTGAGAACATCTTCAGGGTCATCTACACCAGCAAAGATGACACCAGGCAGGTGCTTCAGCATCAGCAGAGAAGGAATCTGTTAGACATAAAGGGTCCCCATGAAGACAAGTACATCTATTCAAAGATTTAAAGCTTTAAAATAGTTTTAACCAGGGCTACTGCCTGGTATCCTGGCCAGGCATAGAATATTTTTCAGTTTATCATCTGTAGTTACAAACAAATGAAAATTTTAAAAATTTTCCTAAAGGCTAGAAATAAGGATTCATGACTGGGAGAGTGCATCTGAGGTTTTGGGTTCCTGTAAAGAAACCACCCATGATACAAACAGCATCATTTTGCCTCCAGGCGCATGTAGTAGCCTGACAACAGCAGCAGGATAATGTATCTAGCCTATATCCACAAGCTGGATCTTCCTGAGCCAAGCAATTACATTTTATCAATTACTAAGAAAAAGTTCACATGTCCTTTGTATGTATGTTTGTTAATGGGGACTCCACCCAGGGCTTTTGAACTAAGCTTTAACCCTAGTCTTTATTTTTTGAGATGGGATATCTCTAAGTCACCACGTTGCTCAGGCAACTTGTGATCTTCCTGTCTCAACTTCACAGACTGCTAGAATTGGTGTTTACCACCATGCCTAATTCTTACTAGTCCAACTTTTTAAAACAAGGGAATGATTTACCTCAAGTGAGAAAATTTAGGAGTCTCTCACCTCTTTTCATAGTTCTGAGTTAATACGAGCAGATTCTTACTATCTTAAGGTGCAATGGTACTATATGTGTGCCATATGTGTAAGGTCCTTCTCTATGCAGACAAGTTTGATACTGCAGAACAATTCCAGTGCTGGAACATATATCTTTGTATGAAGGATATCTGCAAACTCACCTCATGCAAATGTGATGATATATCTTCATTTCTGATGATGACTACTAGAGTATCAAGCATTCTGTGAAAAGCTTGACAGAAATGCTGAGGTTCAGTTTCTGTATGGCCTCCTTTCCTCAGAATGCTCTGAAAGATTCACAAGTGGCCATTACTAAAAGAGGATACTTGCATAGAACTTTTAGTTTATTAAAAACCCATTATAAAAGCAAATCCTATTTACTGAATTAGATCCTAACAAGGCAACATAAATAGTAATTTGTTTTATTACTAAGTTTTATACATTTAAAAATGACTCTCAGCTACAATAACTGGATTCAGAATTGTATTTTAAAAGTAGTGTAGTTTGTAACACATAGTAACAAGATTATAAAATGCCAAAGTTGATTAAAAAAAAAAAAAAAAACAAGAAAAACCCAAAACTAATCTATGTGAGTTTCACTTTAGGGATGCCATATATTTACATTTAAAATACCACGTCCATTGAGGCCAGCCTGGGCTACTTTGTGATTTGAAGGCCAGCCTGCACTACAGAGCAAAAGCCACCTTTAGTCATAACTTATACAGAACTTTAAAACATTATACCTATCCATTCCTTTATCAGCAGTGGGGAATGATTTTGGAGAGAATCAACAGTTCTTAGGAAATTACATCTTTAAGTAAGATGAGTGATAGTTTAAACTGCATGTTACAAAGCACTGCTGTGACAGTTCCCTACCATTACCCTAAAGAGCTCTCCAATATGAATCCTCACTGGCAATGTCTATTTGGGTAATCAATGTACTAGGTCAATTCTCCTGTGACTCTGAAGGATTCTTGGTTTCCACAGCCTCAACTATACCCAAAACATTATCTGACCATTGTGCATATTTGAAAAAAAATATTACTTTGTCCTAAGAGCTTCAAACAATAAATTTACCTATCTCTTTATCACAACAGACCCCATGATTTTCAAAGAAATTTGTACAAAATTTCTTTAACAAACAGCCCAATATTTAAATTTAACTCTTTGGCTGTCACTTGTTTTACTAGTAAAACATTAGAATGAATATTTTTTCATCAAATCCTGTGATTTCAATAGTAATAAAGAACCTTGACGATCTTATCATTCCTGTTACCATTAATTATGTGTCAGGACTCTCTAGGTCAGAAGAATCATCAAGAATATTTCTGAGCTCTTAAAAATTTTTTGCTCTTGATATTATTGTCAAGCTTATTTTAGGATGTGTTCACTTTGTCACCTGAAGTTCAATCCTTTAAAAAAATTATTTTTATTTAAAAATTTTAAAATATCATTTATTTATTTCACTAGTTAATTAGTACAGGGTCTTGCTACACAGCTCAGACTCCTAGTTATCCTCCTGTCTCAGTCTCCCCCTGGCTGGGATTACAGGCATGTGCCACCACACCCAGTTTTGGGGCTGGCATGGTGCACCCAGGATTTCAGGGCCAGCGTGGCAAGTGGTACTGGGGATTAAACCCAGGTCCTTGTCTTGTCAGGCAGGTGCTTAGACCGCTGAGCTATCTCCTCAGTGCCTGAAGTTCAATTTTAACTTTGCACAAAATCTGTTACTGTTATAAACAAACAAGTATAACTAGAAGTACCTAACTACAAATAAAATAGCACTGCTGTGATCTTCCTACAAAAACCACTATCACCTGCTCTGGAAAGGAAGTGAAAACTAAGATTATTTGTTTTTCTGTTGCTTTTGAGATGGAAACAAAAAACCCAAGTATTTTATTTACTATGGCAAAATAGTATGTTTTCATGATGCTACTCAGCTGACTCCTCGTTCCTGACTCATCACCACACAACAGGGTATAGGATTTGTAATTAACAAAATTAACTTTAAGAAAGAAAACAGATTAACTTTCAGCCTGCTTCTGGAGGCCAGGCACCTTCAGAAAGACTGAAGTATTTTATCTTTTCAACTACACTGTTTACCAGCACGGCAAGGAACCTGGAACAAAGACCATGAGGTAGGGATAAGAAGAAACCAAACCCAGCAGCCATTTATTCAGAGCCTTGGAGAACAAAATATACCTGGTAGCAGGAGGTGTGTATATGGGGAACATTTTATGTTAAAGAACAGATTCTATACATGTGGAAAAACATTAAATCGTTGTCTCAGTTTTTCTTCTCTCATTGCTGGGACAAATACCCAACACTCAAAATAGGAAAGGGAAGATTTATTTAGCTCACAGTTAATGGAGGTTTTAGTCCATACTCAGCTGGCTCCAAGGCAGAGTGGCACATGGCAGAGAGCAACTTTTTGCTGTACCTCAAAAAGCAGAGCAGGGGAGGGGTAGCAGCTCAGGCAGCTAGCTAGCCTTTTAACCCTCCTTACACTGTCATGCAAATTACCTGCTCCAGGGCAGGTGTACCATCCACACCCACAATAATCAATCAATTACAACTCCAGAAGCTGCCCATGAGGACATGAGGCTGTGTGTGTGTGTGTGTGTGTGTGTGTGTGTGTGTGTGTGTGTGAATTAGACACAAACCATAACAATCATTTAACATCATACTTAAATGACCCAAAGTAGTAGCCATTTCATAGAAGAATAAATGTAACACACAATGGAATGCTGCATATTAGACCTGTTACCTGCCATTTTCCTAATTCTTCATTTGCAGAACAGATTACTCTAAAATGCAAAAATGCTGTTACTCATCTTTTAAAAGTATTTTTAAATGACTTCAGGATAAAGTCTACAAGTTCATGTGACTTATTGAGGCTCTTCCTAACATGCTCTTCTTCTCATCTCTAAAATCATCTCCTGTAGTAAAGTCTACATTTAGTTGTACTGATCAACCCTGCTTCCCCCAGCGTCTGTCCATTCCACTGACCTATCCAGAAGCTTTCCCAGGCTCCACACTCACTCACTAGGTTCTGTTGCCCAGCATGATTTCTTCTACTGCAGACTGAGCCCTTTTTAACTACTCATGCTGGCCAGACTTCCAGCTCACAAATTCTGTGTTCTTCTTCAAGAACCTTGTGTGTTTGCCAGGTTCACATCTGACTGTGAACAGCAGGGCATGTCAAGAAACATGTAACCAGCATGCCAAGTAGGAGTCTATTGGGCCAAGCACTGAGAGGGGCTGTGCTAATTGGAGTCAGTGGACAAGGCCTGTGTGTAACAGCAACAGCATATGCAATCTTACCTGCTTGGACCCTGAACTTGCATTTATGAAGTACATTTTACAAAATTCATTGATGTATAGTTCAACTAAAATTGATGTAAATTTTTATTTTTTGAATATTTACAAACTTAAATGAATATAACAATAAAAATTGTCTAAAATAAATATGAAGAACAAAAAAAAAAAAAAAAAAAGAAACATGTAACCAGTTCTGTGACTTTTGCAGAGGCCTCATTTGATGTGGTCCTGTCATGGTGCACCTTAAGGGCACTCACTGCAAAGTGCACTATACACATTCTTCATCAGACTTTATATAAACATTCTTAGATGCCAAGTGGGAGTTAAACAAAATTCTGCAGCAAGTATACCTGCAAGGACTTACCATGCAGCACATCCTCTGGAATGTCACCAAAGGTGCTGACATGATGAAGTATGAAATAACCTAGTGAGGCGTTTAGAACCGGTGCACTTCATGATTAGCTCCACATCACTTACTTAGGAAAGACCTCCTGAACCAGGATGATCATCTTAAAACATTGGCAGAACACAGCATCACAATACTCACTACAGCTGTATATTGATTTGTATGATTCTTTTATTAGTATTTTCCTCATCCTGTTAAAGATCATAAGCAACATCAAAACAAAAAGGCAACATTTCTTCCCCACTCAGCATATGCTGGGACACTAAAAGAACACAATTAGAAAAAGCTGCTAGTGTCTGAAAGGAACTTTCAGTTAGCCAGGGTTGGAGAAAACAGCAGCTGGCATACTTGGGACCCAGCTCTGGGCAAGAGCTCCAGGCACTGGGGTCTGATTATGGGGCAGTGGGAGTGGAAAATGTCTACACAGTCAGGAAAAGAGGATTCAGCTTTCTTATACAAAACAGTTTCAACCATGAAAAAGGAAGGCTAGCAACATACATTGTATTATCTATCGTGGCTCTTTGTGCTGAGGGGAACTAGTAATAGTAATACTTAGTGGCATAGGGTTCACTTGTTCCCCAGGTCCTGCATCTAAGTGCTGTTTTTCACTAGAAAGACTCACAGCTTCTTGGAGAAATGGCTAACTCCAAGGTTGGGGTAAAGAAAATACAGAAGAATTCTCAAACATCATGTTGCATTGCAAAGTAAGGAAGTACCCAAAGAATTATGGAGACATCAAAAGGACACAGAAGCCAGCTTAATGTTACTCCCACTGGCTGGGTCTGAGATAATTTTTTTTTTCTTTTTTAAAGTACATATGGTTTTTTGTTTTGTTTTGGGATAATTTCAGTGTCAAAAAAAGGAAGGCACAGATAGCAAGCCTTTGAGTACAACATATATAGATTATAGTCCACAGTAACACAAGTAAGCAAATGAGTGAATGAGAGAGGAGATGTCTATCCTGCATTAGAATGCCAATTAACAAATGTAAAATGATGGAACTAGAGTAATACCACATGGCAACCAACAATCACAGTAACTGATTCAGATAAGAATCAACAGATCTTAAATCAGATGGGTTAAATTCTGAAGAACTGTATTATTTATATAGTCTCAAGTACCTTCTCACTTGTTAATTACTTAGTGGCAACTACAACATGCTTATTAACTTTAACATTAAGAGACCTGAGAGATATTATCTTAATCAAGCAAAAAATGCTAATACATCAATAAGGAGACAAACAGACCTAAGGTGCCTCAATAAAATGTACCAAGAGACTAGAGTATCAGATCTTGTCTAAAAAGCACAAATAATAAGAAAATAGCATATCAACACAAACTGAAGGAAATTTTACAAAATAACTGGCCTTACAATCTTCAAAACTGTCATCATCATAAAAGTAATGGGAGAGAAACTATTTCAGATTGAAGACATGACCACACTGCAATCTGTGGAATAGATGGTCATGTTGGATTAGTGTTAACTTCCTGATATTTATGGTTGCACTGTGATTATATAGAACAGTACTCTGCACACAGGTAATGTGATTTTACAGATGGTTCAGAAATGTTAGTGGTAAGCAATGTGGGAAGGCTTTTAGTATACAAGGTTATTGTAAAATACATGAAAGAATTCAGTGGGGAGAAACCCTATGAATGTAAACCGTGTGGGAAAGCTTTTAGTATACAAAGACACTGTAAAAGACATGAAAGAATTCACAATGGGGAGAAGCGCTATGTATGGAAACAGTGTGGGAAAGCTTTTAGTCTACACAAAAATTGTAAAACAAATGAAAGAAGTCATACTGGCAAAAACCCCTATGTATGTAAGCACTGTGGTAAAGCTTTCCTCACATATTGTGACTGTCAGAAACATGAAACAGTGCATACAAGATAGAAAATCCGTGTATGTCAGCAATATGGGAAAGTTTGTGGTTTTTTTTTGGCGGAACCAGGGATTGAACTCAGGCCCTTGCACTTGCCAGGGAAGCGCTTATTCCACTGAGCCATCTCCCCGGCCCGTACTTTTTTTGGCGGGGGGAAAGTTTTTAATACAAAAGATTATTGTAAACTACATTCTAACACAACAAGGAAAATTATAAACAGTGAGAGAAAGCTTTTTTATACATCGTTATTATAAAGTATATGAAAAAACAAACACTGGGGAAAATGCCTGTGTATATAAGCAATGTAAACTTATATAAAAAGTACTTTTTAAACACATGAAGTCTCATGGAAGAAAAATTTGTATATATATGAAAGGTGGCAAAGCTTTCAGTACAGCTGGTAATTGTAAAAGACACAAAAGAGCTCCCACTTGACATGAATTCCATATATGAAAGCAATGTGTGAAAGCGTTCATCATACCTGGTGTTTGCAAAAGACAAAATAACTCATACTGGACAGAAACCATATGTGTGTAAAATGTATGGGCAAGCATTATTATCATTATTATTTGGGTCAATAACTGGAGAGAAAGTTTATGAGCTTAGTTTGATAATCCTGTGAAAGTTTCTCAAGTAGTGGAAGCATATACGACTAATTAATACAATATGCTTGATGCAAGTACTTCATAAAAATGCAGTCCCAAATAAAAATGTCCTAATGCACATATATTATGTATTTTTTTTTAGAAAGTCACTTAAGTATCTGGATTATGTTTCTACAGTATTTATTCTATATTGAACTGGCATAATTAGATATTTTTATATGTCTGGACTTAATACATGGTGTCTTTTAATTAAGCATGTTGAAGTGAAAAATATTTTTTATTTTCAATTGGAGTTAGTAAGTTTTGCTTTGTCTTTAAAATTAGGAGGTATAGACCATAAAAATTAATTTTCTTGATTACTTTTTGTTAATTGTCAGATTCTCTCTACGCTTGTTTCAGATTTTTGGTGTCTATATTCTGTGTAACAACAGATATTTTTCAATTTGATGCCATATTTTATATTAAGATATATATATTTATTCATAAAAAAAAAGAAATGTTAGTACTAGGATACTTAGATAAGAGGTACTATTTCTGCAACCTTTGTGTAAATTTGAAGTTACTTAAAGTGTTGTCCCTCAAGGGCTGGGAAGACAGATTAGTGGTCTAAGCACCTGCCTGGCAAGCATAAGGACCAGGGTTTGATCCTGGTACAGCATGCCAAGCACGTGCACCCTGCTTCCGGGTGCACCCTGCCAGCCACCAAAACTGGGTGTGGTGGCACATACCTGTAACCCCAGCACTGGGGAGACTGAGACAAGAGGATCACTGAATCCAAGCTGTGTAGTAAGACCCTGTACCAAATAAATAAATGATTAAAAAAAATTTAAAGTGTTGTCTCTCAAATATAGGAATCTAGTAAACTGAGAAGATAGAATGAAAAAGCTAATGGTACATCAAAAACAGATTCTGGCTGCTCCAAAGTCAAGATTTCACCATAGTTACATCACTTAAGTTTAAGGATCATGTATGTAGGCACAAAAATATCAGTTGTTCTAATAATCAAATATACAATAACATATCATTAGCCAAACGAAGTCCCTCTCAGTGATCCATACTATAGGAACAAAGATAATTTTTGAAAAAAAAAAATCTGTGTATCAATAGTAGAAATACATTTATATTTATACTAGATTAAAAGCATGCTTACACTGGTAAGTTTTTGTGATAACTAGTTATTGCATTAATTCTGGAACATCATGTGAACATTCAAATATAGTAAAATGGGGGCCCTTATAAAAAAAACTATGTAGTTAAAAAGATGGAGCCATGAAACCTAAATAGCACCTCATACCACTTCATTATGAAGCTCAAACTGCATTTATTACTTCTAAAATATAATTAAAAGGCAATCAAGATAATATAAAATGTAAGAATAAGCTGGTACTTTACCTTTGTTCTTGAAAAGAATAGTTTGTCTTCTGTTTCAACAAGGTAGAAGAAGAAGGGACTCTTACATGCCTTTTTCAGAACACTATTTAGCTTGGTATGCAAACTGGCACACAAGTCTGTAACTATATCTTCATAAGAGGCAGACTGTCTTCGGAAAGATGGATTCATCTCTTGGTATATGGCTTCTTCAGAAGCCCTACTTAACTCTTTATTCTGCAAATCAGCATGGTTGCTGTTCATTATTACCTTATTAAACTCAGCATATTCATTAAGAATAAGTGAAATATCATTCCGAGATTCTTTTGAAGTACTGTTGTATTTCAGTTTGTTTAGATGGAATGAAACATTCTGGTTTCTCTGAGAATTTGTAAGATTTCTACTGTGACTATATCCTTCCTTACAAAATGATGCGGTACTGTCCACATCACTGGGTATACGGCTTCTCTTGTACTGACTCTGTTGTTGGGAAAAATTGGCATCAGAATGCAAAACTGTTACTAGAATGGGGCTTCTGCTCCTGGGTGTAGGATGTAGAACTAGAGGCTCAGACATTTTTGTCAAAGGGAAATCTCGCAGTGAAATTTGCAGAGGTAAGTCAGGTTGTCGAGAGCCTTCCTTCTTCACTACTTGTTTCATCTTATGTGTAAAACGCAGATACTCCAGATCTAAAGTGTTCTGTGTAGGGTTATCTGTCACTTGCCAAGTGCTTGTCCAGGAGCTGAGCAGGCCCCAGTTTATAGTGAAACTAGGGCACCTTTTAACTCTATGCAAAGTTCTTGTCATGTCTTTGAATTCTCTTGTTACGGTAAAGTTATCATAATTCCTGGGGATACCATGGAAATCTCGGATTTGGACATAACGTGGCACACACTTATCTGCTTTCTCTAATCCAGTGACCCAGCTGCTGGGAGTGCTGCTGATCTCCAGTCCTTGAACTTCATTAGAATAGTCACGAGCTTCATTATCACTGTTGTTTAAGCTGCTGAGAGAGTCATAATCATCTTCTGTAGCATGTTCATTCTTCCTAGTATAACTTCTCAAAATGCCAGAATTCTCCATATCTAATCTGGGATTTCCACAGTCATCAAGGGAGTCTTCATCAGACTCTCCAGAAAGCAGTTCACATCGTATGTCAGGATTCATACTCATGTCTACATTTCTGCCCATGGCGTCAGAATCCATGTCATCCTTGTGCCTCTTGCTGGCGCTCTTCCTGTCAATATGCTCTTTAGAAACTCCAAAAGTAAGAATTTCAACAGATTCTGGAACACAGGCCGCAAAAGGTTCTTCACTGATGCTTTCACTGGTGTGTATGGTATTTTTGTAAGAACATGCATCAGAGGGCAAAAACTCATCTTTCGACAGCTCTTTTACTTCACATACAGATGTACCTGACAGTGTGTGGACTGTTTCTTGTTCACTTTCTGTAAAAGTTGTGGAGTTAGGCTGAAGGCTGATGGTACCCAGATCTGTATCTTTTTGATGTAATTCATTTTCAGTTTTACTATTCCCAAGCAGACTGGCCATTCTGATGACTGATATCTCCTGTGTCTGAAACCCTAGCCCTATACTTTCTGGTCTCGTACACTGTGTGAATGCACCACTATCTGAGGCAGAACCAAACTCTGGGATCTCTGGATGCAGATGTGCCTGCTTGGCACCAATTTCATCAGCAGAGGGAGCATTCATAAACTTAACCTGAATGCAACTGCCACCATCTGTTTTCAAGTCACTATCATACAGATTTCTTTTAATGCTTTCAGGGCTGCCCTGTTCTTTTAATGATAGACCCACTGTTCCACTTAGAGCAGTTGTAGAAACCAATGTGTCAACCAAAGACTTATTTTCAATAGTCTTTCTAGAACTAAATGGGGGTTGGTTGGACTCTGAGACAAGATGTTTTAAGCTCAAATTTTTACTCTCTCTGTTAATCAGCTGCAATGGATTTCCTGATTTTACTTGTTTTTCAAGAGAAGGCTTGAAGTTATTTCCGTAACTGGCAACAAAGGCAGCGTCATTTAACTCTGGGTCATGGCACTGTACCTTATCTGAGAAAGACAAACCTTCACTGTGTTCACTTGGAGCAATTTCCTCAGTTGTTTTATCAGGAAGTATTAGTCTATCTTTTGTTCTTGGATGATTCGTTAATATTAGAGGCATTTGAGCAGAGAGCTGGCTCTTTGGTAGTTGAGTTAAGTTCTTTCCTCCCACTAGGGGGTTAGGACCAACAAAAGAATTTTCTTTTTCTGTTACAGCTAAATCTTCTGACTCAATCTGGGAGAATTTGTTACTTTTTTCACACTGTGTACCATGAAGTTTTAAACTACTTTGAGGGACAGCCTGAGAGGACCAAGTTTCTTCAGTTGGTATGAGGGGATCAGGACTAGAAGCTGGTGACACTTCTTCAATTAAAGAATTAAAGGGAAAGTCAGAAGTAGTATTAATTTTCTCCCCAATCTCAAGGGTACAATTTTGTTTAGGAAGTATTAAAGTAATTGATTGTATACTATCACCTTTTCTCTCCTTGTTTTCTAGTGGTTCTTTTGACACTGTAGAATAAGATGAAATTGCACTGGCTGAATTCATTTCCCTTTTTTCTATGAGTGTCATCTCTTCTGGCTCAGTTATTTCAACTATATCCTGAAGTCCTACATTTGATCCTGGAGCCTCCTGAAGTTGCTCTGCTTCCTTAGCTGGCACTTTCCCCCTGGGACTTGTAGGTGGAGATATTGTTAGAGTCAGGTCAATATCAGAATTTTCTTCTTGTAACTCTAGGCTGACCTCCTGCCCATTCATAGACAAATTGGTTTGTTCAGCAAAGACTGAACTAAATGATTCCAAATTCATATTTTCACAGCTTAAACTACTTTTGTTATTCTTTAGTTCTAAAGAGTCATCAGATACATTTCTTTTTGGTGAGACAGGATCATGGGAATACCTTTTTCCTAAAGAGGCAGAAGCTGATGGTAAGACTTCTTCAACCTGTGATGGCTCTATTATCTCTTCTGAAGATATGCTAAAGAGATTTTGAGCCTGTGGACAGACATCTTGAGAGCGTTTTATTTCTTCACTGGGTGATGGATAACTAGAATGTTTAACTAACGATAATGCCTCCATTATCAGTGCTTTATCATATGATGGTGATGAGATAGGTAGAGGCATCTCTTTCTGTAAAGAAAGCTGTTCTTCGTCAGGTGTCTCTCTTTTTCCCGAAGAGGCAGAAAGGTACATAGTGCTTTTCTGTCCTGATACTGCTAGAGATGGAATGTCCCTAACACTTTCAGTTTGTGTCTCTTCCAATGAAGACAGAGTATGTCCATTATTTGTAGCAGGTGACACTTTCTTAACTGATTCACTACTAAAGGCTGTAAGATTCTCAACTCTACTTACTTTTGTATGTACTGGTACACAGGCATTATTTTCTAAAGTGAAAGTAACTGGTTCTAGATTAATCACCACATATTCCATATTATCATCTGTACTTTCCAAGGAGGACTGGCATTCACTGTGCACAGGGCTGCGATGCTGGATAACATCCTTTAATGCACTTGTGTTTGTCTGCACTGCTGAACGCAAATTATCAACTCTGCTTTCAAGATGGCTGTAAACAGACTTTCTACACATCTCTGGCTGACTGCTGGACTCACTGTAAGTCTTGGTGAATGTGGGTTGTGTGCCAGTGTTATAAGAAATCATTCTTTTGCTATCAAGTGACTGAAAAGATTTATCTTCATCAGAAATAAAAGGTCCATTAGTTTGAGTATTTCCAGTAACAGAAAGTAGATTAGAAGCTTCTAGTTTATCTGTAGATTCTTCCTTAGCTTTCCCTCCAATTATCTGAAATGAGAAAAGTACACAAGACAAGAGTCAAGCAGATCCTAACAGTGGAAGAGATAAGGACTAATTTTAGTTTGTGTTTGTTCTTAGGAATCTTCTACTCTGTAGGAATAGAGATGAAGCAAACCTCTGGTTTTGAGTCATTAGCTCAGGGGCTTGCCCATGCTAACCAAGCACTCTACCAATGAGCTTCAAACACAGCCTGTAATTTTTCTTCTGTAAAACTATACACAAATTAGAAGCCAGGTGTGGTGGGGGGATTGGCAAAAAAAAGTATACGTGGATTAGAGAGCCAAAACTTTAATTTCACAGCTTATTTTTGTTGTTGTTGCTTGCTTGTGTGAATATGTAGTTTCACTACGTAGTTCAGGTCTCACTATAATTCAGTCTGGCCTGGAACTCAAGGCAACCCTCTTGCCTCAGCCTCCAGAGTTCTGAGATCTCAGGGGTACACCATCACACCTGATCTTGTTTTGATTTTGTAAGACAGGGTTTTCCTATGTAGTTCAGGCTGGCCTTACCAGGTAACCCAGCCTTGCCTTGAACTCGTGGCAAGGTTCCTGCCTCAGCCTCCCAAGTGGTGGGATTACAGGTGTGCATCACCACACCCAGTTACAGCCTATTTTTTTTTCCATAATTTTATTGACAGACAAATAGCAATGAGACAATTTCAAATCAAACTGGTAGGACAGTTTCAATAATTAACACATTGCATACTGTCTTCCTAGTCAGCCTATTTTTTGAAATAATCCTTTTTGAAGAAAGTGGCTAGACCACTGACAAGTGAAGACCTGAAATGCATCATCTTTGCTACATAGTGTCTCACTTTAAAATGTAGCACTAGAATGGTACTCAACTTGCTGAGATTACAAAATAATTTAAATCCAAGAATAACTTTTTTTGAACATCAGTTTTCAATTATTACAAGTACAATGTCATCTGTTAATTTCCCATGAGACAGAGTAAATTAATTACTTAAAATAATTGCTTTTAGTAAATAAAGGTTCCTTATCTCTTATCTGTCTTCTCTATTTTAAAAACTGAGATAATTCTCACTTGAATAACCCTTATTCCACAGAGCAACAGAAAATTTATCAGTATGGTTTACAATCATAAATTAAAGAACTTAAATATAGCAAGTAGAATTTAGTCTAAATATTAGTAAAACCACCCCCAGACAACACGATAATCTGACAAACACTGTTTCGCTTTGTTTAAAACTTTCAGCCTGGTCTTGTCTAGAATATGATAATCATACAGTTCATCATACCTCTAGAATGTTTGGAACATACATTAAATCTCTTATTAAAAATATTTCTGCTTCAGCTGGATGTGTTGGTGTCAGCCTGTAATACCGCACTGATTGCAAGTTTGAGCCCAGCCTAGGCAACTTAGTGAGCCCCTATCTCAAAATTGAAGAAAAAAAAGAAAAAGCTGAGGAGTTAACTTAGTGCAAAGAAATCCCCAGTACCACAAAATCAAAACCACCATGATGGGCTCCCAGATCTGAGCCCTGTGATCACTTTCTACTCTTCATTTTTCAGTTAGGATGGGAGATAAAGCACCTGCAGGCAATCAGATTAACACTTTCGTGAAAACTAAATTTTTGGCATGAAAATCCTTTAGCTGTGGGGTTCACTTTCTCAACATAAAACAGTATCTTCCTTTAAATGTGATCTTACATTTTAAAAAAGGACATTTGTTCAAAAATAATGCTAGCACTTACAGTATTCAACCTTACCTCATTATTACAAGAACAGATGAAATTCTGACTCTCTGAGCTATCTGCATGATACTCTGTTGCAAAAGTTTCCTTTTGTTCATTGTGTACACAGAGTTCCAATGCTCTGGAAGATGGAAGTTTAATGAGAGGCAGCAAGGAGTTGGGACCACGGAAGGATACTTCATCACCATGACCTCTGGACATTTCATTAGTCTCCAATAGAGGGTCTACCAAACATCTTTCCACACTGGAGGATTCCTCAATTTCAGTGAGTTCAAAACATTCTAATGTGCTATTTAGAGACACATATTTTGCAGGGTTGCTGTGTTCTACCACTTTTCGGGATGACTGTATGACTTCATTGCGATTTCTGCGCAATAGAGCTACCCACATATGAAGTACAAGCTTTGTTTCTTCCACATTCTCAGGTAAATTGATGTTCCAGGGCCTGAAATTAAAATAAAAAAAAACAAAAAAAACCAGAAAAGTTAAAATGGGTATTTTAGTTGATAATTATAAAAAGTGCTACCTTATGAACTAGTTTGGTATTCATTTTTATTTTAAATATTATAAATAAGAGACAATAAGATGATATAATAATTAAGTCTAACCCATTCCATTATTTTAACCCAGCTCTTTAAAAGGGAAGCAATAATCAAAACACATGACTTCTTTTACAAATCACAAAACCTGTGTGACAGAACTATGATCTGAACATCAGTCTCTTGATTCCTAGTCTAACATTTGTCTTTTATACTTACCAGCTCTTTGGAGACAGTATACTCATATACACATAACAATTTTATCAACTACCCAAAACCTCATCACTTTTATTTTGCTGACTGTAGCTAACTCATTTGTTTTCCATTATTTTTTGTGTCTCTCTTCTAATAGTTGGATAAGTTGTACAGAGTATATTTCTCTAGGCAATTGAACAGAATTACAATATTTTCAGATTACAGTCCTCAACAGTATCTTGAAACCATGATGGGCGATACCAAACATTTCTGGCCTCTGAGAGATAAAAGGATAGCAGACAGCTAAAGTGGGGTGAGTGCAGATTGAGATACAGTTAAAAAGAATTAAGACTAAGAAAATAACAATCTACATGTGTACACATGAAACTAAGAATAAACATGTACAAGGAAAGAAGTCTACAAAGACCTGCGAAGTCCATTAGTCACATGTGAAATAGTTCATAGTAGGTAACTAAATATCATTCCATAATGTCATCATGCTAATGCTTTTTGCTAATAGTGATTGTTCCTATTTATTACAACAGGCTAGGCATTATAAAAAGTCTAAGATAGGTAAAAGCTTCAGAATATAAATCCATACTTAAAAAGTATTATCCACAAACTGTCATCCTCCACTGACATCACACAGGAATTTGTTAGAAAAGTGGAATCTCAGAGCTCACTTGAGACTAACTGCACCAGTTTTTTTTTTTTTTTTTTTTATTAGAGAGAGAGAGAGAGAGAGAGAGGTGTGTGGCCAGCTCAGCCCACCAGGGGGCGGGCTGGCTGGCATGTGGTGCTGGGGGATTGAACCGC
>NW_004524647.1:9021894-9040405 GCF_000260255.1 Octodon degus | reverse complement strand
GGTGCTGGGGGATTGAACCGCGGTCCCCAATGCTTTGCCAAGCTTGTTCTAAGTAGGCGCTTTAGACCACTGAGCCATCTCTCCAGCCCCTGCACCAGTTTTAATGAGTTCTCTATAAAAGCTACACACATGGTAAAGAATGAGACGCACTCACTAGATGCACGTAACTTACCCTAGGTCATAAAAGGTAATAAAATGGGAGAACCTACAAGCTAGACTAGGCTACCTAGATTGGTCTAAACAACATGGTTCATGATATTAACCATTCTTCTATTATTGCCTTAACATCAGTTTCTCTATTTTTTTGAGGCCAGGTCTTACACTTTGTAGTTTACGGCTAGCTGTGTAGTTCAGGTTAGCTGTGGGCTCTTAGCATTCATCTGAACTCAACATCCCAAGTGCCTGCACTGCAGGCATGCACACCATACCTGGCTAGCCTTTATCTCTTCTTATGGAAGACTTATACAACCACCTTCTGTAAAACTAT
The DNA here is from genome assembly GCF_000260255.1 of Octodon degus. Classification (NCBI taxonomy): domain Eukaryota; kingdom Metazoa; phylum Chordata; class Mammalia; order Rodentia; family Octodontidae; genus Octodon; species Octodon degus. Next base: position 9,039,918 of record NW_004524647.1, on the reverse strand, counting down.
TTTCTCCTATCAATCCGATCAACTTAATAAGCTAGAAGTAATTTGTAAATGTTTCTCCTAGAAATCAGTCTTAGAATATATAAAATAATGAATTACTTCTATGCCATTTTACATTAAGATCTCATCTAAAACATAGTTCAAAGACTATGAGTGTTGCTGAAAGTGTACTGCAAAATGGAAAGCCTTATGTAAGGATAAAGTTATCTTTTAAAATCTCTCCATTGATCACTAGCAGTGACAAAATCTTTTATTCTCAACTGTCAATAAACACATTTGCATCTGTGTATTCAGAGTGGTTGGGATAGATATATAGTTGCATTCTCTTAATGAATAGAATGATTTGTTCTAATGGTGTTTGTAAATAGGATCACAAGTCTGCATCTTGTACAGCAATTAACCACTAAGAAGAATATATGCAGTGTATTATTTGTTGAAACTGTACTTTCGATTTGATTTGAAACTGTCTCATTGCTATCTGTTTATCAATAAAACTTTGAAAAAAAAAGAAAGTTTCTAATACAAAAAAAAACAAACAAACCACATTTGCTAGATATTAAATTACTGGTTCTATATACATTTCTGTCCCCTTTCCCAAAGTATGGCACAAGTTTCCCATCTTATGTTAATCTCAACAGAAGTTACATCCACTGTCATCAAGTTTCACTCCTACTTACCCGTGCAGTGCTCTTACAACAGTTTTCTCCAGAGGGTTGTTCGTGTATCTGCTATCTAAGTTGAACGCATACTCTGTTTCACATTTGAAAGTGATCTTAATGGACCCATCACGACTAACTACTACGTGGGAGCAAAAAATATTTTTAAGGTTGGAAGATACAAATCGACTTCTGCGCTTTACCAATGAATCCTCAGAAAGCTTTTGTAGAGGGGAGGTGTGCTGCAGATGCCGAAATGGCATGACTTTCCCCACTGGAGTTCTGGTGTCAGGGCCTTTTATTCCATTCTTGGTAAAAGCAGGGCCTGGCAACCCTCTCTGCTGTAGATGTTTCTTTGAGTGTTCTCCAAGAAGCAAGGCATATGAATGTTCCACAATAATAAGAGTGTTTTGGCTTGCACCGAATTGCAACATTGGTTGTAATGTTTCCTTATGGAGTGCTGAATGGGCATTAGCAGGTATCTGACTACAAGAAACGGAGTTTTCTTCTTGGCTAACAGTTGAATCTGACCCTGAATTATTCTTCTGATCACAGGATGATTTAGGTAATAGTATACCTTTTTGACTTTTAACTCCCCTATGATATTCATGGTCAGAAGTACCACTCAGTGAACTGTCTTTGGAGAGTAAAGCATCATTTTGTGGCAATTCAGAGGAGCAGGGAAGGTTTCTAGCCTCATGTAATGGTGTGGGAGAGGCAGCAGAGCTTAATGCTAGATCAGCTAACATATTTAGGGCCTGGGAGTCATAGTTGATAATGGAGTTTCCAGGAAGATCTTTTTGAGTCACTGTGGTACTTTGTGGTTGAGCTGTATTTATGTTAATTCCATCTTTTTGACCATCTGATGAAATTCCTGATTGAAGCTGTAAAGCAGTTTCTTCTTTGGCTTTAGTATGAAAGAAAAAATTAAAAGATGTAACACTATTCATAGAATTATCCTTTATATTACATCTCAGTGAAAAAATTAACAGTTACATATTCAAGCAATATCTCTTGATATGTCACATAGAATATATATCAGAATTTTATTAACAGATTGAGGTGTCTCTCAACCCTCAAATATGTATGTTATAAAGTACTGACAGAGGAAGAACAAATCTTAGAGGACTTATACACTAATGTAAAAAGATGTTACCATTCAAAATGGTGACATCTTGAATGTTTTAAATATATTTAACTATACATATTTAACTATAGACACAGCATACTATTAAGCCAAGAAACATACAGAGAAGGAAAAAAAAAATCAAGGAAAAATGACAGAGTCCTGCTCTCAGGGAGCTTACAATCCAGTGAGGACATAAGAACACAGAAGTTGAAAGTACGTATGTATTACTTAGCTAACGTATGTTCTCAGAAACTACTTCCTTTAGTAAGTGATAAGAAAAACTACCTACATTTAAAACATACTGATTTTTAAACTATGTTGGGCTTAAATTGCAATATTTAATGACACACAAAATTAGGTGTCATGAGTATCTTGAGTTACTAGTTAATGTTATCTTTTAAAAACATTCCTTTCAGTAATGAAAATTTACCCCTTTACTACATCCACAAAGAGCAAATCTGGTAACTTGTCTATAAATAAAATTTATATTCTCCAGTGATTTGTTTACCTAGTCCTCATTTTTCTATTATTTTTTGAAACAGGATCAAAAAACATACTGGGTTCAAGGGCTGCCCTTCAACTCACTACGTAGTCAGGGCTTGCCTAGAACTCATGATGAGATCCTTCTGTTGCAGCCCACTAAGTGTGGGGATTACAATCGCATTAATCCTTCTTTTTTTTTTTTAATTTTATTTATTTATGTGTGTGTGTGTGTGTGTGGCCAGCTCAGCCCACCAGGGGGCGGGGCTGGCTGGCATTTGGTGCTGAGGGATTGAACCGCGGTCCCTGTGCTTTGCTAAGCTTGTTCTAAGAAGGTGCCTTAGACCACTGAGCCATCTCACCAGCCCCACATTAATCCTTCTTAAATGCTGTTATTATTAAGGAAAAAGTTCACAATTATATTAGGCAATGATTCCCTGTTGCAAGTGAATGGGTAGACAAAAAAGTCAACTGTGTTCCTCTCTATTTGAGGAATGAGATTGTAATCCCCACACTTAGTAGGCTGCAGCAGAAGGATTTCATCATGAGTTCTAGGCAAGCCCTGACTATGTAGTGAGCTGACGGGCAGCCCTTGAACCCAGTATGTTTTTTGATCCTGTCTCATAGTAGGTCTGTAATGAATTGGTAACTTGCTTGTAAAGGCCAACAACTAATACATTTAAAGAAAAGAAAACTCTAGCCTATTATGTTATCATTAGAATGAAAGGGATGTGTGCGGGAGCATAAAATTAATCAACCACAGTCTAGTTTTTATTGAAAATAGCCAAATCCGAAGGGGCTTATGGAAAAAAGGAGCTCGAAGCAGAATCAACTACCTCATTTGTCCCATGGGTAGACTGGAAAACACCCTCTCATCCCCCAGCCCATAGTGGGATCAAATCAACAACTGTGGGCATCCTAGGCCAAATGCTCTACCACTGAGGTATTTTCAGCCCTTAACATTTTCTGTTTTATTTTGATTTTAATTTTGAGACAAGAGCTTGCTGTGTACTGGCCTTGTACTTACTACACAGTCCTGAATATCCTTGAACTAAGATCTTTCTCACTCAGCCTCCCAAATGCTAGGATTACAGGCTGCACTACCGTGCCCAGGAGAAACATGTAACTTATTTTATGATACATCTTAGCTGACACTAATTTCACCCTATCTCTGTTAACACTGTCTTCCATATACTTAGCTGTTAACTTGCAAGGGAAGTTAACTGAGAAGTGTATTGAAGTGAAGAAAAGTGATAGTTTAATATGTATAGTCTTAAGTAAATGTTTGACTTGTAATAAACAAAAATACTGATACTCTAAGATAAGACAATGCCAAATGAATTCTACAAAAATGTAAAAAATTCAGTGAATAAAAAACTACCACAAACTTTAAAATGAATAGAAAGCTATTTTATTTTTTATTTATTTTTTGTATTTAGGACAGGGTGTACAGGGTATATGGGGTCTCACTATGTATATCGGACTCATACTGATCCTCCTATTTATAGCCTCCCAAGTGCTGGGATCATAGGCGCGTGCCACCGTGACCAGTGTCAATCACCATCTCAGCGTGCCCCGAGCTGGCACAGCAGGCCGGGATCGATCTCTGGGTCCCTCTGTCTGCCTAAGCAGGTGCTTTAATCCGCTGAACTATTTGGCTGGCCCAGAAAGCTGTTAGTTTTAATAAAATTGACTTCAAAATTCTCATTTGATTCTAGTAATTAAAACTCAAAATCTTTTAATCAGTACTTTTCAAATTAAGGCCAGCATAACTATGTTCCATCTGTCTTAACATGTTCCTAGTGGGGCAACACATGCATGACTGCCCTTTTGGACAGTTTGTACCACTGGCAGTACATGCACAACTATCCCACAGCACGGGTCAGTCCTATTGGGTAATACAAGTAAGTCATCCAATGGGACAATCATGCACGTACCACCAATAGTTCAACCCACCTAACAGGACAATCATGCACGTATTATCAGTGGTTCAAGCTGGGATGAATGTTTTAAACTCTGATATGTCAAGTATAACAAATAAAGCAGATTAGTACAGGTGATTGAGAAATGGAAAAAAATTGAGATTATTTAAAAGGCTGTATCTTAAAAATTTAAATAGGCATGTGGCTGCATATATAGACATTACAATACAAATGAATTTACTTTAAAAATATTTTATTTACTTATTTGGTACAAGGTCTCACTATGCAGCTCAGACTCATAGTGATCCACCTGTCTCAGTTCCCCAGTGCTGGGATTATAGGCATGTGCCACCAGCCCCAGTTTTGGTGGCCAGCATGGCATGCCCAGGGTCCTGAGGCTGGCATCATGGTATGGCATGTAATACCAAGGACCAAACTCCAGTCCTTGTGCTTGCCAAGCACATGCTTAGACTGCCGGACTATCTCCCCAAACCTCAAATGAACTTACTTTTGAATATGCATTTTAAAAAATTGATTTTCTGGGCTCATTTTTCTGCCAATATCCAATGGCACAGTTCCTCTCAATAAATTTGTCTATGAATATTAAAAGCTGATTCAGTACAAAGAATTCAAATACTACTACTATAGGATATAGTACGTGGTTACAAACTCTAAAGACAGGACCAAGCCACACCAAAGGCTTAACAAGTAACATAAATTAAATTCTATAATGTTCTCAAACACCCAAAAGAAAATGAGCACAAGATTGGAGAGTAAGGAAATGCCTCTATCTGTAGACAGGATCTAGCTGCACAGAACCTGAGTGGGGAGAGAATTACACCAGACTAAAAATACCTTATTTTGTGTGGAGGATCATCTGTGTAACTCTCCTTGAAAGAAGGGCAATTAAGTCCATCTTGGCTAAATGTGGTCCTATTTCCACATACTGATATGTACAAAGCTGGCTAGGACTTTGCCTTTTCTCTTCAGTTGGCTTCATGTAATGAAAACAGTCCAGGGCCAGGGAAATGGCTCAGTAGAATAAGCGCTTGCCTGGCAAGCAGAAGGACCTGAGTTCAATCCCCAGTTCCACCAAAAAAAAAAAAAAAAAAAGAAAGAAAGAAAAAGAAAATCTGTCCAGCCAAGGAGCTGATAGTAGTCTTTGAAGCAAGGCGATAGGTCAGTGTTGTCCTACCCCTCCAAAAGCATGTATGAACTGGCATGAGAGGCATGCTTTAGCTCATGCTGTCTGCTGGCTTTGAGCCTCAATACAAGAGGTCATGACTTCCCAGGGCATCAAAGATTACACATCGGAGCTGAAGCAAAACATTAGAGGTGCTGGGCTGAGGCCTCTGTCCTGGTTAGCTGTCATCCTAGCTGCACTTAGGACATCCTTGGCTTCCCATAAGTCTAAATATGTCTTAGTGTCTTTATTCTGCACTGCACTGGAAGTGATAGATTGGAATTATCACTAGAATTATAATAACTATTCCATGGCATTACAAATATAAATTTCCCAGACTGTAACAATCACTGGGAAGGGCTTTCAGTAACACTGTACCTGGAAAAGACAAACTGACCAAATGGAAAGAAACATGTTGAGAAAAAGAGTAAGAGCTCAATATGGACACACAGGGTAAGACCAAATCATAAATTCCCTTCAGAAAGCAGGAGAAGACTTCAAATTTAGTATGGAAGCAAAAACTGTTATCACTATGAGCTCTGGAGTAATATGATGTGCTTCTAAAGAGTCTTCAGTCATAAATCATTAAAAGAATTTAAGATACAGACAAGTTCATCCATAATTCCATCACACCAATAAAAGTTCTCTAAATTCCCACTATCTGAGATAGAGATGAGGGAGAAAGCAGAATCCGAGAAATGAGATAAAAAACTCATAGAAATATGAAAATATGAGGGAATGAAGTCTGTGAAATGAAACAACACAACATACACAGCAATAGGACTTAACAACATAGATATGGTATTATTTATATTTTGCAGTATGGAAGAATAGTCACACCATAACACAGAGGAAGTGGACCTAGATGCAGGAGTAGAGGTAGTGTGCATTCTGCTATACAAAGGTAATGTCTCAGGTGACAACAGAACTTTTTAGAAAAGCGGTTATGTCTAACAGCTTGAGATACAATAGTAGTGGTCCGCTTTTTGTTCCTATCATTAAAAATTTTCTATTTAAAGTCAGAAACATAAAATAATTTTTAAAATAGCTTTTAAGCCAAATATAAGATTCTAGATTACTGACAGTTCTGAGCAATTTGTTTACAGTTTCCAAGACAGACTAATATCCTTTTATTTTTTATAACTATAACTCAGACAAATACTGCTAAATACTACCTGCGTATGTATTTACTCATAAATACGGCCTTTTATACTACTATTTAAAAAAGAAATTCATGTTTAGGCTCATTTAAAAGTACAGTCTATTTTGTGAAAGCTAGTCTTTGCACTTTCCTATTTGTTTATAATAGGTAAAAAATTATGTCAGGATCTGAACTAAAGAAGGAATTACTGATAAATTTCAACTGATTTTATATTACTTGCAAAATGCAATCTCTTTAAGATCTGTATTTTAGTATTTAGGAAGAGTGTTTCTTACCAGGTTGTAGCTGCTTTTTTATTCTGGGATTCTCATTGCCTTTTACTATGTTTACTCTTTGTTTTTGCGGAGATTTCTTCATAGGTGGCTTAGCCCTTCGAACAGTTTTCACTGGAGATTTTTCTTGTTTCTTCGCCCTTTTAGCATTTGTTGCCACTGGAACATCTTTAGAAATAGGAACTTCTTGGTTTTTTCTATTCAATTTGGATTTCTGTACAAACTGTGCAGTCAACACTTCCGCACCTTATGTAGAAAAAAAGACAGTTTTTGTAAGGTGTACAGACCCAAATATTTTTCAGTATAGTTTTTCTCTTTATTTCTTTTGGTTTGGGGCAACTTATAAGAGAATAAATAACAAATTTTGGGGTATAACTAAAAGACTTTTGTTTTGCTTTTTAAAAAGACAAATTAGAGCTGGGCATGATGGTGTGTGCCTGTAATCCCACCACTTGGGAGGCTGAGACAGGAGGATCTCTGCAAATTCCAGGCCAGTATGGGCTACAAAGTGAGTTCAAGGATAGCCTAAAGGACAATAAACAAACAAATAAATAAATGGAGTTATAGGTTCTTATGTAAGTATAGGAACTTGCTAGAGTCTGCTTGTAGATTTAGCAAATAAAGAAAAATGTAGGGTAATATAAAAATCGCAACCTAATTTTTTTTTTTTTAAATACTTTTTTCTTTGAAATGTTTCAGGTACAGGGTCTTACTATACATATCAGATTTGTAGTGATCCTCCTGTTTTCAGCCTCCCAAGCACTGGGATTATAGGTGTGTGCCACCACGCCCAGTCTCAATAGCTGTCTCAGCGTGCCCCAGGGGCAGGGCCAGCACAGTACACCCAGGATTGAACCCCAGTCCCTGTGTCTGCCTAAGCAGGTACTTTAATCCACTGAGCCATCTGGTCGGCCTTTTTTTTTTTTTTGGTACAGGGTCTCACTATGCAGCTTGGATGTGTAGTGATCCTCCTGTTTTCAGCCTCCCCAGTACCAGGATTACAGGCGTATGCCACCACGTCCAGACTTCATCACTGTCTCACTGTGCGGCATGCAGTACCGGGAATCAAACACCAGTCCCTGTGCTGGCCTAAGCAGGCACTTAATCCACTGAGCTATCTCACTGGCCCTCCATAACCTAATTTTTAAAAAATCTGTAAAATCTTTTCTGATTGATGTTACAGGTAAAACTAGTTAACTATAATCACCCTATGCTCACAAAGAGACATATTTTACTACTCATTAACATCTCAATTTTTAATGTTAATTGAAAAATAAACTTTAAGGGCCCCGGGAGATAGCTCAGTAGAATAAGCGCTTGCCAGGCAAGCGCAGGGTCCTGAGTTCAATCTCCGGTACTGCAAAAAAAAAAAAAAAAAAAGAAACTTTAAACAAAAAAAGAATTTCAGAGAATGACTGTGGAGTCTGTACCTGGTTTTATTTGCTACAAATTTACCACCTTACAGAAAAGAAATCACCCCTTTTACAAGATGACCTGCTTTGATTCTTACATGGAATTAAGAAAATACCGAAAGGCAGAGGTAAGCAGGGAGGGAAAATAAAAATCACTGGTTGAATACTACACAATGAAATATCAATGCTAGAGTTATAAAATTAAATACATTTTCCCCAACTGGATTTTCATAAATCTGTTTCACCAATAAAATTTAACCCCCAAGATATATAATTACACATGAATGTTAGCAAAATTTTTAGGTTAGACAAAAGACACTATGATATTAAACAGCATAAGATACTGACAAGTGTCAGGGATATATAGGAAAAGAGACATACTTCATTTCATTCTTTTAAGGGGGTTACAGAAAGGAATGGTTTAAAGAAAGCTTTCAAATTTCTCTAGTTCTATTTTCTTCCCTATGAAATTATCATAGGAAATAAAGCAGAATATTGGTTTTATTTTTTTTTAAATTTTATTTATTTATTGTGTGTGTGTGTGTGTGTGTGTGTGTGTGTGGCCAGCTCAGCCCACCAGGGGGCGGGGCTGGCTGGCATGTGGTGCTGGGGGATTGAACCCGGTCCCTGTGTTTTGCGAAGCTTGTTCTAAGTAGGTGCTTTAGACCACTGAGCCATCTCACCAGCCCCAGAATATTGGTTTTAAAGGTGTAAGACTTCTCATTACATTCTAGTTAAATCTTCTAAAATCTTCAGCATAAGGAAAATGCAAAAATACAAGCAGGAAAAATATTTAATATTAAATTAAAAGAAAAATAAGGTTAGACAACCATCTAGTTGCACAAACAAGAAGGGAAAGTCTCTCATAAATGGAGGTGCTGGGCTGAGAGAGTTGGGGATAGGTTGTATTCTGGATGAATGACAGCTTCCTTAGTCATGGCATAATCCAGTGTGGGATGGGGTTGTAAAATAAATGTGTCACAACTAGAGTATTATATCAAATATAGTGAATACATAGTAATTTAAAACATTTGGAAACAGTAAGAATGCATGTTGAGTTAGAGATAGTTTAATAACCTGAAGTAAACTGGCTTACACAGAACAGAAGATCAGAATGGTAGGGCTGGAATACATTTACAAACAGTTGTATGGTCCGATTCCATGCTTTATATCCTCATACTTTCCACCAACCTCCAAAATACACATATATTACACCATTTCTCAAACCACAGGTCAGAAATTATTCGTTAAAACATGGGTAAAAATCTCACTTATTCAGAATCCTATGCATCAGCAAATCCTACATGTTTCTTCTTTACAAACATTTTCAAATGCAAAATAGCATAGATGGGTTGGCAAACATTCTGTGAAGGACCAGAAAGTACACATTCAGCTTTGAAGCCATCTGGTGGTCTCCATCATAATTGCTGAACTTTCGTAGAGTACGAGAAGCCAATGGTGACACAGGTATGACTAAGAGGTTCCTTGGCTATTTAGTCCCCCACTTTTTTTTTTTTTTTTTTAAAAAAAAGGGTCCATAGGGTCTCACTACATAGATCAGACTTGCAGTGATTCTGTTTTCAGCCTCCCAAGCACTGGGATTACAGGCGTGTGACACCATGCCCAGTCTCACTGTCTCAGTGTACCTTGGGGGCGGGGCTGGCAAGGCACACTGGGGATTGAACCCCAGCCACTGCACTCTGCCTAAGCAGGTGCTTTAGTCTGCTGAGCTAACTGGCTAGCCCTAGTTCCCTACTTTTTTAGAGAAAACACACTAAATATAATTTCAGATGATGGCATGGCATGCTGGCTAACATACATTGGTCAAAATCTTAATGACTCTGGAATCTGATTCTTTTTTGCTTTCCAGGAGCATCAAATTTCTGTGGAACTTTTTCAATATATAAATTATATTCCATATCATGGCCAGGGAAATAGCTCAGCAGCAGAAACACCTGCCTAGCAAGAACAAGGTCCTGAGTATGATACCCAGTACAAACAAACAGACTATATTCCATTTCAGTAGGTTGGTCTTAAGATCCAGTTGATTTTTTTCCCCCTTTAGTCTTGGGGACAAAACCTATGCTTGTACACTGAGCCCTTTTTCCACTTTTCATTTTGAGATAGGGTCTTTCGGGGGCCGGGGAGATAGCTCAGTGGAATAAGCACTTGCCTGGCAAGCCAAAGGACCGGGGTTCAATCCCTGGTTCCGTAAAAAATAGATAGATAGATAGATAGATAGATAGATAGATAGATAGATAGAGATAGGGTCTTTCTAAGTTGTCCAGGTTGGGCTGGATCTTGTAATTGTCCTGGTTCAGCTTCTCTTAGGTGATCATTCAAAAAACTCTGACATATACCAAGGAACAGAAACTTGATCCCAGACTACTTTAATGTTAGGGATCCATGTACTTCCCTTCTTTTTATATGTGTTTAGGCTATCAGCTATCATACTTTGCTAACAGTGATATGCCTGCTTTTAGAAGATCCTCTTCTTTCATCTCAAATTGTCAGAAGATGGCCCCCAAAATATAGATGACAATCTTTCTGAGAATGAAATTTAAGTATGTGATAGTCTGAGAGGTTTTACAAGTAGAATATGCTTTTAGCGGGTAGGCCTTTGCTATATCTTAGTTTATTATATTTCATGGTTTTCAGCAGTTATTTAGGTCAGTACCTCTCAAATTTTGGCAGGTACACACATCTCCTACAAACATGAGATGTTCCTAACAAACTTCTAACAGTCTGCCATGCTCTAGTCCATATAAATCCAGATAGGTATAGACTTTGAATACAGTAGTTACTATTTTAATAATCCACATAAATTGTATTTACCTCTTTTTCTTTTCTGAGGAAACTGTCCTTTGACTAACTTTAGAGTTGGTGGAGAGTAGGACCTTCGGTCTGTTCCAGGTGTAGTTCTTTTGGCAAATGGGCGGCATAAGTTTGCCCTTTTACTAGGCAATATGGGCAGCATGCTGGCCTTTCTCTTTGGCTGTATTCTCAGATTTGATGCTGCACTCAATGGAACCACAGCTGCCTTCTTAGATTTAAACATTTCTTCAGAATTTTTTTCTGTTCGAGGTGTTTTTCTTACTTCTGGCTCTGAATCAAGAAATTCAGGATCTGGAGTCATAACTAAAGAAAATCCAGCATCACAAATTCCATCTGAAATATAAGGAGATGGAGGATGTTCTGCTAACAAATTCAATGCAGTAGATACTTCCAAAGTATAACCACTAGAATCTGAAAAATAAGACTTCAACTGAGTTAAAGATTCGGCAGAGCACTTTTCAGTTGGAAAAACTGTATCAAATCTACTGGATACTTCCTCACAGAATGTAGTCTCTGTCTCTCCATTCTGAGGACCAGCAGTCAATGAAAGGCTTTTGTGCACCTTTAACAATTCTTGGAAATTATGCTTTACTAATACATTTGGATGAGTTCTTTCTTCAGGAAGGAATTTCTTTGCTTCTAGAAGGGCATAATTAAGGCCAGGTAAAATGGGAGCCAGCTTCCATGAGATGTCATCTTCAGTTTTCAAAACTTTCACCTCTAAAATAGATATCATATATATTAGAAGGCTGAAGTTTCTTTAATAAAACATATACAGAAAAATAAAACAATTATATATGTTAAGAGGTTGCTAATAATAACTAAACAGCAACTAACAGGTTTATGACTATATTTAACATATTTATGACAGGGCTGCAATTTCCTTATCTTACTTCTATAGCTTGAACCACCAGTGTCACATGCATGACTGCCCCACTGGGTGGTTTTTTACTAATATGATTAAAGCTGGGGGAAAATTGTTAATAAGTATATTAACTTCACAGATTTGAAATTATATGCATACATGAATTGAAACAGAATCATATAATATGCACTTACTAAGTTAGAATAAATACTAAACTCTACTTCCAGCTCTCTCTCTCTTGATCAGGAACTCAGTAGGATGTCAAAGGTTTTTTATAGTAGCAACAATGGTCTTTAGAGCAGATTTGCTTCCCTACTTATTTTCTGCTTTAGAAATACACTATTTTATCTGTACATACACAATTCTCTTCAAATTCTTTTTAGAAGTCATATGCAAATCAACTAAATTGAAGTAAGGCCCTAAGTAACCTTCAAGTCTAACTGAAACAACATTTGCTGATTCTATCACCTTTTCTACCAAATAGAATAAAAAAATTTAAAATTAACTAAGTCAATTAATCTATTTTCACCTTCTCTTCTAACTAACTCTTTGAATGCTATTTCTTAAGTGAATCAGTAACTGAAATGGACCAGTGAGAGAAAACAAGAAATGGTCAGGTTTTCCTGAACATGTTACTAACATGTATGTACAAAATTTCAGTTATCAGTAATATAAACTGACAGGTAATAAAGACCTCCATTATCCAGTAAATGGAATGGGAATTATCCCATTCTTTTTAAAGAGAAAGTACCTACCTGCAGAATTATAAAACATCACATCAGTCTACTTAAATAATTATTATTACAGCAAGTATTAAAGTAAAAAAGGGTAAATAAGAATAAGTAGGAAAATGTGGTTAGATGTTAAAGTTCTTTTTTTTCTGTAGTTCATCTTTTAGATATAAAAAGTGAAGAAGGTATAAAACATAAAGAAGTCCATACACACACACACACACACACACACTTTTTTTTTAGTGTATTTGGTACAGGGTCTCAGTACACAGCTCAGACTAGTAGTGATCCTGTTTTCAGCCTCCCCAGCTGAGATTATAGGCATACACTACCAAGCCTGGTCTCAGTTGTTGGCTCAGCGCACCCAGGGGCAAGGCTGGCTTGGCATGTGGTGCCAGCATTCAAACCTTGGTCTCCACATTTGCTTAAGCAGACACGTAAGAGTTCTTATGTATTTTATAGCACACAGTTGGGGCCTGCCCTTTAGCTTAGTTCTTTAAGTAGCTGTTTCAACAAAGCAGTCAGGCTCAGGTTGCTGTGGCTGGATCCCCACAACCCAAGCCAGCCAAACCTGCCCTGAAGGCATTCGGAGGGAAAAAAAAAAAATCCTTCTATAGCACACAGTTAATAAAGTAACCTTTTCTAGGCAATTGCATTACTTCATAAAGCAACTTGGTAATGCAGTATTATTTTTAACAGTATTATAGAATCTTTAAAATGTTTTAGATTGGCTAAAGATACTATTATTCAGGGCCGGGGAGATAGCTCAGTGGAATAAGCACTTGCCTGGCAAGCAAAAGGACCTGAGTTCAATCCCTGGTTCCGCAAAAAAAAAAAAAAAAAGATACTATTATTCAAAGTGAAACAAATAACTAAAAATTTAAGTATCTGGATGACCCTAAAAAAACTGTCTTAATGAGCTGAAGAGCAAATGAAAAATAAAACATTACAATTTTATTGAAATAAGAGTTTCTAGACTTCTCTGGGTACAGGTAGTAAAGGTTCTTAGCCAAGTTGCAACTACAATTAAAAAGAATGATAACAGAAATCTGACAGAAAGATGCTCTAAGATATACTAGCTAAAGTCAGTATGAAGTCAGTTTTATAATGCTGGGCAATTTAAGTCTTGGTTTATCTCTTTTTAGGATTGTTAAATCAATTATACCTTGTATAATACTTAATATAATATTTCAAATAAACCATTGCGTTACTACAAATGCTAATGTTTTGCTCATTCCAAAGAAGTGATATCCAAGAAAGTGCAGCTCTTGGCTCTGAATAACTTAATATAATTTTATTTTATTTTTTTCCGGAACCAGGGAATGAACTCAGGTCCTTGCACTTGCCAGGGAAGCGCTTATTCTACTGAGCCATCTCCCAGGCCCCAACTAAGCATGGTGGTGTACCCTTGCAGTCTCAGATACTTGAAAGCCTGATGTGGGAGTATCCTTGAGTGCAAGAATTCAAGACTAGCTTGGGCAGCATAGTGAGATTCTGTCTCACCACCACCTCCTTTTAAAAGTAAAAATCAACTTTCAGAACTTTCCTGTATTGGCTATAGCTTTAGGAATACCAGGCAAAGTATTCATGCTTAAACACATACCATACTCGGTGGAGATACAGCTTAGTATTTGAACACTTACCTAACATGCATCACAAAATACCAAAAAAAATTTTAAAAAACCACACAGTATGATTATAGAACATTGAGAATTTCATTTTGTGACAAAAGGCAAACACTATAAACAATTTATTGATAATAAACTTAAGGATAGGTTTCAATCAGTTGAGAAGTTATCAAAAAACGATCTTGAAACTATTACTTGATAGATATAAATAAGCCAGATAAGTGTTTCTCTACCTTTTTCTTTGTTATCCTTTATGTAAGAAACTTTATTACATATAATTTTAACCTAATTGCCCTGTGAAAATTTAATATCACAGCTATACTGCAGCTCTGTTTAGTTACTACATGAATAACATTTTTTAACCACAACAACTGAGTTTGGGTCTTTTAGGGAAACAGAATGCACTCTCAGAATGCACAGGACTGTACAGACAGAAAGACAGATGGCAGCATATCTAAGAACCTGAGGCTATGGGTAAAGTATATCCTGGTTACTGCTGTTCAGTAATAGATGGATTCAATTTTGGACAAGTTGAATTTAGGTAACCCTGGAGATCATCAAAGTGGAAATGACAGCAGACAATGAAAACATGGGTCTGAAGCTCAGGGAAAAGGGTAAGCCTTCAAAGAAGTCAAAAGGAGTTAAGTCTGTAGTGTAAGGGAAGAAAGTTATTTAGGAGGATGGAAAAACAAACCCAAACACTTTACACTGTCATGTGTTACTAAGATGTCAAGTCAGATGAGCACTGAAAACAGACCAAGTGAAGTGGATGCCACTATATCCTCACCTGTGGCCAGGGGTGAACGGAATAAATGTAGCGCACGTAGACCCATCTGTTCATCTCCAATACCTATACAGAATGAGAATCAAAAGAAAAACTATTGTTGCTTTTGATCTTATAAAAGAAAAGTAAATAAAATGAAAGAAAAATTTCCTGAAGTTAGTTGACTTTACCTGGCTCTGGTCTTAAGGCTGATGATGAAAGTAAAATGAAAAGTCCTCGATCTTCTAAGCATTTGATGATTGCCTGACACATGGAAAAAAAAAAGAAAACAAAAACAAAAATTAAAAAAAAGAAAGATTGTTTAACAGCTTCTGAGCTCAAGAAAAAATTCCTGAAATATCAGTGTTTATAGGAGTGACGAGAATTTTGTCTCTAGTATCAGAAACCACAAGTTCCTTAGTTCAAATAATCTTGGCCTTATTCTGGCAACTCTCACAATAACTAGAACAGCAATGGTTAGTTTTAAAACACTCCAACTGTATAGCAGGTCAGTGAGCAAAGGCTTACTTTTTTCCAGTGAGATAGTTCACATTTCCAATCACCATCAAAAAACCAATACTGGTAATCCCAGAACTTGGGAGGTTGAGGCAGAAGGATTGCTGTGAGTTCTATGGCCCCCCGAGGCTACATAGTGAATTCAAGGTCAACCTAGACTATGTAGCAAGACTGTCACAGAAAGCAAGGGGAAAATAGTATGTTACCACATAGTCATTGATACAAAATGAATCAGATCTATAAATATTGTATTTTATCTTTTATAATGCTGGGTATTGAACACAGGGCTTCACAGCAGATAGGCAGACACTTTACCATTGAGCTACATTCCCAGTCTTCTTTATTTTTTTTTTATTTTTTAAATGTATTTAGGACAGGGTATAGAGGGTCTTCACTACATAAAATGGACTCGTAGTGATTCTCCTGTTTTCAGCCTCCCAAGCGCTGGGATTACAGGCACATGCCACCATGCCCAGTCTCCATCACTGTCTCAGCACACCCCAGAGGCAGGGCTGGGTCAGCATGCCAGGGATTGAACCCCCAGCCTGTGTCTGCCTAAGCAGGCGCTTTAGTCCACTGAGCTATTGGGCTAGCCCTACATCCCTAGTCTTAAACTCATGTTTACATAAAATTGTTGCAGAATCCTGGAACCAGAAAGACTAAAAGATACCAACCTCCCCCAAATTTGTTCTACGGTATTCTAAGATTTTTTTTTTAAAGTAATGAGTTCTGATGGTAACAAAAAATGTGAATAAAAGTAAATTCTACCAGTCTTCCATGGATTATTTACTTATTTATTTACTTAGTATAGGGTCTTGCTAAGTAGATCAGACTCACAGTGATTTTCCAATCAGTCTTCCCAGTGCTGGGATTATAGGCATGTACTACCACACCTGGTTTTGGTGGCTGGCAAGGTGCACCCAGGGCCAGAATGGCATATGGTACTAGGGAATGAACCCAGGCCCTCACACTTGCCATGCAGGCACTTAGACTGCTGAGGTATCTCCTTAGCCCGTCCATGGAATCTTGAACTCCAATTTTAATTTAGGAAATTTTGTCCCCAGGAATCAGGGGAAGTAATCTAAAGCTATCATTCTAAATTATTAAGTTGAAACTCCTTGTTTTACCTCTGTTCACCATTTCAAATACTTATATACCTGTAACAAAGATAAAACCCAATGTTCTTACATTAATTTTAAAGTAATAAAGAATAAGCTACCTTGAGACACAAAAGTAAACTGAGGTACAAGGGGGATGAAAACATGTTAAGTCAAAAATACTATGTGTGGGCTGGAGAGATGGCTCAGTGGTCTAAAGCACCTACTTAGAACAAGCTTAGCAAAAGCATCAGGGACTGTGGTTCAATCCCCCAGCACCACATGCCAGCCAGCCCGCCCCCTGGTGGGCTGAGCTGGCCTCTCTCTCTCTCTCTCTCTCTCTCTCTCTCTCTCTCTCAAATAAATAAAAAAAAATTAAAAAAAAAAAGTTTAAAAAAAAAAGTTTAAAAACAAAATACTATGTGAACATATCAATAAATCTCAAAGAAAAAAAATCACTTCAGAAATCTAAAATATTTCCATTTAGACACAGACAAGCAATACTTTTTCTAAAACTATTTGGTACAGGATCTCACTACATAGCTGGGACTCATAGTGATCCTCCTGTTTCAGCCTCTCCAGTGCTGGGATTACAGGCATGCGCCATCATGCCCAGTCTTGGTGGCCAGCTTAGTGTGCCTGGGGCAGTGCTGGCATAATATATGGTACCAGGGATTGAACCTGGGTTGTTGCACTTGCTTAGGCAGGCGCTTAGACTGCTGAGCTATCTCTGAAGCCCTCAAGTAATACTTTGACATCAATTTCTCAATTCAAGAAAAAAATTATATATTAAATGAATGATTCTTGTTGGACATGGTGGCACATGTGTAATCATGGCACTTAAGAGGCTAGGTGGGAAGATTGTTAGGAGTTTGAGACCAACCTGGGCTACACAGTAAGTTCAAGATCAGGTGAATTACATAGTAAGATTCTGTCTCAGCCAAATTAAAAAAAATCTTACCAATTGCTTGTTTTCCACGTATTCTATTAATTTATCTATTTCTTTCCTTTGTTTGTTTGACAATTCCACTTCATAGAAATTGAAGCACACATCTTGGGAACAGACTGTAAAGGAAGAAAAAAATTTGGTTTTGTTTTTTCAATATTTTGTATCTTCATAAATAATTCACTCATTTTATATTACCAAAGTGAAAGAACCAACAATACTACTCAAAAAAGATTTATGATTACATAAGCATAATTATAAAACTCTTTAATAAAATGTCACTCGCCACGCGCTGTGGCACAGACCTGTAATCCCAGCACTTGGGAGGCTGAGACAGGACTGTTTCGAGTTTGAGACCAGCCTGGGCTACAAAGTGAGCTCAAAGCCAGCCTGTGATGCACAGCAAGTCCCTGTCTCTAAAAGACAAAAA
>NW_004524647.1:9012557-9021794 GCF_000260255.1 Octodon degus | reverse complement strand
AAAAGAAAAAAGAAAAAGAAAAAAGAGAGAGAGAGACAGAGAGAAAAAGTTAGAAGTTGTTTTGTTTTTGAACTCATTATGTAGTCCAGGCTGGCTTTGAGTTTTATAGTGATCAATCCTCCATTGGTTTCCCCAGTGTTGGGATTACCATGCCCAGCTGTGAATGTTATTTTAAAATAATGCTCTCATGTACACTGACACAGCCACAGCAATAACAAGACAAATACTAGGGCCAGGGATATAGCTCAGCGGCACAGCACCTGCCTCGCAAGTACAAGGTCCTGAGTTTGATACCTGGTACCAAAAACAAAAACAAACAAACAAAAAAACAAGACAAATACTACATAAATATCAATGTTCTATGCAGTAACCTAAATAACCAAAAATTTTTCTTTCATATTTATTTAAAAGTACATAAATAAAAATAACAAAAATGTTTTTGTCCTTGAGAAGAACTGTCAGTTTCCAACTATTTTTAGTATCTGTTAACATTCTATGTTAAACCTTGTCTTTCATCTTAAATAAAACTACCTTCCAGTTTCTACTCGGTTTCCAAGGAAATAAATATGGAAACTCTAGAACTTTCTCCAAAGACCCTCTTAAGAAGCATTTGTGATGAAACAAAAGTACATATGTGTGTATGTGCAGTGTACATGAGTGCATGGAAGACAAAGAGCAGAAAGTAGAACAAAGCCCAGAGCATGCCATGTGTCATTTTATTTCAACAGACCTCTTTCTTCCAAGTAAATCTGTTTTCTCAAAGCAGCTTCTGGCAGTTTTTCTTTCAAAGATGACACTTGTATTACATACCTAAAATCTAGTATGTGTGGTCTAAAAAACAAAACAATATAAAAAGTTGTGTAATAAATATTGAAATTACAGTTCTATAATTTTTACTTCTCTAAGGTAAATACAAGTAACAGTATAATTACCACAAAAGTCCTTAAAAATACTCTTAAGTTAAATAACATGCATATTCGTAACCTTATAGATTTTCATACGTATGACCCATATGTATGGTCTGAAAATATGCTCAGATTTTCTGAATATATTTATTTTTGGTGTAACCAAAACATCTAAATGCATCAAAGAATAATAGAAGAGTTGAAAATTCTTGCTAATATTAAATTGTGCCATACAAGGAACTGTATCTTTTGTATTATATCCTGTTGTGGTTTAGACTCATGTGGTCACAGGACATTTTTAGAGGTGGCTGAATCTAGAGTGTGTGGTGCTGGGACTAAGGATGTGTGAGATTAGTAAATCAGTCCACTGATTGTTTTGGCATAGTCCTGGCTAAGATTAAGGGTAGATAACCTGCATACAATATAAGGGACAGAAAAAGTCTTATCTCCGTCCTTGTTGCTTTTGCTGTCTTCTTACATTTTGCTCTCTTTTGTAAAGCTACCCTGTCTTGGACCCAGCTGATTTTGGACCAAAATAAATCTCTACAAACTGTGAGCTAAATAAAACTTTCCTTTTTCAAGGTACTGTGTTTCAGCAATGGGAGAAAAGTAATGAAGAGATATCCCAATTACTTTTTGTTTTTCCAAAACTTATTTTGAAATAAGTTTGACTAGAAAATTTGTGAAAACAGTATAAAAGGACATTGGATATCCTTCATCCAGATCCCCAAGCACATTTGCTTTGTTACTCATTTTCTTTATACTTTGATTCTTTTGAGAGTAAGATGCCAACTTTCAGCCCTTTAACTCTTTATATAATTTCTTCATATATTTCCTTGCACAATCATAAAGCAATCAGCAAAATCAAGAAATTCACACTGATGTAGTACCATTATTTAATTGAGCTTATTCAATTTCTTTTCTTTCTCTCTCTCTCTCTCTCTCTCTCTCTCTCTCTCTCTCTCTCTCTCTCTTTCTTTCTTTCTTTCGAACCGGGGATTGAACTCAGGCCCTTGCACTTGCCAGGGAAGCACTTATTCTACTGAGCCATCTCCCTGGCCCCTCTACCTTATTCAATTTCTGTCAAATATTTCACTAAGATCCATCACAGCAAAAGAAAATATTTTTCCTATTCAGGGTAACACAAGGCATTTAGCTATCTAGCCTATTTGCTTAACTTCCTTTTATTTTGGACAGTTTTCTTTATTTATTATTAATGTGGTTGGTTATTACAGGGTCTCACTATGCAGCTCGGACTTGTGGTGATCCTCCTGCTTCAGTCTTTATTTTTAAAGACCTTGATATTTTAAAACTACAGACCATTCTGTAGCATGCCTTTGAATCTAGGTAAGTCTAACATTTTATTTTATTTTAACATTTCTTCTTGATTAGGTTAGCAGTCCACTAGAGAGAAGTGCTATTGTACTATTCCCTGTATAGAGTATCAGAAAGCACATGACACCTATGGTGTTAATGGCCAAGCTGATTTAACCACTTAAGATGAGATGTGCCAGTTTTCTCTACAGGTAAGTCAATTTTTCCCTTATGACTAATAAGCAAGTTATATGGATATATGCAAATACTATCTAAGCTTTAGCTTACTATTTTTTACATCCAGCTGTTATCATATTCTATCAGTTTTTTTTTTTTTTTCAACTGTGGTAGTTGCACTGTACAGTGAGGAAAAATTCTCATTTTTTTCCTTTTATTTATTCACAGAATCCTTTTTAGACTATAATACCTTTGCTGCTTTTTTTTAAAAAAAAACGATCAACAGAAACCAAATAAATTCTGATACTATACTTGTTTTTGCTTTATATTATAACTAAACTATGTCTATCTTGGTCTTGAGGATAAGATTATAACTCCTTGAACAAAAAGGTTCATAGACGTCTTTCACAATTCCCCAAGAAAATACATGATTATTTATATATTTAGGAGATTTAACATCTACTTTAAGCAATATTTTTCTAAGAGAATAATATAGAAATTTAGAAATTGGATTCTGCAAATCTTAATGAACTCAATAATAGAATTTAGGGCTGGAGAGATGGCTCAGTGGTCTAAAGCACCTACTTAGAACAAGCTTAGCAAAAGCATCAGGGACCGCGGTTCAATCCCCCAGCACCACATGCCAGCCAGCCCGCCCCCTGGTGGGCTGAGCTGGTCTCTCTCTCTCTCTCTCTCTCTCTCTCTCTCTCTCTCTCTCTCAAATAAATAAATAAATAAATAAAATTTTAAAAAAAAATTAATAGAATTTAGCTGTGATAGCCTGCTGTATCTAGGCAAATTTGGTATGTTTTAGGGGAAAGTCAGACTTCTAATGTCAAATAATTTAATTTATCCTGAAAGATCATTTGCCCACTAATAGATTAGAAATTAGGTCTCATAGCCTTGTGTTTTACACATCTATTCAATCTTTTTTTTTTTTTTTTTTTGCAGAACCAAGGATTGAACTCAGGCCCTTGCGCTTGCCAGGGAAGCTCTTATTCCACTGAGCCATCTCCCCGGCCCCTACACATCTATTCAAATACATTCTATCTAAAGCTAAGTCTAACTCCTCAATTTAACCAAATATCTTCTACCAAGACCTAAAAAAGAGAACTAAAAACAAAAACCAAACCAAACCATAAGATAGGGGTTGGGGGTACCATAATTTTAGTGGCACTGTACTTTCTTAGTATGCACAGGGCCCTGGATTAGACACCTAGCACTGGATAAAAAATAATTGTAACAGGCAGGATACTTACAACTGTGCTGGAATTACTGTACCACTAGTGGACCACAGAGTTATATCACACAGCACACAATTTTTAATAGTTAATTTTCCTTTCCATGGAGACATGAGAACTTTAAGAAATGAAGATAAAAGAATTTGAAACATTATTTGTGAATGAAATATTTACTAAAATAAAACTTCCCACAAAGAATTAATAAAGTAATTTCTTACCATTTTTATTGTCTTCATGTCTAGAAAGGAAAAAAAAAGCATTTTTATAAGCACAAAAGAAACAGAGTTTATGTTAAACAGAGTATGTGCACATAATTACTCACAAGCTTTTATGAGCTGGTGTTTCCATCTTCTAAGGTTCCTTGTACTGAAACGCTACAATTATATAAGGTGAGATCTGGCTGGGTCAGAAAACAACAGTGCCGCTTGAAAGTTCATAGAGGTAATGCTGAAACAACAAAAATAAATGTTATCAGCACTATGAATTGTATACATGTCAACTTTATCTCAACTCCACTCACCCTAAAATTTAACACATCAAATTCAGAAACACACCTTGGATATTACTTATTCACAGATGGCTACACCTGACTTAGGTTTTTTTTTTTTTTTTTTGTACTGAGGATCAAACTCATGATCTCACACTTGCCAGGCAGGCGCTTATTCCACTGAGCTATCTTACCAGCCCCTTACTTAGTTCAAAGGCACAAAAAGACTTGTCTTGTGAGAAACTTTATTAATATCTGTAGGCATGTGGCAATCACAGCCAGAAGATGAGCTAATGTAGTTAGCTATGTAATTCTCAAACCCAAACTTGACTTTTCCTGGAATAAAAATATTAAGAATCGGGGGCCAGAGAGATGGCCCAGAGAATAAGTGCTTCCCTGGTAAGCACAAGGGCCTGAGTTCGAACCCCG
This sequence comes from Octodon degus, assembly GCF_000260255.1. Classification (NCBI taxonomy): domain Eukaryota; kingdom Metazoa; phylum Chordata; class Mammalia; order Rodentia; family Octodontidae; genus Octodon; species Octodon degus. Next base: position 9,017,241 of record NW_004524647.1, on the reverse strand, counting down.
GTTCCGCCAAGGAAAAAAAAAAAATTAAGAATTAACAGATATCTTCAAATAACAAAAACCTTTATTCTAGGAGTCATGTAAAAGTAACTGAACAGAGATATAAATGTGTTTTCACTATGAGTAACTATAGCTAAGAATAATACTTCTTAGAAAAAAAACAAAAAAGAAACATTTTTAAAAAAGAAAAAATAAAAGTAAGCCAGGTGTAGTTGTGTACTCTTGTAATTCCAACACTCTGGAGGCTGAAGCAGGAGGATTTCTGGGAGTTTGAGGCTAGTATGGGCTATAAAATGAGTTGAAGGTCAGCCTGAACTACATAGTGAAATGCCGTCTCAAAAAGACAAAAAACAAAAGAAAACAAAGAATAGTTTTAAGGTCAATAATTTTAATTATCTAGAAAACCCTTAAAATTGTATTAACAAATTATGTTTTAGCATCTTTCAGAGGCAAATACCTATTTGTGTTTATCAGAAAAGGAATAGACAATTGTTCTAAATTTAAGAGAATCACTTTTGTTTTAAGGGAGTGTGGGGGGGCGATAGAACGCTCCTGTTATATTTTCCCTTATTTGGGCAAAAAGTGCTGCAGCACCAATCCCCACTTGCCTCGACATCTTTCTGTGGTCCTGGACCTCCGCTATCAATCTACAACTAGTCCCACCCAACTACTTCCACTATATGGCTATTTAGACCCTGTTCACTTCCTCAACAAATGAGACTTGATCAGAAAGCCTGTCTTGTCTCCGTCTTTTGTGTCTCTTTCATCCCCGTTCCTCCTCCTGTCATTACCCCACGTGCGGGCCAAGTCAGGTGGCGCCCGACATGGAGGCCTGGCACGGAGGATTTAACGAGGGAGCCGTTTGAGAGCGCCGGCTATGAAGCAGATAGTGAAAGTAAATTCCGAGGCCAACGCTGCGTGAGTGCCTGCCACGCCGCTCGAGCGACGGTGAGTGAACGGCAACCCCTTCCCCTTTTCCAGCATGGGTCAAGCATTAAGTGAGCATGAACTCTTTGTGGAAAGCCTCAGTAAGGCACTCAAGACACGAGGGATTAAGGTAAAGGAAAAGGATTAATTACAGTATTTTAAGTTTATTCATGAGGTTTGCCTATGTTTTCCGTTGGAGGGCACAATAGACTCTAAAAGATGGAAACGAGTAGGTGATGCATTACAAGATTATTATAGACTTTTTGGTCCTGAAAAGGTCCCAATCACAGCATTTTCATACTGGGGCTTGATTGATGAGATTCTTACACAGAGACATAGAGACCCTCTGGTCGGAGAAATGATTACCCCCGGAGAAGCTGTCCTGCTAACTCCAATAGGCCCACTCCGGCCCCTTCCCAGGCTGGTTTAGACGTCTCCTCTCTCCACAGTGAGGAGGCAAATGAAGTGTTAACTAAACCCCCAGATAAGGAGCAGCTGCCGCCTCCTCCACCCGAGGCTCCTCTCCTGACCCATTATAAATCTTTGTATCCCGACCTTACTACAAGAGGTCAATTGGGAAGACTTAGCCAAAGAGGCTTCCAAATACCGTCCTGACTCCATTGCAGCACCAGATGCTACAAAACCACCTCCTGATAATAATGAACTGTCCACATTTGCTCCTCAATCTTCCAATGTGCTTTTGGACCTGGAAAATCGACTGTTTGAGAGGCTTATATTACATTTACAATCTTTGCAGGCTGATCAGACACGTGGCACCCCTAAAATGGCGCCTGGGCTCAGTAGGCCCCTGCCCAAAATGGCATTTCCGGTTTCAGAAATGATGGCCCCCGGCCAAAATGGAGCCGAGCCTCGGGCTGTTAGAGCCCATGCCCCTTTTGCTGTAAATGTATTGAAAGGACTAAAAACCGCAGTTGCTCAATATGGCCCTACTGCAGCTTATACCATCGCTGTCCTCAATTCTATGACTCAGGGCTGGACTACTCCAAAGGATTGGCTAGACCTAGCTAAAGCAACTCTTTCGGGGGTAAATTACCTCTTATGGAAATCTGACTTTTTTGAGCAATGTGAAATTATAGCAAAAAACGATGCTGATAATAGCGATCCTTGGACTTTTGCCATGCTTACCGGCACAGGTGACTATTCCACTAAGGAAGCTCAGATGCGCTACGACGCTGTTTTTTTTTGCTCAAATTAATTTGGCCGCGACTAGAGCATGGAAAAAGCTCCCTATAGAAGGAGAGGAAACTTCCCCATTTGCAAAAAGTCAACAAGGACCAGAAGAGCCCTTCTCAGATTTTGTGAATCGCCTTTTACAGGCTGCTGAGCGCCTTTTTGGCAATGCCGATACAGCCTCCGACATTGTTAAACAACTTGCTTTTAAAAATGCCAACTCATCCTGCCAGGCTGCGATTAGACCTCACAGAAAAAAGACTGATTTGTCCGGTTACATAAGTTTATGTGCAGACATTGGACCTTCCTATCGTCAAGGCTTGGCTATGGCTGCGGCTCTACAGGGTTGTACAGTTGACCAACTCCTTCACCTCCAGAGGCAGAATAACAATTGCTTTACTTGTGGTCAGCCTGGTCATATAGCAAAAAAATTGTAAAGGAAAAAATAACAAACCCCAAGCTCAAGTAAAAAGGCCCGGGTAATGCCCCAGGTGTAAACGAGGTGAGCACTGGGCTAGAGAATGTAGATCTAAAAGAGACACTTATGGAAACTCTCTGCTCCCACAGCAGCCGGGAAACGGGACATGGGGCCAGCCCCAGGCCCCCACACCCAAGCAATTTCTTGGGGCGACAGGATTTGTGCCAGCAAAAACAATCCATTTCAAACCTCGTCAGGGCAACCCCAGGAAGCGCAGGACTAAACCTCAGTTCCACCTCCGACACAATACTAACCCCTGACAAGGGAACCCAATCCATTTCCACTGGAGTTTTTGGCCCCCCACCTCAGGGTATGTTTGGCCTTATCATAGGGCGTAGTAGTTCTACTTTTGAGGGACTTCATGTCTCCCCTGGAGTTGTGGACAATGATTATAATGGTGAGATTAAGGTTATGGTCTCCTCACCCAACAATGTCATGCCCATCAAAGCAGGTCAATGTTTTGCTCAGTTGTTGTTGCTGCCACTGGTGTCTACCACCAACCAGTCAATCTCCACCCACAGAAGTAACAGGGGGTCTAGGTCCTCAGATATTTATTGGGCACAATATGTTTCTAGTCAAAAGCCACTCATGACCTTATGGTTAAACAGCAAGAATTTTTCAGGACTTATTGATACAGGTGCTGATGTCACAATTATTAGGAAAGAGGATTGGCCCACTAATTGGCCCTTGACTGCCACCCTAACAAATTTGCAAGGCGTTGGTCAATCACGAAGTCCTAAAATAAGTTCACAGATGTTAACCTAAAAAGATCAAGAAGATAACCAAGGTAGCATAAAGCCATATGTAATGGCAAATCTGCCACTTAATTTATGGGGCAGGGACCTTCTGTCACAATTGGGATTGATCATGGGCAGCCTAACACTATAGTTACAGCCCAGATGCTTAATAGTGGTTTCTCCCCAGGACAAGGTCTTAAAAGATTGGGCACAGGCATCAAAACTCCTATGGCTCCTGTCCCTAATTTAACCAGAGCAGGATTAGGCCATTTTCCATAGGGGTCATTGATTCTCCTGTGACTCATGCAGAAAAAAATCACCTGGCTTTCTGATCAACCTGTGTGGGTCGATCAATGGCCCCTTCCAACCTCAAAACTAATAGCGGTCCAACAGCTGGTGCAGGAACAGCTTGCCGCTGGCCATATTGTCCCCAGCAATTCTCCATAGAATACACCTATTTTTGCCATAAAAAAGAAATCAGGTAAATGGCGCTTGTTACAAGATCTTAGAGCCATTAATAAAACCATGGCCCCTATGGGGGCTCTTCAGCCAGGTCTCCCGTCCCCAGTTGCTATACCATTACATTATTTTAAGATTATTGTAGATTTAAAAGACTGTTTCTTCACAATTCCCTTACATCCAGAAGATCAAAAGCGCTTTGCCTTTAGCTTACCTGCTCGTAATTTTAAAGCGCCCATGCAGAGATTTCAATGGTGCATCTTACCACAAGGGATGGCAAATAGTCCTACTTTGTGCCAATCCTCTGTAGCCTCGGCCTTACAATTGGTCAGGGATCATTGGCCACACATGTACATTATTCATTACATGGACGATGTTCTGGTCTCAGGACTCAAAGCAGATAAAACCTTGCGAAGCTACCAAAAACTCCAGACAGCCTTAGGAAAAAAAGGACTCCAAATTGCCCCGGATAAAATACAATTGACAGATCCTTATACTTTCCTAGGTTTCCAGATAAAAGGTTCCCAGGTCTTCTCTCAGAGACCCCAATTGAGGCTTGACGATCTTAAAAATCTAAATGATTTTCAAAAACTGTTGGGGGATATCAATTGGCTTACCCCATACTTAAAAATAAGTAAATATGATTTAAAGCCTCTTTATGATATATTGCAAAGAGACTCTGATCCCACTTCCCCTCGAGATTACCCCAAAAGGCAGACAGGCTATTTCCCTGGTAGAACAGGCCATTTCTGACCAAACCATTTCTTTTATAGATTGTGGTAGGCCCTTGCAATTTCTTATATGCAATACAAAACATTCCCCAACTGCAGTTTTCTGGCAAACTGCACCTTTAATGTGGATACACTTGCCTATTTCTCCAAAAAGGACTATTGAG
>NW_004524647.1:8978717-9012208 GCF_000260255.1 Octodon degus | reverse complement strand
GACAGTGCCTATCTCGCACAATCCATACCTCTCTTAAAAACAGTTGGTGCTATCTATAGGACTTCTCCAGCTGCTAATCTGTTTAGACAACTGCAAACGCTAATCTACCTCCGAAAACATCCATTCTCCATGAGACATTTGAGAGCTCATACTAACCTGCCCAGACCCTTAGCAAAAAAAACCCGAAAAGCTGATTTGGGCACTCGAGCTCAGGTTTTCACCACCATCCTAAATGATGTCCATGCTGATTGCTCTGGCGATAGCGTGCTTGTTGCTCAACATAGCCATCAGTTACATCACCTAAATGCACAAACCCTTCGGCTTATGCACAAAATAACTCACGATCAGGCCAGACAGATTGTTAAAAATTGTACCTCTTGTGCTGTAAATCTCCCTGTACCTCATCTAGGTATAAATCCTAGGGGGTTGATATCTAATGCATTGTGGCAGATGGATGTTACTCACTTGACAGAATTTTTGGTAAATTAAAATATGTCCATGTAATTGTTGATACTTATAGTGGATTTATTTATGCTTCCCTTCAAATAGGTGAGGCTACAAAGCATGTTATTGCTCACATGCTGCCTGCCTTCTCAGTTTTGGGGTGCCCCCAGCAACTAAAAACTGATAACGGTCCAGGTTACACCAGTGTTGCTTTTGCTTAATTTTGTAAGACACTCAATATTCTTCACACTACAGGTATACCATATAATCCCCAAGGACAAGATACTGTTAAAAGAGCACACCTCTCATTAAAGCTCACCATTAACAAAATAAAAGGGGTAGATTGGTATCCTACTCAAGGGTCCCCCAGAAATATAGTATCCCATGCACTCTTCACTCTCAATTTTTTGATCCTGGATGCTAATGGTCGTTCTGCAGCACCTCGCTTTTGGCATACTCAAACACAGACTCAATTCGCCTCGGTCATGTGGCGAGACCCCCTGACTGGCACTTGGAACGGTCCTGATCCGGTTCTTATATGGGGACAAGGATCAGTGTGCATTTATTCTTAACATGCAAAATCTGCAAGATGGCTGCCAGAACGTTTGGTTAAACAAATTGACCAGACCCAATGCACAAAAAATAATCTCATAAATAATTCCAGGGACGAAGGCGTGCCCTGAGAAAATTTTCTTATTTTTACTTACAGAATATGGAGGTCCAGATCCTGTTGTTGGGAATACTGCAGACCTGGCCATGGGTCCTCGAAGGTGGCTTCCAAGAGGTAAACCCTCAAGAACTATTAAGAATATTACACGGCCCTCCATGCGAATGCAGAGGAGGTACTCTTAAGGTTAAACCCACCACCTTTACTCAAAGCACTGATTGTGGCAATAAAATAGCCTTTCTTACGCTTTCACCCCGATTGGGAGGAGGCCATTCCCAGAGTTGGGAATGCTATAATAAACCTCATATAATACCAAATATTAATGGCAGACCAGGGCCTTGCCCTAAAAAATGCAGCTCCTTCCAAGCTGAGATACATATCTCATGTTATGACTCCCTACAAGAATGCACAGCCATCGATGGACAAACTTATTTTACGGCCATCCTTCAGAGGACTTACCGTGGTACCATAAGAGGTGACTGGACCAACACCCCCACGGTGCTTGGTAAACCTAAGTATGCCCAGGCTTCATGCTCCAGCACCCCTGGAGAGTCGATCTGCTGGAACAAGGTTCCCCCAATACATGTTTCAGATGGCGGTGGACCCCAAGAGTTACAAGTCCAAAAACACCTAGAACAAATTATGGAACAAATGTTCCCTAAGATAAATTATCATCCCCTAGCACTCCCCAAGTCACGAGGAGTAGATTTAGATACTCAAACCTTAGATATTCTAAAAGCCACACACAAAGCCCTTAATGCTTCCAACCCAAGCTTAGCCCAAAATTGTTGGCTATGCATGACCCTAGGCACTCCTGTGCCCCTTGCTCTCCCTTCTAATCTCATCTCACAAGACATCATAAACCCCCAAAACACAAACTGTAGTGTTAGCCTCCCTTTTAGAGTCCAGCCTGTAACCTTCAAAAAGTCTTTTTGTATTCAAGGAAGCTTTCACAATGATATCTTCACTGTTGATGTTGGGTTTGTTACCTTCACTAGTTGTAGTCAAATACTTAACTACAGTAGCCCTATTTGCCCCAAAGAAGGACATGTGTTTGTATGTGGAGGAAGCTTGGCTTTTACATACCTACCTACCAACTGGACAAGACTATGTGTCATGGCAATCATACTCCCTGATATAGATGTCATCTCTGGCAATGATCCTGTACCCCTTCCCAGTCTAGAGTATATTGCAGGACGCACAAAAAGGGCAGTCCAATTCATCCCCTTACTAGTGGGGCTGGGAGTTACAGTGGCCATGGGGACAGGTTCAGCAGGGTTGGGGGTAGCAATACATTCTTATACTAAATTGTCTAACCAGCTGATTGATGATGTTCGAGCATTATCTGGTATTATCCAAGATATCCAAGACCAGATAGATTCGCTAGCAGAAGTGGTCTTGCAAAATAGAAGAGGCTTGGGCCTTCTGACAGCAGAGCATGGGAAAATATGTCTTGCTTTACAGGAAAGGTGTTGTTTTTATGTTAATAAATCAGGCATAGTTCAAGACAAAATCCGAGAGCTTCAGGATCAACTACTCAAGCGGAGACAAAAACTTGCGGACGACCCCTTCTCCTCATTGTGGGGAGGGATGTTCACCTATCTTGTGCCCCTGTTGGGACCCCTCTTCTCGCTCCTACTGTTGCTCATGATAGGACCTTACATTTTTCAAAAGCTTAAAGCATTCATCAGCTCACATTTAGATGCCTTTGCTGCAAAGTCCATTCAGATACATTATCATCAGCTGAAAATGGCAGTTCAACAAGAGTATCGTGAGAAGGTTCCCTCAAATAGACCTTGTAATAATGTGGCCTAATCTGATATAGGTCCCCGTGGTGAGATGGACAAGTAGTCAATAATGGGCAACTAGGACCCACATGCAGTGCCGCCGACCACCTAAGACAGAAACAGGGCCTACTGCCGCCCTGCGATCCCAAGACGGGTAAGGTCTGGTCGATCTCATGTAAAGGAGTCCTTGACCCAAGCCAGGCACTGTCCCCGCAAGGTACTGTCAATTTCCTGCTTGATGTATTTGATAAAAAGGAGGGATATGTGGGGGGCGATAGAAGGCTCCTGTTATATTTTCCCTTATTTGGGCAAAAAGTGCTACAGCACCAATTTCCACTTGCCTCGACATCTTCCTGTGGTCCTGGACCTCTACTACCAATCCACAACTAGTCCCACCCAACTACTTCCACTATACGGCTATTTAGACCCTGTTCACTTCCTCAATAAACGAGACTTGATCAGAAAGCCTGTCTTGTCTCCGTCTCTTGTGTCTCTCACCCTGTCTTTTTCATCCCCGTTTCTCCTCCAGGTCATTACCCCACGTCTTGACTCGCGGGCCGAGTCAAGGGAGGGATGTTGGGAATTGAACCCAGGGCCTTCCATATGCTAGGTAAATCATGCTCTCCCACTGAGTCATAACCTTATCTTATAAGAAAATTATGTCTTTAAGAGAAATATTATGAGATAACAATGTGCAATATATTGATTGTTGAAACTGTCCTACTGATCAGTTTTGAGATTGTTTCACTGCTATTTGTTTCTCAATACAATTAATAAAAAAAAGAAATATTATGTGGTCACCAACTTTTATGATATACTCACTGAGTTGTTATTTATTGACTACAACAGAAAAGATGAAAAAAATCTAAACTTTCGAAAGATGAGTTTCCAAACTGAAGCACTCAATTGCAAATTATGCCAGAACCCACTAAGCCAGCAGGGAACAAGTATGCAGTAAAATGTTTCACATAGCAGTTGGCCTTAATCATTGAATAGTCAATCGTATTTCCCACTTAGTACTTTACATTCCAAGGTTAATAGTTACCATATGAATATAATTCAGTGAGTGATTTAAAAAGCTGATTGAATAATATGGTGATATAAGGCAATAGTAAAAAGCCAAAGAATACAAATAACACTCTACTAATAACCATAACCTCTATGTTCTGTCAAACATCTTATGGTGCCAAGTGTGGTTTGCTTTTATGAAATAAAATTAGGAAGACTGAAGCACACAGGCAAAAATAAAACAGCAATTTCCAACTAGGTAGGAGGATACACTAGCAAGAAACCATGACAGTGCGATCCAATACAAGTAAAGAACCAAAAGCTTATCGCCTGCATCAACAGGCCATTCTGTTGTGGAACTATCACAGGGTAGAAAAATGAACATTAAGAATGAAGATTAACTGTTCTGCCCCCACACCCAGGGCCCGCTGAGCAGGCAGTTGAGACTGGGCATGGTGGTGCGAGCCTCTAATCCCAGCTCTTGGGAGGCTGTAAACAGGCAATCACTACAAGTCTGATCTAGCAGTGAGACCATGAACACCCTGTAGACCCTTCAATAACATACCAAAAAAAAAAAAAGAATGAAGATTAAGCAAGGACTGTACATCAAAGCAGTGTTAAAATCTAATTCTTGAAGGAAAAACTTTGAAATATAGAATTCACACTCAAGGCACCCACCCTCAAAAAACTCAAGAAAAAATTGTTTATGGGTTTGTAACAAAAGAACTTAAGATAGCAAAAGAGCAGTTAGGTATGATGGTGCATTCCTGTAAGCCCAGCATTAGGAAGGCAGAGGCAGGAGGATCACTGCAAACTCAAGGCCAGCCTGTACTACATAATGAGTTTAGGAAAGCCTGATCTACATAGTGAGACCCTGTCTCAGAAACAAAAACAAAAAGAAAATCAAAAAGCAGAAAAAGTAAGAAAACTAAACCAAAAATAACAAAGCAAAATAAAACCACAGAAATGACCCCCAAAAGCATAGCACACTAGTCTCTAAAATCAGTTTCCCTACTATTTGTGTAAGAACTCTATACTGTGCTACTTAGAACATTTAAAAATTTGTAAGATCAGTACTGGATGTTACATAATGCTGTGAATAATGTCTAGATATCTTTAAGATTAAGAAAAATAAAACACAATTCAAATCAGACAATGTATTTCGCTTTCAAAAATCACCTTTTATGACCATAATCATATTTTATAAGCACTATTTGTATTCTGTAATTTTATGTTTAAAAAGTGGTTCTGCTAGTCAAGGGACAGAAAACGACCTCAGTGAATACCTGGTTTTATTTTGAAATCTCTTAAGTATGTTCATTATATGAATAAAAGTTTTGCCTTCTCTGAGGTTGAATAGGTGCCACAGACAAGCACAGGATCTACAAAGAACATTTTAGGCAGTTAACCTTCAGTTTTTAAAAGGAAATAACATAAAAGTACATCTGGCTTAACCTTCCTTAAAAAGTATAACCATATTTCCTATGACACCATGGTCTTAGATAAAGACAGTCTGAGTAGAAAGATAAACACCTATAAAAGTACAAAATACGGATTAATTTATACTTAAAAAAAACTACACAGCAATCTTTTAAAACACAATATGCAGGGGCTGGAGAGATGGCTAGGTGGTCTAAAGCACCTACTTGGAGCAAGCTTGGCAAAGCACAGAGACCACGGTTCGATCCCCCAGCACCACATGCCAGCCAGCCCGCCCCCCTGGTGGGCTGAGCTGGCCACACACACACATAAATAAATAAATAATTTTAAAAAAAAAAACAATATGCAGTCCAAATAAATGCATCTAAAAGTCAAGTTTGATATTGATTACCTTTTAAAGAATCACCATTTGTGATATTCTAAAGTTGTGGAAGCTTTAAAGTTAATCTGTTCGACAAGTAATTTTCTAGTTGAGTATTATAACTAAATGTAATAAAAAGTAATTCATTCTTAGAAAAACCCTAAATACAACTTCACATTTTGTATTTGCACACTATTCAGCCTATGATAATCTTGATTCTCAAATTATTATTTCTTTGCAAAAAAAAAAGCAAACATTTTATTCAATAATATGCACTGCAAGTTTACTACAGGGCAGATTCTGTGCTAGACAGCAGCGAACTAAAATACAACATGGTCACTGCTTTCAACAAGTTTACTTTGCTAGACTGTAAATTCTACCAAGATGGGATATACATGACTTGACACTGTAGCCACATAATAGACCAAAATATAGTAGGTACTTAAACATTTATCAAGCATATGTTGTATTTGAGGGTACAGAGGTGGAAGAAAAGTATTAAATTCAATAACGTAGTATGTATAAAGAACTATCTGGGCAGTTTTTTTTTCAGAGAAAGAGAGAGGAGAGAGGGTGAGGACAGAGAGAGGGGAGAGAGAAGAGAGGAGAGAGAGAAGAGAGGAGAGGAGAGGGGAGAGAGAGAGAGACAGAGACAGAGGGAGACAGAGGGAGACAGACAGAGAGCAAGCAAGCGAGAGAGAGAGCGCATGCTGGGGAGACGGCTCAGTAGAATAAGTGCTTGCCTGGCAAGCACGAGGGCCTGAGTTCAATCCCCAGTTCCGCAAAAAAAAAAAAAAAAAAAAAAAAAAAAAAACAAGGGAGAGAGAGAGATCATGAATTATTTGGTACATAAAGATGGCGGGGGCCTGGCCCTAGCTCAGGCCTTTAAGTGGCTGCTTCCACAAAGCTGTCAGCCTCAGGTTGCTGGAGTTCGAACCTTACAACTCTCCCGCTGGCCAAAAGTGCCCTGAAGGCATTCGAGGAACAAAAAAAAAAAAAAAGATGGCTACAGGAAAGAAAGTGGTAAAGGCTAACGTTGAAAAATAAAGGTTGGTAAACAAGTAAAGATCCTTCTATTACTTGCCACAAAATTTGTTCTGTAGGCAACAGAGAATCATCAAAGGTTTTAAGCTGTAGATTGTCCATTAGAGTGAATATATTAGAAGCAAAAAGACCAATCTGAAAACTATTTATAATAACTGAACAGAGGAGAATCCTAACAAGGTAACAGCAGTGAAAATAAGACTGAATGCCTTCAACTGAGGTATCTCTTTTGAGATTTAAAAGACAACCACTGAGAAAGCTTTGATACAGGGAGAAAGAGCAATAAACCTGTGACCAGAAGCTTGGGTTCCACTTATACACAGTCTAGTTCATAGCCCAATGGTGACAGGATTGGCAAAGAAGAACATACTTTTTAAAGTAATCACACTATATTAAGTATTACTATCATACACAGAACTAGTTAGTTCTGTACATGCCACAAATTACAAGATATATAGAGGCAATATTATTCTATTAAAACTCCAGGGCTGCAGAAATAGCTCAACAGTTTAAGCACCTGCCTAGGCAAGTGCAAGGACCTGGGTTTGATCCCTAATACCACATGCTGTGCTGGCCCCATGCCCTGCCAGCCAACAAAACTGGACATGGTGGTACATACCGGTAGTCCCAGCACTTGGGAGGCTGAAACAGGAGGATCACTAAGAGTCTGAGCTGCAAGGCTGGCCAAACAGCTCAGTGGATTAAAGCACCTGCTTAGGCAGAGCACAGGGGTCAGGGTTTGATCCCCAGCCTTCTGTGTCAGCCCCGTCCCTGGGGCATGCTGAGACAGCAACTGAGATTGGGCATGGTGGCACATGCCTCTAATCCCAACTCTTGGCAGTTTGAACACAGGCAGAACACTAAGTCCAATCTATGTAGTGAGACCTTGTAGCCCTGTACTAAAATTAAAAAAAAGAAGAGTCCAAGCTGCATAGTGAGACCCTGTACAAAATACATTAGTATATGTGCTGCCGAAGCGAGCACACAAAATACATTTAAAAAAAAAAAAAAAACCCCAAAGCTCCAGAATGTATGTTTATGAAAGATGTGCCTTTGTCAGGATGAATCCAGCTTTTACTTTTATCACTTACTGAAGTGAGCCACTCCAACATCAGCAATAAAATCATGATCACAGCAATGCACAAAAATGTCCTTTTGATTTTTTTTTAAATTTGTGTGTGTGTGTGTGTGTGTGTGTGTGGCCAGCTCAGCCCACCAGGGGGCAGGGCTGGCTGGCATGTGGTGCTGGGGTATTGAACCGCGGCCCCTGTGCCTTGCTTAGCTTAGCTTGTTCTAAGTAGGTGCTTTAGACCACTGAGCCATCTCACCAGCCCCTGTTTTTTTTTTTTTTGAGACAGGATCTCACTATTCAGTTCAGGTTGGCCTTGAACTCACTTTGTAACACAGGCTGGCTTCAAACTCACAATTTCTTCCTGTCTCAGCCTTCTGAGTGCTGGGATTAATGGTGTGCATCACCATGCCTGGCTTGAAAATGTCTATATTTTTTGAGATGTAAACTGAGGTGTTTAAATATAATTTACTTTCAGATTCTTTTTTATTTTCCATAATTTTATTGAGAAACAAATAGCAATGAAACAGTTTCAAATCAAGTTGGTAGGACAGTTTCAATAATTAACACATTACATACATTCTTCCTAGTGGTTAATTGCTGTACAGTGGTTAAAATGCAGACATGATATCCTATTTACAAACACCATTAGAACAAATCGCTCTATTCATTAAGAGAATGTAACTATGTATCTATCCTAACCACTTTAAATACACAGATACAAAATGGAAATTCATCTGTATCCCCTTTTTTTGTTAAGTTCCATTATTTGAATACTATAGGTGTGTAAACTCAGCAAAATATTCTAAATACTTTCAGATTCTTCAGAAAAAATAGTGCAAAGTATCATCTATTAAACTTAGGTATTAGGTATATTGATGTTCTATTTTTACTATGTGTCTGAATTTTCACAGTAAATACAGTGGAGTGAAAAGCAACAGAAGAAAAAGGTTTCATGGAATATTTTTGGAGGTGTAATTGATCACTCTTATAATGACCTCTAGAAAAATGTGAGTTGAACATTAAAGTTTTTATTTTAAAAATAAATAATTTTGGGGGGGCCTGGCTCTAGCTCAGTCCTTTAAGTGGCTGCTTCCGCAAAGCTGTCAGCCTCACGTTGCTGGAGTTCGAACTTCACAACTCTCCCGCTGGCCAAAAATGCCCTGAAGGCATTCGAGGAACCAAAAAAAAAAAAAAAATTTTTTTTTTAAATTAGGTGTGGTGGGGCACACTTGTAATCCCAGCACTCTGGGAGGATGAAGCAGGAGAATCACAAATTTAAACTTAACCTGGGTAACTTACCAAGAACCTATTTCTAAATATTGTGTGTGTATATATGTGCACGCACGTGTGTGCACACATGTGGTGGAGTTCATTGAGAACGTAACTGTTGATTCAAAAGCTAGGTCTTCAGAAAAAGAAAAAAATACAACAACAAAAAAGTTTTTATTTTTTGTTTTGCATAGTTACCTCATGACCTGGTGGTTTCACTGCTAATTAACACCTAAGAGAATTGTAATGCCCACACAAAAACTAACACATGAAAGTTCATAGCAGCACTAATAGTCAAAACATGGAAACAACTGAAATGTCCATCAAATGATAAATACATAAGGAAAATGCAAAATAACTATATAATATTGTTTCAACTACAAAAGGAATGAAACAGATACATGTTAAAACATGAACATACACAAAATAAAGGAAGTCCTTTACCATAGACAAATAGTGTGTAATTTCCACTCCATAAATTTACAGAAGAGGAAATCTACAGAGGCAAAAAGCCTAATGGTTTGCCTAGAGCTAATGATAGTAGAAAATGGGAAGTCACTATTTTTTTTTGGAAGTCACTATTAATTGATATGGGATCTCTTTTTTGGGTTGATGAATATGGTCTAAAATTGATTATGGTGATAACTGCAGAATTCTGAGAATACACTAAACAAAAAAGGACCAGAAAGAAAGAAAGAAAGAAAGAAAGAAAGAAAGAAAGAAAGAAAGAAAGAAAGAGAAAGAAAGAAAAGAAAGAAGCTAAACAAACCCCTGCGATGTACCATTTAAAGTACGTGTAGTCTGAAGAATATGAGCCAGCGGCATAAGTGCATGCCTGGCAAGTGCAAGGTCCTGAGTTTGATTCCTGATGTTAAAACAAAACAAAAAAGAGCTAGTCTAATTCTATGGAATGTGAATTGTATCTCAGAAAATGTGTTTGTTTGCTTGTTTATTACTTATTTATACTGGGAACCAAACTCAGGACATTGTGGTTACCAGACAGGCCCTGTGCCACTGAGTTATCTCCCTGGCCCCTGTGAATTATATTTTAATCAAAATATTTTTTAAAAAGTTAGCTGGAAGGGGCTGGGGAGATAGCTTAGAGGGCTAAGCGACAGCCTGACAAGCCTAAGGACCCAAGTTCAATCCCTTGTGTTGCATGCTGTGCTGGCCCCAGGGCCTTGGGCACACCATGCCAGTGCTGGTGAGGCTGAGACAGGAGGATCACTACAAGTCTGAGCTGTGTACTGAGACCCTGTACCAAAAAAATTAAAAAAAAAAAAGTCAGCAGGAATCTAGCCACGAAGTCCAATATACCTTGTCAGTCAAGATTTTGTAATATTTAATATCCGGCAATGTTAAACACCCCCTTCTTTGAGTAGTGCTAGAACTGACCTAGGGCCTTAAACACATTAGTCAAGCACTTTACCACTGAGCTGTATCACTAGCCCTTTTTAAAAAACTTTTGAAAAAAAAGGTCTAAGTTGTCCAGGCAGGCCTGAAATTCATAGCTCCTGCCTCCGCCTCCCAAGTAACTAAGCATGTACCACTTGCTCAGCTAAACATTCCACTTCTTGAGATGCTTCTGCCTTTGTGTGGAACTTTACTCCCCAATTCTCCATCCAATAATCTACTCTTGCTTCTTCTTCCTTCCATATGCCCATAATTTCCCTATACCTTGGTCCCATTAATAATCCAAGAGTGGTTCTTGGCCACTTTCTCCCTCAGGCACACCAAGCCAAACACCAAAACCAGGTATGGTGGCACAAGCCTGTAATCCCAGTGCTGGAGGATCACTACAAGTGATCTTAGTGCTCTTAGTGTAAGCCCATAGTACATCTTAGCTGGATTTAGATAAAGTTAAAAGATTACATTTTCTTTTTTTTTTCCCCCAGAACTGGGGATTGAACTCATGCCCTTACACTTGCCAGGGAAGCGTTTATTTCACTGAGCCATGTCCCTGACCCAAAAGATTACATTTTCTAGCATTATGATATAATCCTATCATAAGTACTAATTATTCTTTAAGCAGACCTGCCCTTGTTTTTTTTTTTTTTTTTTTAAACAGAGTCTCAATATGCAGTTAGCAATAATGTGCTGTAGTGGCTTAAACTAGTTCCCCAGTCTCACTTTCCTGACTACTTTCACCATCTGCAGGCTATTTCAGAAAAATGAATGAGAAGCTCATTATTTCTTAATTTTAACTAATTAAAAAGAAGAACTATTCATTTATTGAGTCCATTTACTAGGCAAAAGTTCCTGGGCTAGGCCCTTTACAAAGTCTCAATACTTTATTAGTCTATTTTACAAATGAGAAGGCTTAACACCAAAAATCTAGTGTTAATCTGTTCTTACCCCTCTTAACTCACCAGTGTTCTGCTTTTTTCCTTGTCCTTCTTCCATTAATATCACTAAAGTATACAGCTGAAACCTCTCTTACTCCTAACATTCCATAGTTGCTAAGTTTATCAGTTCTATTTTGTGTTCTTATTGTCATTCTGACAGTTTAGAAGAGATGCTCATGACAGTACTAATGTCTAGGCACTAAAAAGCGTTTTAAGTTTCAGATAAAACCTCATCCACAAATATGTTTAAAGTAGTGACTCAAGATTAGGATATATTTGACATTAATGAGATGGGCTTTTAACACAGGTATCTTATAAAATTAACTAAATCTCATTTCATCTTGTAAAAGAAGGTGGTTGTTGTTTTTTTCCCTAACAGACTTACCTTTGGTTGGATTATACAGTGATGAGAGTATTGCTGCCAACACAGTCTGTTGACATGACAATGCTAGCTTTATAGAAAAGATACATTTTTTACTATAAGTTTTGAGAGAGGCCATGACACGAAAGAGCAGTATATTGTTTATAAGCTGTAAAATACAAAATCTCTTCATTACATGTTCGTGGTAAAAAGTTTAAGTTTATAAACAGCAACTGTATTTCAATTAATGGCTCAGGGGGCCCACCCATTAGCTCAGTTGTTTAAGTGCCTGCTTAAAAACGCAGTGACGCTCAATTTCCACTGGTTCGAACCCAGATACTCCAGCCAAACCAGAAATGCCCTGAGGGAATGTTCAGGCCTCCAAAAAAAAAAAAAAAAAAAAAAAAAAAAAAAAAAAAATCAATTAATGGCTCAATGTTTTCTATAAAATCACACCATTTCTGTCAACAAAAATGTTACCAACATACCACTAAATAAGGGTACCCTTAAAAGTATCTTTTCTAGTTACAGCTTTATGATCATTAAAATTGCTCTTAGTGTAAGCTCATAGCACATCTTAGCTGGATTTAGATAAAGTTAAATGGAGATTACATTTTCTAGCATTATGATATAATCTTTTTTAAATATCTTTTAAATTTTTTATTTTATGTACAAAGAGTTTGCATGGTCTCTTTCATTGAGCATCTGTATGGCCTGGATAATTCAATGAAGGAATATCACTTAGTCCAACTTGATGAAGCCGATGTCCTTCTCATACTGACGGAAACATTGGCAGCACATGTTCAGCCCATATTTCCAGATCAGACCGTATTGGTTCAAGCAGATGCGGCAAGAGCGGCAGCCCTGGCCCAATTTCCTCGGGTGGCTCCAGTAGAGTTGCTGGTGGCCCATGTTGCTTCCAGAGGTACAAGGAGGCAAAAGGCATTATGACATAATCCTATCATAAGTACTAATTATTCTTTAAGCACACCTGCCCTTGCTTTTTGTTTTTTAAACAGAGTCTTGATATGCCGTTCAGGCTGGCCTTGAGCACACTTTGTAGCCCAGATTGTTCTTGAACTTGCAACAATCCTCCTGCCTCATCCTCTGGAGTGCTGAGATTACAGGCATGCACCACCACACCAGGTGCCCTTTATCTTTATAAACCATCAGCCCACTGTAAGTATTACTTCTGAATTACTTTAGGTTTTGAAGATACTAGATCCCTACTATTTAAATTTTATCTTGAAAGCCTTATCCATCTTTGGAAACAAACCCTGTCTATATGTAATAGTTTTCTTCAACGACTTAGGTACAGGAATTAATGTGAATGCTCCATCTTCAAAGACAGGCATGAAACAATTAAAATTGAATGTTGAAAGTTTTCATTTTATCCTTAAAACCATGTGATTTAAACTTGAAAACTTGTCTACAGAGACAAAGTATCTATGTAAACAATAAACCTTAATGGAAAAATGCCAGGTCCCTCCTATTCAAAAGAAAGCTATACTAATGTAAATCTCACCACAAATTTACAAATATACCTGAGATGAAACTAAAGAGAAACTATGTAAGTTGTAAAATCACATGTCTTTTTGTACAGTCACAGATACTAATTTTCTACAACCTAATTTGCTTACCTGACTCTCACTTTCAAACAGAAGGAACTTTTAAATTCTTCTGGAGTATAGTTACTTGCATGTTTTTGTTGATAAAACTTTTATACTTTAGAGAGAATAACCAAATTCTTAGACATAATATTTTCTCTTGCAAGTTAACTCCTTAACTGTAACTTTGGACTACTGCTAACACACTAAATTGAATGCACTGCTTTTTAATTCTCTAGATCATATTACATTCTTAATGACCACAACAAAAGATCTTTGATTTCATTTAAAAAATAATAGCTATGAAGTGTTAAACTTATATACTACCAGGGATCGAATTCAAGGCCTTGTGCTTGCCAGACAGGCACTTATGCTACTGAGCTATTTCCCTTTTAAAATTAAAATAAAACTCTCAGACACAGTATATACCAAGTACCTCATTTCATTTAAGAAAATGTCATTTTTTCACAAAAGTCACTCAACTATACTGAAAATGAAGCTCCAATGCAGAATACAAAGTAAAAGTTACAGAAAACTAAAAGTGCCCTCTGGAAGAAAGAATCTGCTCAAGGATACTATCTCAAAAACTAAAATACAAACAAACATCACTGTTTCAGAAAACTCAAAAATGGGGTTAAGAAGGGCACAATAAGTATTACTCATCGGGTCACCTGTCCCTTTTCTATAAGAAATTAATGTTGTTACTGGCCACCACTGTGTCTGTATCATCTTTATTCTTTTTTTTTTTTTTTTTTGCAGAACTTGGCATTGAACTCAGGCCCTTGCGCTTGCCAGGCAAGCTCTTATTCTGCTGAGCTATATCCCCGGCCCCTGTCCGTACCATCTTAATGAATTTTAGATGATTCCTCACCTGAAGAAAATAACCTTAAATAAATTACAACTGAGGGGCTGGTGAGATGGCTCAGTGGTCTAAAGCACCTACTTAAAACAAGCTTAGCAAAGCACAGGGACCGCGGTTCAACCCCCCAGCACCACACGCCAGCCAGCCCCGCCCCCTGGTGGGCTGAGCTGGCCACACACACACGCACACACACAATAAATAAATAAATAAATAAATAAAAATAAAAATAAATTACAACTGAGAATTACTTTTAACATGGGAGCTAATGTTTGCCCTGCCATGTTCCACATACATGTTGTTTTAAAACTGAACAGTATCCAGCCCAAGCCCAGGCCCAGCGAGTGTATGGGAGAGCCTATGGCTCTCCTGTGCCCATGGGACCTCTCCAAACCAAACCCAGCCACGCCGTGGACTCAAAGTTTAACATATCAATACATGGCAGAAAATACCTGTTCCATGTTATGTCTAAGATGTTTGATATTCAGACAGATATCGAGGTTAAGCTCAACTGCCTAGGTTGTAGAGTAATAACAATAAGCTTCTCTTCTGGAGGGTTAACAATCTAAGTTTGCAGACCAAAAATCAGAGAAAAAGGAGGGCTGTAAGGACAGCCAACATTTTGGCCATAGCCTTTCAAGGTCAGTGAGGACTCAGGACATAGGAGAACCTGTACTGTAACATCATGTAACTCATCTGTGTTCCAAATTTTCTGATCAAGGAGAGGAAAGTGATGGATGATGTGGAGTGTGCCTAAGGATAGTCACATGGAGAGAAAACATTCTCTCAAGCTTTCACAGAGAGCAAACTGGTCAAGCAATGGCCGTGACTTGTCCACATGGCTGACACTGACAAAGGATCTACAAAGTACAGTACAGGGTTTCAGGATAAATCCTGAGGGGATTTGACTGAACATCAGTAACAAAAGTTGCATTTCTTGTTATATAGGTCCTGCTTTATCTTGGGTCTTAACCATCTAGCAGAGAGGTACAAAAATGAAGTATAAAAAGTAAAGCCATATTAATATGCTGAGCTGTAAAAGGCTCAAGTCAACAACTTCGGACATTGCCAGTCTTATGGAAAACCCCCTACTATTATGGATTACTGAACTATATTGGAATATTTTGTTGAATTCATGCGTCTATAATATTTAAATGACAAGGGAATACCCTTTTCTGACAAACTAAAAAGGGCATACAAATGAAGAACCATTTTGTATCTGTATATTCAAAAGTTAACAACAGATATATAGCTACATTCTCTCAACTCAATGAATAGAAAGATTTGTTCTAATAGTGTTTGTAAACAGGATATCATGTCTGCATCTTGTACAATAACCATTAAGACAAAATGCAATGTATTAATTATTGAAATTGTCCTACTAATCAGATTTGAAACAGTCTCATTGCTGTTTTTTCTCAATAAAATTGACAAAAACAAAACAAAACAAAACTGAACAGTATGCAACAAACAAGAAAAATCACTCTACCTCTGTGTTATCACACCAGCCAAGGGGAGTCTACTGAGCTTTAAGTCATCTGGGTTGTACTATAAATTTTTTATTTTATAAAATAAAACCATATTATATATTTTTAAAGTATTTTTTAAAAACCATACCCATATGCTATTTCCAGAGATTGGGGTTTTCTCTGAGGACAGCCTGGGCTACACAGTGAGACTGTTTCAAAAACAAAAAATAAGCAAAACAAAAGTGTTGTTTAAAAACAAAAACAAACAAACAAAAAAAAGGTATGATGGTACATGTCTGCAGTCTTAGGTAGTTGGGAGTCTGAAGCAAGAATAATACTTGAGGGGCCGGGGAGATGGCTCAGTAGACTAAGCACTTGCCTGGCAAGTGCAAGGGCCTGAGTACAATTCCTGGTTTTGCCAAAAAAAAAAAAAAAAAAAAAAAAAGAATACTTGAGTTTGGTGCCATCAGGGACCCCTATCTCAAAGGGGGGGGGGAGATATTATGAATAGATTTAAATACAAAATATCAGTGGTAATTAGAAAAGTATTTTTCTAATTATGTGTACTCTAAAGTTCAGCCTTGAACTCAGAGTGATCTTGCCCTCAGCTTCCTGAGTACTGGATTACAGGCATGCATTACTCACTACACCTGGCTTATTCATATAATTATTAATGTTTTCCCTTTTTTACCCAATATTTATGAGTTTTATTAATGCACTTCATAAATGAATAGCCTTGTTTTTAATTGGGCAATTCTTATGTTTATTTATGCAATGTTATCAAACTATTAATGAAAAGGTGACTATTTCACAAAGAAACCAAGAACATTTAAGAAAATACCTTGAAAAGTACCTATCTTAAAATATTTAGAGTAAGATGAGACTAAACACAAACACAATATACATATACATAAACACATCACATACACACACATCTATGCATAAGCATCTACAACAGTGAAAACATTAAAGATAACCTAAAGTGTCATCAACAGTGAACACCAGCAAGTGTTCAAGTGTCATCGACAGTGAATCCCAATATGTACTGAATTTATCTACTATAGGTCACTTTTGTCCTACAAACTAATATGTTGGGATTAGGGTGCATGGCTTCTGTTTGTTGAGATTTGCTATTTCCCAAAGGACCTAGGGAGAATCAGTAGTGAATCATCAAATGAAAAGGTGAAGACCACCAAGTAATGAATGCCAGACTGCTCTTAAGGGGTTTGCACAAACAAAAACAAATTATGACAGAACAGGGCAATAAAATAGCTCTCACTGGAAGCCAGTGACCAAGACCAACCAAGTAATCCAGTCCCTCACAGCACTAGTGAATGACCCGCAGCCTGAGTACCCGCTTCAGGCTGACCTAGCTGAAGAATACGCTAAGGACCATAAAAAATTCTGTAAGAATGCTGAGGAGTTTACAATGAGGGCCAGGGAGATGGCTCAGTAGAATAAGTGCTTGCCTGGCAAGTCAAGGGCCTGAATTCAATCCCCAGTTCCGCCAAAAAAAAAAAAAAAAAAAAAAAGTTTACAAAGAAATATGGGGAAAAGTGACCTGTGGACTAAAATTTGCCACAAATGATTCCAGCAAGTGTGAGTGGAGACGCTGATCAGGGCAGACATCCCACAAAGCAGGACTCTGTGGAAAATTGACACGTGCCACCACCTGGCGTTCTCTTGTGGCAGTCACTAACTTTCTACAGTTTTCTTAATCAAAAGTGACCTAGTAACCTGTGAGAAAGGATTAAAAATATCAGATATTTTAAAAGGAAATACTTCCCAAAACTCGGTAACTTCCCCAAAGCAGATCCAAGTGGCAACAATGAGGTAGAGGAATGGCCAAATTATATAAAATAATAAAAGAAACAGAGAAACTCAAAGATGACATAACTAAACAAGATTGTTTTACCCTATTACAACAAAATACATTCACAGAGCCCCTGTCATGCATTACTGAATTTATCTCTGTCTCCTATTTCATCCCTTTGTCATAACCCTCATACAGGCAGTTGGGGATGTTGGCCAGGTCCTGATAAACCTTAGGCAAACTTACCAACAGAAAAAAAGAAAGGAGCCATATTAATGTAATTAGAAATGAAAAGGGCAAAAATCACAATGAATACCACCAAATCCAGAAGATGATTAATAATTACTATGAAAACCCATACTCGGGGGCTGGTGAGATGGCTCAGTGGTCTAAAGCACCTACTTAGAACAAGCTTGGCAGAGCACTGGGACCGCGGTTCAATCCCCCAGCACCACATGCCAGCCAGCCCCGCCCCCTGGTGGGCTGAGCTGGCCACACACACACACACACACATAAATAAAAAAAATAATAAATAAAGGTTAAAAAAAAAAAAAAACCCATACTCTAATACATTGGAGACTCTATAAGAAATGGGTAGATTCCTAGACATATATAAATTACCAAAACTGAAGAGTCCAATAAAAGGACTGAAAATGGAAGCAGTAATTAAAAACTCACAACTAAAAGAAGCACAAGACTGAAGGGAGTCACCACTGAACTCTACAAGAACTTGAGGAAAGATCTAACACCATTTTCCTCAAGCTTTTTAATGAAAGAGAAAGAATAATACCAAACTCAATCCTGAAAGCAGGTTGTACCTTGATTCTAAGACCAGAGAAGAACTCAACTGAAAAAGAAAACTACAGGCCAATGTCTTTAAGATACACAGATGCAAAAGATTAGCACACAAAATATAAAAAATCATGAAAAAGATTATGCATTACAATCAAGTAGGTTCTATTCCAAGGATGCAAAGATATTTCAACATGTGCAAATCAATAAATGTAAAACATCACTTACATAGAAACAATGACAAAACTCGTATTATCTCAATAAATGCAGAAAAAGCCTTTGACAAAATCTAACATCCATTCATGCTAAAAACTCTGAAGAAAACATACAGACCTAAGGATCTTACCTCAAACTAATGAACGTCATTTATGAAAAACCAATAGTAAACACGATTTTTTACTAGTACATATTTGGAAAACATGTTTACATTCCTTGTGTGGAGTTGGTACATGTACATATCTTTATTTTCTTTTTAATTCCCTTTCCCTCCCCCTCCATCTTTAGATCTCATTCTCTTTGAGAAAGGTCTATCTCCCTATTTCCTATTATCTACCATTTATTTTGTTCTTTGTTTATTTTTTTTTAAATTTTTTTTGTGTTCTTTGTTTATAATTCAGCTTTCTCATATAAAAGCCAAGTGATATTTAAGCTTTATGTCTATTTCACTTAATATTGTTTCAAGGTGCATGCATTTTCTTACGAATGACTCATCTTTTCTTATTGTTGTTGTTGGTATTGGGGCTTGAACTCAGGACCTTGCACTTGCCACGCAGGCACTTAAGCCACTAAGCTATATCCTTAGCCCCCAAGATCTTTCTTTATGGCACAGCAGTATCCCACTGTGTGTAAATATATTTTCTTTATTCATTATTAGCTACCATGGAGCTATATGGTGAGAAACATGGGTCTAGATTCAATCTTTTGCATATGGATAGCCAGTTTACTCCACATCATTTATTAAAGACATTCTCTTCTCTCCCAGAATATGTTTTGTCTTCTTTGTCAAAGATTTTCTTGGGGTTGTTTATGCATCCTCTATTCTGTTTTGTTGATACTCATGTCTGTTTTTGTGCCAGTACCATTCTATTTTTATTACTGTAGCTTTGTAATATAATTTGAACTTTAGCATGGTAATGCCTCCTGCTTTGTTCTTGTTACTTAGGACTACTTTTGTTGTTTTTGGTCTCTTCTGATTCCTTATGAACTTTAGGATTATTTTCTCTAATTCTGTGAAGAATACTCTTGACATCTGTATATCATTTTAAAAGTATGGCTACTTTGACTATACTGGCTCTGCCTACCTAGGAACAGGGATCTATTTTCTGATGTCTTCAATTTCCTTTTACTGAGTACTGTACTGTGTAGTTTTCATTGTAGAGGTCATTCACTTCCTCAGGCTAATTCTTAAGCATTTTTCTTAGTACTACTGTATGTTCCTAATTTCTTGCTAAATAGGAATGCTATTGATTTTTGTGTGTTATCTTGTACCCTACTACATAGCTGAATTTATTGGTTCTAGTAATCATGGTAGAAGGAAGATAAAATTAGAGCCCTTCCATAGTAAGAGACCCTAATCAAAACATGAAGTGAAATGAATAGACATCTCACAGTAATAGTATTACAACAGCAAGCATAAGCACTGAAATGACACACACAATTTAGAGGCATATTTATTTTAAGTCAATGGGTACTGATCAGGATCATTCCCAGATTATCAAGCCCTGATTTCTGGTGGTCTAGGCTTATACTGAATAAGCAAATGGAAATACAAATGAAGAATGGCTTCTCAATTGGGAATTGGTTTATACAATGTGCATCATAGTCACCAGCCATTCTAAGAGACAGGAGCAACTGATATGGAACCTGGACAACTATAAACTGCAGTATAGTGGCTGGGAGATGAGGCATTCTCTGCTACATTTCCCCCGTTAGTTACTCTGGCAAATCTTTGCTGGGCATATTACGTGTGATCTTCTGAGATAAGGTCCAACTAGAATTTTGGCATGTCTGTCCTGTAACGTTACTCTGGCAAGGGAGCAAAGGAATTAATCTGATCTAGGAGAGTATCCAATGTGTCTTGGATACTCATCAAATCTTGGTCAAATGTTTTGACTGTTCTATTTTCTTGTATCAACCATCCATAGAGTTCAAGGCAGGGAAGTAAGGACTGGGGTAAGCAGAATCCAGGTCAATTAATAAAAACCACAGCTACCAGGAGGCAGGGATGCAAGAACCAAGCTGGATAGCACAATTTCAAGTACATATAGTAGGGACTGGGGTAAACAGCCATACTTGGAATCTCACAAATGCTTTCCTCAAAGCTTTAGACGTGTCCAGTGACAGAAGCAAGGCTTGGAGTGCGTTGTCTCTTCAGAGTGAGCTCTGGAGAAGCTGTCCAGGTAAATTTTTTAGATCTAAGGTTGGATTTTTTAACTTTAGGGAGGTAATTAATATGTTACCTATTATGTGTGCAGGAACATCTACAGATATTGCTGGCCTTTTAAGTGGCTACAAGCTATACAAAGTTTTTATTTAAACTAATTTTTAATTCTACAAATGTAGGCCCCCTGTCACTGACAGTGACTGAAGGTAAACCATATCAAGCATGTAGAGGGATGATTTTTTACAACAGGACCCTACATACTTTTATTGTCTTCTCAATATGGGCAGGGGAATGGCAAGTTGGAGCCAATAACACAGACACTGAAGCCTAAGCTGGCTGCAGGAGTATGGATGCCAGTGCAATGGCTTGAGCTTGCAGAACAGTGGGGGCAAGTCTTGCTCTGATGTTCTAGGAATACCAGGTAAAGTTTTGCTGGCTGGGATTAATGTTTCAGTCAATTGGCTCAGCGGAGGGGGTTTAGGCCTCTGGAATGCATTATTTTATGTCACTGGTGACTGCTTCCAAATGGCAATTTGCCACATAGACCTGCAGGACAGTTTTGGTCAAAAGTTTTGTCCAAGGTGACCACAGCGTATCTAGTCTGTCCAATTTCATTTTTAACAGAGCTACTTCTATCTGTAAACAGGGTATACTTGGAATCTGTCAAGGAGGGCCATTTTAGAACACTTCATCCCAGTACAACATGTGGCACCTGGACAGTTAGGTCTCTGACTCAGGTGAGATGGTCAGCTTTCTTGGTCAGAAGGACAGTGGCTGTTTGAGACAGGTAGGCCACTGGGCACTCCCAGGGAATAACTGTCTGAGTAACTATCACTGTTTTTGTGATCCTGATTTTATATAAGCCAGCAGCTCCAAGAAATCTGTGGCAGTTACTATAAGCAGTTTCTACCAGATGTTGTAGCTGAACTTAATGTCTTTCCAGCAGGCAGCTTGACTGTCATTCTGAGAAACTAGCAAGGTCAGCTGTGAGGGTCTCTACTGGAATAAACAAGTTTTAAACCTCTGGGAATTTCAGTCTAGGTAAGCTGCAGAGGCTGGCTGACAGGAGCCAAAGGCAGAGGAGGACATTCTTCAGATGTTACTAGCAGACTATGGGGGGCAGAAGACTTAGGCAATGTATACAGAAGGCAATCAAAGTGGCATTGGCAGCTTGGAGATCCTGGACTTGTTTTACAGTCAGAAAAGGTGTACTACTATGCAGGTAAGGGTTGCCTTGGGACAGCTCTCGATTACAAAACAGACATGACTGATAGCAAATCCCAGAGGTGAGTTTTCTGCCATACTTCTGGAAATGAGTCTCAAAATTTCAGGGTTATGATTATTAAGCACTTTGGGCTGATACAGATATTATTCTTCCTCCCAGGGTATAAACAGTATCAAATCCAGGACAATGGACCTGAGTGTGAGGGTGGCTGGTTATGTATCAGGAGAGGTAGAAGGACACTCAAGCATGTACAGGAGGAATTCATGTTTGATAAAAGTGTCCTTCAATCTCACAGGATCTGCTTTGGCAGTTTCTTTTCAATGGGGGCTCCAGTAGGTAATATTCGTAACTTTAGGCATGTTTATTGGCTTCTTGTCTTCCTCTTTGAGATCTGTCAGAAGATAGTACAGTACTCACCTAAGATTCATGACCCTCTGTCTCACTACAGTTCCAGTTTGGACGAGCTTGAAGGAGGACTGTATTTACCCAAGTGTCAAGATTAACCACAGTGGCAGGTACTTTTGACTTTAACCAAGCTTGGGCCCCATCTAAAACATGGCTGTGCTCTTTCTTCAGTATTAAACAGTGAGAAGGAGTTACTGATAATTGTGCCATGTTGGAGATACTCACAAGCAGAGGAAAGCATCTTTTCTGTGTTGCTGACAGCATGGAGATATTGCCCAAGATGAACAGTTCATCAGGCTGTTATGTCTAGATGCCTGTTTGTGCTTTCCATGACATCTGATGGCAATGGGGATACTGGTGAGGTGGCATGGTTCATGTCTAGGCCCAAAGGTGAGTCTTTAGTTTATTCCTTTGGGACAGTGTTTTAGAACTTCAGGACTACAGTTATTTGTTTCAGGTTGAAGCAAGCATCATCTTTCTCTCAGAGAAGTCAAGGTTGAAAGTGCAGAGCTAAATGAGGAAGGTTGACTGGCTTGATGTGAAAAAGTCCTCCTAAGCTGCAAATCTGAATCTGGCAGAAGGGGTGAAAGACAAGAGCTACAGTTGCCTCAGCAATGGTAACATTTTGACAGAGGGAACTTTTGAAGGTAGAGAGTTCTATCCCATTGCTTACAAGGAAAGTCATGGGTTTGCCCCAAACTTTTCCGAAGATCATATGCTCCTGGAGGCCCAATTTGATAAAGCTTGGTTTGACCTATCTATTCAGGCCTGACAGGGTGCAACTCATTTGACTGGGCTGATAGTCCAATTTTTTCTCAGTCAAAATGTGCAAATTAGGGGCTGGGTATATAGCTCAGTGGTTTAAGCACCTGCCTGGCAAATGCAAGGTCCTGAGTTCAATCCCTGGTACTGGAAAAAAAAAAAAAAAAAGTGAAAATCTGAAGACATTGTTGATAGCCATCTTGGGTATGCATTAGATGACACCACTGGACCAGGATGGGCAAGTAAGCAAAAGGCTCTAGAGGGATGGTCCATGTGGCCCAATGTAAGCAATGGCCTGATGGAACCTATTCAATTGGCTAGAAGTAGAGGAGTTGAGAAAAGCTATAAGTGTTGGCAACTGTGGCAACCAACAAGGCTGCCAAGGCAGAATTCTCTCAGTAAGAGACTGTGGGTTTTCACTAGTTCCCATTTAATCTCCCAACGCTCTATGTTGTGTACCTTTGAACAACGGTTCAAAAAAGGGCGGGTGCCACTCAGAGACCATTTAAATGCCCACTTGGGCATTTAAAATGGGACTTAGGCACAACTTAGCTAAGGAGGGCCTGAGGCCTGTCTTCTGTCATGTGGCATCACTGCAGAACCGCAGGTGAGGGTCCAATCAGCAACTGCGACTAGTGCTTCCCAGTCTTGGTGCACAGACGGAGCTTCCTACCTATTGCTTATGCTGTCTGGACCACTCATTCACACATTCATTTAACAGGCACTCAGAGGTTAAAACATTCCAGCCTTATTCCCTTGAGTGTGGCCCTGACTAACAAGAGGTGATCAATCTCTCTTGCTCAAGCTGAACAGAACTGACAGGCAGACACAGAGATTGTGTCCTCTTCTTTTTGGGGTCTGATGTCCTCCAGACATCTGAGGACACTCAAGAAATCCTAAGAGTGAACCTTCCTGTCGGGACCTGGAGCAGTCCTTGCTCTATACACAAGGGCCACAACCAGTGACCAAAGAGGTCAGCACAATTAGTCTTCCTAGCCAACACACCAGATGCAATGGTAAGCAGAAATGATGCACAGGATCTGGAGGCAGATTTATTTAAGTCAACAGGCACTGATAAGGACCATTCCCAGAATATTAGGTCCTGATCTCTTGTGCTGTAGCCTTACATTGGGTAAGCCAACAGGAAGTACCGAAGCAGAATGGCTTGACAAGTGGGGGATTGGTTTATATAATGTGCATCACAGTGACCAGTTATGTATCACAGTGACCAGTCATTTTTACGAGACAGGAGCAACTAGACCTGGAACAACAATTGTTATCTAGGCAACAAACAAACTGAAGTATACTGGTGGCTATGAAGGGGTGGGAAGAGTAGTATTCTGCTACAGTACAAATGGCAAGAAATAGATGAAAAAAATATACACCATCAATGACCATGAACTACAAATTAAAACAACACTGAAGTTCCTCTTCCACAAAGAATGCCTATTACCAAGAAATCAAACAATAACAATATCTGGCAAGATTAAAAGGTAAAAGGAATACTTCTAAACTGTTGGTGTGAGTGTAAATTAGTATAACCACTTGGGAAATAAGTATGAGATTCCCCCAAAAACGAAAAACAGAAATTCCTAGCTATTCTCCTTCTAGGTGTCTTCCTGAAAGAGTTAAAGACATTCCATTACAGTGACATATAAATATGAATGTTTTATAGCACTGAAACTCTTATTAGCTAAATCTTAGAAGTTGCCCATATGCTCATCAACAGATAAATGGATAAAAAAATGTATCTATAGGGGCTGGTGAGATGGCTCAGTGGTCTAAAGCACCTACTCAGAACAAGCTAAGCCAAGCAAAGTACAGGGACAGCGGTTCAATCCCCCAGCACCACATGCCAGCCAGCCCCGCCCCCTGGTGGGCTGAGCAGGCCACACACACACACAAAATAAATAAATAAATAATTTTTTTAAAAAAATGTATCTATAGACAACAGAATACTGCTCAATCACAAAAGATAGATAAATTTGAGTTACTTGTAAAAAAAATGGATGTACCCTGAAACCATAATGTTAAGTGAAATAAATCAAATACTGCAGTTTCTCGTATACGAGAAACTCAAATTACAAATAATTTAAAGAGAAAAATATAATACACATATAACTAAATAAGGAGATTGATCCTTTGCAAATGCTAAGAGGAACTAGAGGTGGAGGGAGGAATGAAAGAAGGGAAGAAAGAGGAATGTAAACAGATTCAAAGTATGTTATGTGTATGTAGTAACTCACAGTGACTGTAACCCTATGAAGTAGTGTTTATTAAGAAGGAAGCTATTAGTATTAATAACAATTGTGGGGTGCTTATTATGCATGAGACATCATTTGCCAACCGCCTTCAACTTTAGCTATATGCTCTGGAATAATTCTGTCACTCAATGAAATACTTGAATACATTCCTTTAATGAAAAATAACTTCCACTAAGTCCATACAATGGCTTTGGCATTGTATTATACCATAGTACATCTGTTTCTGTTATATCAGTACTCAAATTTCACTATTATATATAAAATTATGACTGAGCCATATTTGATAGTTAAGTTCCTTTCCTACACTATGTTTCATTTTGGTGAATTTAAAATGGTCTCCACTTACATTTCAGTTATCAATAACTATATCTCAGCTTGAAATCCTTTGAGAACACTAAAAATATCCTCTTGACAGAAACAGCTAAAGGTTTTTCATTTGATATGAGCAATTAAAAAAAATTAGAAGTATCTGTGTCTTCCATCATCAGTCTATGTTTTTTTTTTTTTTGTGGAACTGGGGATTGAACTCAGGCCCTTGCACTTGCCAGGCAAGCACTTATTCTACTGAGCCATCTCCCAGCCCCACCAGTCTATGCTTGCAAGTGATGCTACTGTCTCGTTTTGATAATTTTGTTTAAGTATACTAAGATACAACATTAAGCTAGATTTAATACTATTTGTATGAAGAAACTGATGACCTGATTTTAAAACTTACACAGGAATTCTGGAGCCAGGGAGATGGCTCAGTAGAATAAGCGCTTCCCTGGCAAGCACAACAACCTGAGTTCAATCCCCTGTTCTGCCAAAGGAAAAAAAAAAAAAAAAGGAATCAAAAGATTCAGAATAGTCAAAAACAATTTTGAAAGAGAACAAAGATGAGCCTGTCTTTTATTTCAAGTATTACAAAGTAGTCAAAATAAATACTAATGCAAAGATAATGTATTTCTTGTCAATAGTCAAGAAAATACAATAACAGCAGGTAACTTTTGTTGGTCTACCTCGCTTCACTTTTTGGCATTTTCAAATCTACCCATTCATTACTGGCCCATCTCCTTTCTAGATTCTCAAATACTGATTTCACCTGTCTTTTCACTCTTCCTCTTTTTTTTTTAGTGATGTTGAAAGTTTATTTATTTATTTAAAATTGGGGGGGCATTTTAATTATTTATTTAATTTCATTTATTTTGTGTGTGTGGCCAGCTCAGCCCACCAGGGGGCGGGGCTGGCTGGCATGTGGTGCTGGGGGTTTGAACCACGGTCCCTGTACTTTGCTTAGCTTGTTCTAAGTAGGTGCTTTAGACCACTGAGCCATCTCACCAGCCCCCCCCCCACCTTTTTTTTTAAAACATTTATTTATTTATTGTGTGTGTATGTGTGTGTGGCCAGCTCAGCCCACCAGGGGGTGGGGCTGGCTGGCATGTGGTGCTGGAGTATCGAACCGCGGTCCCTGTGCTTTGCCAAGCTTGTTCCAAGTAGGTGCTTTAGACCACTGAGCCATCTCGCCAGCCCTCACTCTTCCTCTTGATCTTTGAAGATTTATCTAATTATTTTTCTGTAATACCAGAAAGATTTTCAAGGGAATAAAGAATTGGAAATGTTAAATCGGAAGTATTTACAGAACCTAAGTCTTAATTTCCTCAATTAAAAAAATGTACTCCCCAAGGGCTGGGGATGTAGCTCAATAAGACATCAGTCTAGTAGCAACACACACACACACACACACACACACACACTCCTGGGGCTGTGTGGTAAAACACAACCTTAGCATGTGAAAAGCTCTGGGCTTGTCCTTAGCACATGAAAACACATACACTAATTATGGTAGTTATTATTTTGCCATTACTTTATGTATTTTAATTTACAGAATTATGAATACTCCATTTTGTGTATGTATCTACTAGTTTTAATTACATACCAAATCCTCAATCTATATTTGATTATTCTAAAAAGTACTTCTATTGCATATGTATTCAATAATCCATTGACTCAATACAATCTATAGATCTTCAACATTTTCTCAAAGCACCTTGCCCTTTTTTTCAGTGTTCATTATTTATAATTACTTAACTAATGTATTTTTTCCTAATTATTTCAAATTTCATGACAGCATAAATCTTATCTGTTTTGTTTACCACTGATTACTTAGAATTTAGCTCAATGCTGGCACAACCAAGATTTTTAATAAATACATATTTGGTAAATGAAAGAAAATATTTTTGGTATTTAATCTGTTCCAAAACTAGGAAAAAAGATAGTGCTTCCCAATTCATACAATTAAACTTCAATACTAAACTTGACAAAATGTAAAAATATATAGAGCAGGGCCAGCCAGATAGCTCAGTGGACTAAAGCTCCTGCTTAGACAGAGCGTAGGGGCCAGGGGTTCGATCCCCGGACTGCTTGCCAGCCCTGCCTCCAGGGCGCGCTGAGACAGCGACTGAGACTGGGCATGGTGGCACAAGCCTGTAATCCCAGCACTTGGGAGGCTAAAAATAGGAGAATCCCTACGAGTCTGATCTGTGTAATGAGACCCTGCAGACCCTGTACTAAAATAAATAGAGCTATCTCTTGTGAATATAGTCATTAAAATTGTAAATATATCCTTTGGCAAACATAACATATGAAAACATTAAAATGATCACAGAGATCAGACAGCAATCATTCTAGGAAAACAAGAAATGGGTCAGTAAACAGTAAATCTGTAAATTTTACTAACTATATCAATAAATCAAGGAAACAAATCATGAATGAGTATTCTGGTATGAGATGAGGAAGAAGAGCCATAAGTCAGACTTTCAAAATGATGTTACTATCAAATTCTTTCCTAGCAGATAGCTTGTAACACACAAATTTGTATTGCACAGTATTTTTCATTTATGCATGTTATTTTCACCATGCTTAATCTGAAAAGCAAAGATACTCCCAAAGAAAGCTGCTTATTTAATAACATAGAAAAATGGCCTATGTTAAGATACACAGAAAAGAAAAACCAAGATATATTATGTACAGGTACAAATTCCCTATAACCAATGTGATCATTATGCATATCAAAAGTGTACTAGCAAGATATTGCCACACACTTGCAATCCCAGCACTCAGATGGCTGAAGCAGGAGGACTGCTATGAATTTGAGACCACCCTGGACTACATAGCAAATATAAGGCCAGTATGCTTGTTTCAAAACTGTAGAAACAAAATTAATTTTTTAGACAGATGTTCACAGACTTTTGAGAAGACAGTGGAGTGGTGAGCAGCAGAGAAATCAAGCATCTCTCTCTGATGTTGCTCTAGTGTCAGATTTTGAAATATAACTATGTGAGAAAGAGGGAAGTGGGTCCAAACAATGTGAGGAGAGAAGTGGGTCTACAGTATGCAGGCCTCAACTGAAGCCCATTGGGAGGGTGAAGTGAGACTTTTTAATAAAGGAGGAGGTGACAGGTGGCACTTTCTCCCTTGTATGGGAGGTCAGCTCAAACCTGCAGATACAAGGTTTGAGGTCCAATAAACCTTGTGACCTTAGAGGTCTCAACAGAGAAATGCACCAGTGAAAGAGAGCAGTAGACACAGTGGACTACAGTGGCTAGTGAGTTATCTGGGTTCTGATGTCCTCCAGGAGAAAGCAATTAACTAATAGTCACCTTGGAGAGGGACCACCCAAGCTCAGAATTCAAAATGGATGCAGGCCAGCTCTACTTAGTGACATCCAATGTCAGGGTGAGGCTACCAAGTTTAAGCTGGCAGGAGGTGATGGAAGGAACTGAGTTCAAGCCAGGTGGAGGCACAGCCTCACAAGCAGAAACTAGCCTGAACTTCAGTGGAACTAAAGGTACGGGCTTGTTGGGATTATCCATTATCCTGCTATAAATCAAATAGATATCCAGGAGATTACAAATTCTATCAAAAGTATACACAGCATGGGGGCTGGTGAGATGGCTCAGTGGTCTAAAGCACCTACTTGGAACAAGCTTGGCAAAGCACAGGGACCGTGGTTCAATTCCCCAGCACCACATGCCAGCCAGTCCCGCCCCCTGGTGGGCTGAGCTGGCCACACACACACACACACACACAATAAATAAATGTTAAATAAATAAATAAATTAAAAAAAAGAAATTCATTTAATTAAAAAAGAAACTAACAGACTAAAATTCAAAGTATGGAAACCTGGAAAAAAAAAAAAAAGCAGGGGTAGCTATTGTGTTTACAGATAAACTAGATTTCCAATCAAGATTAAGAGATAAAAAGGTCAATAAATCATTGTAAAGGTAATAATCCAAGAGGAAGAGGTTAACTCTCAAAACTATGTGCATCAAATACCAGCACGCTCGACCATATAAAACAAGTATTAACATGTGTGAAATATCAAATAAGTACTAATACAATTGTAACAGGGAAACTTAATACCTATCACAAACAGATCAATTAGACAAAAAAAAAAAAAAATCAACAATAAAATACCAGAACTGAACCCAACTTTTGAACAGAAAGACTTTGGCAGCCCAAATACTCTCAGAAAAGGACCCCAGGAAAAACAAGCTTGACCACTATGCCATCATCAAAAGTTCCCCCGGATCACAGAGTCAGCCATTAAAAAGACTGAGGAAAACACACTTGTGTACGTTGTGGATGTCAAAGACAGTAAGCACCAGATCAAACTGTAAAGAAGTTCTATGACACTGACAATGCCAAGGTCAATACCCTAATTAGGCCTGATGGAGAAAAAAAGGCGTATGTTTGACTGGTTCCTGATTATGATGCATTGGATGCTGCCAACAACAAAACCGGGATCATCTAAACTGAGTCCAGCTGGGTAATTCTAAACACATACTTTTTTTCACCTTTAAAAAATAAACCAAAACTTGGGGCTGGGGAGATGGCTCAGTAGAATAAGCGCTTCTCTGGCAAGCACAAGTGTCTGAGTTCAATCCCCAGTTCTTAAAAAAAAAAACTGGACACTCTAAAACTGGGCATCTGAAATGAATAGATATTTCTCAGATGAAGAAATAAACAGTAAATAAATATATGAAAAAAATTCAACATCACTGGTAATTTGAGATGTACAAATTAAAACAATACTGTGATTCCATGTTACTCCACAAAGAATGGTTATCATCAAGAAATCAATAAAGCACATGCATGCAATCCCAGCACTTGGGAGGCTGAGGCAGGAGGATTGCTGTGAGTTTGAGGCCAGTCTGGGCTACAAAGTGAGTTCAGGCTACATAATGAAACCATGTCTCAAAAGAACAAAAATAAAAAATTCAACCTGTAACAAATGATGGCAGGGCTGTGGGGAAAAATAACCCTTCTATACTGTTGGTAAGAGTGTAGACTAGTTCAACCATGGTAGAAATAAATGTGGAGATTCCTCTGAAAACTGAAATTACAGATTCCATATGACTCAGCTATTCTCCTTCTTGGTATCTTCCCAAAACAATTAAAAGTATTTGATAAGCACTTCCCTGGCAAGCGCAAGGGTCTGAGTTCAATCCCCATTCTGGAAAAAAACCAAAACAAAACAAAAAAAAAACCTTCAGGAACAATTAAAAGTATTTGTTAAAAAAATAATTAAAAGCATCATACCACAGTGATATATGCACACCTACATTTACAGCAGCACAGTTGTAACAGCCAATTCTTGAAAACCCAAAAACCCATCAACTGATGAATAGATAATGAAGATATGGTATTTTTATACATTAGTGTACTACTCTGCCATAAAGATGGATAAGCTTCAGACATTTCTAGTTAAATGGATGTACTTTGAAGACTGTACTCTGAAATGAAATGAATTAGACACATATGTTCAAATATTGCATGGTTTCTCTGATGTGAGAAATAAAAAGTGTAAATAAGGACCAACCTATAAGCTATTGAGAAACTGGCATAAATGTTCAAATGGGAAAGGGAACTAGGGAGGTAGGTGGCAGAAAGGAAAAGATGAGACAAGAGAAAAAAGAGAATAGAAGGAAAATATGGAAACAAAGTTTTTGTAAGTAAAAGGTAGATGGTAGGAAGAAGGTTAGGGGAATGAGCAAAAGGCAGGTCACGTACAAGTACAAACTGCATTATCTAAAATGCATCAATAAAATAAAGTTTAAAAAGATAAAAATATAAGATGTTCAGCAGAAAGGAAAACATGACAAAAGAGAAGCACTGAGTGTATCAAGTCTTAAAGAACATACACCACAGTTTTAGTAATGAATATTTTCTGTACAACATTATCACTATCTGACATTTTTCTTGTTTATCTATCTTCCTACCACTACAGTACTAACTTCATCAATACAGGGCCATTATCTTTTTCTTTTTTAATTTTTTTAAAATTTATTTATTTATTTATGTGTGTGTGTGTGTGTGTGTGTGTGTGTGTGTGTGTGGCCAGCTCAGCCCACCAGGGGGCGGGGCTGGCTGGCATGTGGTCCTGGGAGATTGAACCTCGGTCCCTGTGCTTTGCTAAGCTTGTTCTAAGTAGGTGCTTTAGACCACTGAGCCATCTCACCAGCCCCACAGGGCCATTATCTTTTTCAATGTTGCATTCTCATTGCTCAGAACAATGGCAGGGAGACCTGGGGCTTACTTCTACTCACCTCACAGAGTGTGCAGGAGAGAGCTGTGCCTTGCTTTGCCAGTTCCTGCTTAGAGCCCTCCTAGCTGGCAAAGGCGAACAAACCAGGGGCAAGTCTATGGCAGGGGAACCTGAGAACTCAAGCAAAGTCAGCATATTTGGAAAGTCAGTGAGCCAGCCAGTGTTCCATTTTAGCACTTATGGATCTCACATACTGCACAGCCATGGTTTGGGAGCCTAGCAGATCCCACATAGTGGCTGCTGGAGGTGGGGGGCAAGAGCTCAGGGTTAAGATACAGAGTAAATACAGTCAGAACAGAAGACAATACAGTAAGCTCTATGCTCCAGGTGTGGGATTCTGGGATGTCCCACTAACCCTGCTAGAAGAGCTTTAGTGTTATTTTACAAGAATCCCGGGGCCAGGGAGATGGCTCAGTGGAATAAACGCTTTCCTGGTAAGCACAAGGGCCTGAGTTCAATCCTCGGTTCCGGGGAAAAAAAAAAAAAAAAGATAGAGTAGGCATGGAATCATCCTTGGGGCTGGTGAGATGGCTCAGTGGTCTAAAGCACCTACTTAGAACAAGCTTAGCAAAGCACAGGGACCGCAGTTCAATCCCCCAGCACCACATGCCAGCCAGCCCCGCCCCCTGGTGGGCAGAGCTGGCCACACACACACACACACACACACACACACACAAATAAATAAATAAAATTTAAAAAAAAAAAAAAAAGAATCCCTCCCAGATCCAACAATTTCCCTAATATTGAAGACTGAACCCTTAAAAATTCCCCTCCCCAGAGAAAGTTCTTACTAAATCATTAAGTTGTCCAGCCTGGGCTCTAACTTGCAATCCTTTTGCGTTATCCTCTCAGAGTGCTGGGGTTACAGTACATCACCACCTGAGCCAAGATGCAATTTTTTAAGCATCTTGCCTGTACTCAGTACAGTAAGGATGTTGGACTGTAAACCCCACAGTGAATGTGATGTCCATGCTCTTTTCACTATACTTGTTTAACTTCAAAATCACTGTCCCATTGTCTTTATGTATCCTTGCTGGCTACCATTTTAAAGAGCTTTATTTTGAATTTATAAAATATAAAGGCCTTCAATATGGTTTTGAATACTTCAGATACCTTCAAGAGATGCTGATAACAGCAGCAGAAACAGGGCTAGGTGCTCTTCCATTCCAAATAATGAAGGCCTCGTAACACTCACCAAAAATAAAATCAAATGGAGACTGGAAGTAAACTACTTGACCCCAATTCAAATGCACTTTTATTTCTGTATCACTAATACTATGTTTTAACTATATAGCCTAAGATGAGCTACACGCATTTCCCAGATGAAAAACTAATTAACAGGTCATATGCATCACCATTATTGCATTGTATATACTTGATTTGAACTCATAAAGCAAATTTATCAATTAATTATGTGCCATTTAAAAATAGCTAGCTTTCTGCTGGTGGACACCACGGAGGAAGCATCATCAGGCTTTCTTCGGACTGCCGTCATGTCTAAGTCAGAGTCTCCCAAGGAGCCCGAACA
>NW_004524647.1:8966682-8977419 GCF_000260255.1 Octodon degus | reverse complement strand
ATTATTAATAATAAACTAAAATTCATTTAATTTTAGTTTATCTAGTAAAAAAAGCCTTTTTTAAAAAAAGCATATTTTGGAGATTATATCTACTGAGTAAGAAGAATTATACCTACATCCTATGGTTTTTTCATGTACCTGAAACTTTCTTACTTTTGAGCTTAATATATAACTTTTGAAGACTTAACATTTTCAAAATCCAATCTACTATAAAAAATTGTTTATCAACCTGATGTTTATGTTATGCTTATCAATTTTCTTAATATGCTGTATAAAAAAGCCAACAGTTCTTCACAGACCATTTTCTTTCTACCCAAACTTTTTATTATTACATTTATTGTCTTTTATACTTTTTACATTATTCTTACTGGAACAAAGTGATTTTGAAAGAGAAGTCAATAACCACTGTTATGACTTATTAAACTGGATTTACGAATTTACTTTAATATTAAACTACCAACCTTTAGTAAAATGGTTACATCAAACTCATTTTAAAAAACAAATACTGTTAAATGGTTTTGTCTTTATTAGAAAATGCTAAGAATAAACTGTTCTCAGTAGCAATTACATTTTAAGATCCACCTTTAGATTCTTGTATGATGATGGAACAAAGATAATTTTTTCACTGCCACCACTCTAAATATATCCATCTTAAATGGTGCTGGGCACAGATAAATATGGGATTTCCACAGGAGTGAAGTACGTGCCTCAACCAAACAAATGAGGCTTTAGGAGTTGGGTCTTAAATGTTCCTTCTAATGAGGGAGCAGGTGTACACCAAAGGTTCTAAACTGGTTCTATTTCACAATGCCAATAGAAAATACCCAATTAGCAAGGGCTTTTGTTTTCCAATTAAATATTATTAACTTTTATTAAAAGAAACCAGAAAATACATCAAACACCTTGTGAGATAAAAGCAGTAATTAAAAAAGAAACCAATTTTTTAAAAAATCAGATCAAGTTAACCAACAAAAGCAAAAGCTGAATTTTTTAAATTAGTAAGAAATAGATAATCTTTTAGCAAATATAATCTAGCAAAAAGGAAAATATAGTGGGAACAAAGGATATAAGCACAAATATAGGGAAAATATTTCTAAATTATACAGTATCTAAAACAATTTACACCAATATACTTAGAAATTATACAAGCATCTTTTACCTATTTTGGTCTAAATGGAAGAAACATTTAAATAAATCAATAATAAAAAAACCAACACTAAAGTTCACAGAACAACAGAATAGAAAAAACCCAATAATTCATTTACTATAGTTAAAAAACTGGTACAACCACACAATAAAAACTGTGTGTTCCAATATACTTATTTGTCAGGATTTCCAGGGCTTGCAGATATGTAAAGAACAAATATAATTAGAAATAAGGCAAGGAAAAATATAAATATATATATTCATATACTCAAAACAAGCTCTAAAAGGAAAACAAAATATTAAGAACAAAAAAGTGGGGAATAAATTGGATACAGGGAAGAAAGATTTTTTGAATGTATATTTTTAATTGTTTAATGATTTTAATCATTTTTGGCAACAGGAAAAATTTATCAACTTGTATATAATGTATGTTTTAAAAATTCCTACATATTAGTAAGGGGAAAAAAAAAATCACCCAAAAGAAA
The DNA here is from genome assembly GCF_000260255.1 of Octodon degus. Lineage (NCBI taxonomy): Eukaryota > Metazoa > Chordata > Mammalia > Rodentia > Octodontidae > Octodon > Octodon degus. The sequence goes on along the minus strand of NW_004524647.1, from coordinate 8,975,788 downwards.
AAAGAAGAAACATATGACCAAATACAAAAGAAAACAGTGAACTGGCTAAAAACAACACTCAATTTGTCTCACTGGCAGAGAAACGCAGCTTATTACCACAATAATGAACTGTTTCACGTTCAATATGCTGGCAAAATTTAAAAAGTTGGGCAATATTTCATGTGGAGAGACGACAGAGGTTATTCACTGTTGCTGAAAAATTAATTAGAACTACCATTTTAGAAATGTCCGTATGTAATAGCTTTCCAATAGATGCAGTAATTCCATTACTACTATGCCAGAGTGAACATAATGTATATATGTACTTGGAGCTATGTACAAGAATATTTATGGCAGCACTAATTATAACAATCTAATGATGGAAATAACAAACATGAATACAAAATGTTTTTTATAATAGATTATATTTCATTTTAAAAATTTATTCTTTTTGATACAGATTCTCACTATGCAGTTCAGACTCATAGTGATCCTCCTGTCTCAGCCTCCCCAGTGCTAGGAATACAGGAATGTGCCACTACACCCAGTTCCAGGACTGGTGCAGCATGTAGTACTGGGGATTAAGCTCAGGACCTTGCACTTGCCAGGTAGATGCTTATGCTGCCGAGCTGGGATTCCCAAAGAAGGAATAATACTAATACATGTGAATTTTTTGTATATTATGTAATGAAATGTGTCATCATTTAGAAGTTCTACGTAACTCAGTGAACTAGTATTTTACAAAAGACCAATAAATGAGTAAAATAGCAGTTAAAATAAGACATTAATTTTAATGTCACTTACATAGTTTCAAATTCTACATTGTAGCTAACATTTAAGAAACTTAGTATAAAAAGTGCTAAATATCAATATTTTATTACCAGTAAAGGTTATTAAAAATCCACCTTTTCCAAACTACTTAGATGAGGCCATATTTTTTTCCCCTGTGCTTCAGCAAAAACAATACACTACAACAGACTGAATAACAAAGTAGAACTTCAGTGACTGAAAGAGACATTAAAGGTACTTATAAAACTGTAAAATGGGCTGGGGATATAGCTCAGTGGCACAATGCCTGCCTGGAAAGTGCAAGGTCCTGAGTTCGATTCCCCGTTCTACACATACACACACACACAAAAAAAAACCCTGTAAAACTATGTCATTCTTGTCACTAATATTTTGGAGTGTATAATTATTTTACATTAAAATGGTGAATTACACTAAGATGTAATGGATTTTTTAAAGGTACAATAAATGTATGTATTACAGTATATTTTAAATTGGTCAGTTCTACCACCTAATGATTTATCAATAGAGATAATCTACATAAAAGATCTTCAGGTCCCAATAATTTTTAAAGATGTAAAGAAGTCAAGAATGAAGTTTCCAAACTGTTGAGCCACAGGCACATGCTTCAACATGAATGATTCAGAAATACAATGTTAAAGAAAAACAGCTCATAGCATATACAGTTTGTTTAACAAAAACAGTTCATAGGGGCTGGTGAGATGGCTCAGTGGTCTAAAGCACCTACTTAGAACAAACTTAGCAAAAACAAAGGGACCACAGTTCAATCCCCCAGCACCACATGCCAGCCGGCCCCGCCCCCCATTTATTTGTGTACACACACAAATAAATAAATAAATTTAAAAAAAAAAAACAAAAAAACAATTCATAGCATATATAGTTTGATTCTATTTGTCAAAACAAGTGAAAATAAACAACGCACTGATGAAGGAAATGTACATCCGTGATAAAACTAAAAGAAGGTAAGAGAATAACCCAATAATAACATAACAGAACTATACTTTTTTTTTTTTTGCTACTGGGGAAGGACCTTGTGCTTGCCAGGCAGGCACTTTTGCTGCTGGGCTATATCCCAGGACCCCTCTCCCTTTTTTAAAAAAGAGTACATATTACTTTATTTCACAAAAAATTTAAAAGATATAGGAAGACATATTCTCTTAGAAGAAATTCAAAAGAATGTCTCTTCTCAAATTACTCTGTATTAACATATCAATCTATAAATTCAATGTAATTACAAAATTTCAACAAAATTTTCTATACAACTTGGTACAAAAGATGGTACTAAATTTCATTTGGGAGAAAAATACAAAAGAACTCGAAACATTTTTCAAAGGAAAGTACCAAAATATATTTTAGGTAAAATATTTACAGAATACAATGTTAGGAAACAGGGAGTTGAAAATCCTATCTTTTGAGAGAGTGAATTTAAGAACATAATCATCTGAGGGCAATCTAGCACATTATCCAGCATTTTCCTAAGGAAATGATTCTATAGAAATTGTCATGAGTAACTGATACATGTTTATGATAAAAAAAAATCACTGTAAGCATTGTTACAAGGAAATTTTGAAAATAAACACCCACCTATAGAGAAAAAATACACCCAATAGTTAACAAATATTAGGCAAGAGTTTAGACACTCGATTTTAATTCATTTGTTCCAACTGGACCAGAGGAGATATGATGAATCTCTTTTGTGACAGAATTAGTTATATTTAGGCATATGCACTAAATACACATTTTAAGCGCTTTATCTTCCATAATAATTTCAATAACTGGGCAATTTAGTCACTTTTTTCTGGCCTGAGCTATTGATGCACTGATGTACAGTTATCCATTCTACAAGGCAGTTTTCCAAAAGAAGTGTATTTTTACGAAGGAACATTGCTTTGTTATAATCCTTCTAGGTAGAATTACCACCAGCATCGGATTAGTGAATATCAACTATTATCATTGCTTTCCCTTTTAATGCTTTCTCAAGGGAATATGGTGGGTCCCAAGATCATTCATATTACTACACAGCAAGACAATGTACCTGCACAACACTTAAGTTGAGCAAACATTTTCATTAATGTTATTTCAATTTTACCTTTCAAGGATAAAAAATAAAAGAATGTTTTATTTAAATTTCTGAATTTCGAACTGACAAGCTAATATTAACAGAAACGATAAATTTCAATCTCGTATTTTGAGGTTCATTAGCCAGTTTTTACCAGAATGTGCTGGTTGGTGCTGTCTTTAGACAAACTGCTGGGTTGCACGGACCAACTTACTTTAATGATCCTCATATATTACTCAGTTTGCTGCCAAGTCACATTCCTTACGGGTAGACTTATTTTACTTTTCAAAAGGTCCCACGGCGACATGTTCTGTGCCGAAAAAAATGTAGTAGGCTTAAGAACTTAGGAACTAGTTTTCTAGCCAGTTCAGGTCCAGCAAAGGAGGGAGTGTGTGTGTGTGTGTGTGTGTGTGTGCGCGCGCGCACCCCTGAGGCGCATGGGGCTGCACTCCGACAGGAGACGCAAACGAAAAGTTTAAACCGTCCTGGAGTTTCTGCCTCAAAATGAGGAAAGATGAATTTGGGAGCTCTGAACAGATTTGCATTACGGTTAAGACTTCTCTATACGGCAAAACCGAGAACGCGGGATCCGCTAAGGAGCAACCTAACAAAAAGCGCTGGGAGCCACGCCTCCCCTGCCAGCACCGTCAGGGAGCGCGGCGAACAGGTGGGCAGAACGCACGACCACGCACCCGGACGCGGGCTTCGGCCGGCACCAGCGCACGCCGAGCCGCTGCGCGCCGCGCTCAGGCAGCCTCGGGACGGCTCGCTGCTCGCGGAGCCCGCGCCAGGCACGCCCCAGCACCCGACGGGATTTACCTGTCGCTAAGGACTTGAGACCGCCGCGCAGGGTGCTTCCCTCGCTTTTCCTGACTGGCCGCTCCTCAGCCCCGGACCTGGCGGCAACGAAGTGCACAGAGAGGGAGGCCCGTCTCGGGTCCTCTCCGCGGCAGCCCCTCCCGGGCGAATGCAGCGCTCCCAGCCTAGCACCTGGCCCGTCGTCCCGTCTCACCTCAGAGTCACCGGCGACAAACAGCCTGAGAAGCGCGGCAGCCAGATGGAACGTGTCGACTTTCTCGCCGCCTAGCGCTAGCAACCGGAAGTAAAACCTCGCGGCCAAAGGGAAAAAAGTCTGTGAGGGGGAAGGGCAAAAAAGAGAGAAAGTGAAAACTGAACTGCAGGGTTCCCCCCCCCCCGACACCGACCAATCACGGGAGGGAACCCATCGCGCAGCTGCGAGCCGCCATTGACGTCCACGCGGCGCTGAAGTTTTCTCTCAGCGCAGGCGCAAGGTCACGAGCCCCCCCCACGACTTCTCGCGGGATTGGCGCCCAGCCGGAAGTAGAAAGTGCTTACAGGAAGAGGCGGGGTGACTGTGGTGTTCGTCACAATGCTGTGGTAGAATTGGTTCGCCTTTCGCTTTCCCTGCTGCGAGTGCCTTCTTCAAGGTGTCAGGACACCTGCGTTGTGTCTGGCCCAAAAGCAATGTTTCTGAAATTTCTCTCTCGTTTTAACTTAACTAAATTCTAGCTCCAGTAGTGTCTGCTAAAAATGACTTACTGTGAAGAACTCAAAGGTGACCATAAATAACATTTCAGGCATGTTCTTACCTGGGATAAACATCTGTGAGAGACTGAGGACAGCCATTACAGGGACCAAGCCTTACCTTGGGAATGTTAAAGAGATTTTAGAAACTGAAATGGGGTTTTCTCCTGTTTCCAGGTGAAATATAAGACAAATGATAACCACGGTTCTGAGCAAGTTTAACAAGAACAATGCCTATAATGGAATTTATCCTAGAGGTGAGTAACGAACACCATCGCAATAAAGTAGAAGTTCAGATAATATATGCTGTTAAACTGGAAATGGGTAGATGGGTTTTGGGACTGGAGGCCAGTGCAGAGGGGCAGAGCTACCAAGTCTCAATGGACATTGGAAGGCAAAACCCAAAGACAAAACGAACCAAAGCCTGTGGTACCTACCTGGGGTCTCCGACAACAACAACATCGCGTGCGCGCATACACACACACACACACACACACACACACACGCAAATACATTCTTAAGGAAGAGTTTTCCAAGCAGAAGGCCCACCATGTGTAAATGCCCAGTGAAAAAGCGAAACTAAGTCTGGTTAAGACAAGAATTTTGCCATAATAGAGAATGAAATAGACCTAAATGACAGGTGTATGGAACCGGTTTGTAAAGTTTCTTACGGCATATATTCATGAAACCACCAGCTGCTATCCCCAGATCATATTGAAATTTGTCATTGCTGTAGTACTGAGATGGAATCTTTAAAAGAGGTCAGGAGAACTCTGGTCTCATAAATGGGTTAATGGCATTATTGCAGGGGTAAATTACTTATCAGAGTTTTCTGATACAGGGTGTTTCTGATAAAGGGATTCAATTTGGCCTGATGGTCACGTTCTTTGTGGGTGCCTGTCTGCCCCTCTGCCACACTGTAGAACAGCATAAGGCCCTCACCAGATGTAGCCTCTGGATCTTAGATCTTCCTAGGCTCCATAGCCATAAATAAAATAAACTTTATTTTATTGATTTTGATTTTTCCAGTCTGTAGTATTCTGTTATAGCCCCAGAAAATGGACAAAGACCCTTTGGACCTTTCCTACCACCAAACTTACCACTATTACATCCATTGTAATCTCTTCCTTATATTCAAGAACAGGCATGGCACCTAAATATGCACCCTCATATTTTGTGATTTACTTGCTTGTGATTTGAACTCTTAGTTTTCTGTCTGTATTGTAAATCTCATGTTTTGGGGTGTTCCTGTTATTTCATTGTTATTGCTATATATGTAGATGTGGCACAGATTATGTGTTTTGCCTTTGGTGAACATTTAAATTGTTTCCAGGTCTTGGTTATTAGAAATGTTGCTACCCAACTTTCTTATTTGTGTTCTTTCATGCACACGTGCAATTCTTTTCTTGGGTGTATAGTGGAAAGGTACAATGCTAAATATAATTTGGAGTTTTGGCTAAGCTTCCCCTTTTTGCTTGTATTGGGCCTATTTAATTATTTTGGTTAAAAGAATATCAGATATTACACAATACTCTTAAGTGTCCTTATGTAGTTTGAGTTGGCTTGTTCTGAGTTGATTCACATGAGGAGAACATGTCTCATGTAGCTGTTTTCCTCTCAGCGTGAATCTCCAGAACAAATTTTTTTTTTTTCTTTTTTTTGGCAGAACCGGGGATTGAACTCAGGCCCTTTCGCTTGCCAGGGAAGCGCTTATTCCACTGAGCCATCTCCTCGGCCCCCCAGAACAAATCTTTGTGGAGCAGATGTGATGCCAATTTACAGCATCATGAGTTAATCTAACTCATGTTAGATTTCATAACTCTAGATTTTCTGAAAATTGATGAGCCTGAGAATTAATGCTGTTATTATAAACCACCGAGTGTGGGGTGGTTCATTTTGCAGCATTATAATGGCCATAAAGAAGACATATGTTCAAGTTCAGTAGATAAGGAAAAACTTTTTGAAAGTTAACTTTATTATGCTAAACTTCCATGTACAGTATATAAGAATTCTTTTACATACTTACATATTTACAGTACTTTAGCTACTATAGAGTACGTTACAGTTTGAATTTGCATTTTGTGCAACCTTGTTTTTAAATGGATTTTGGCTAGTATAACTTTTGAATTTCTATATAGAATGAACTTACCATTTTTCTCACCTCAAAAATGATGAGATTTTAATTGGAGTTGTAAAAATATATAAATATATATTTCAGTCTGGAGGAAAATTAACATGTCTAGTTTCTCTTCAAATCCACACGATGTGAATCTATGTAGGTCTTTTAAAATTTAAGTAACATTTACAATTTTCAGTATGCAAGTCTTCCATACACACTGTTTAATTCTTTATATTATTTATTCTGTTCTTAATGGTTCTTAGACCATTTAGTTTACAAATATTTGTTCATATATGTTAATTTTTCATATTAATCTTGCATCTTGTAATTTACTAAACTCACATATAGTAGCTGTTTGTGTATTTGCAATTTTAGGTTCTTATAAGACAAATCCTCTTCTAACACGAAGGCCTCTAATAAAAAGTTGAATATAAAGGGTGGAATCAAATAACTTTGTCTTAAATGTTCTACAATCTGAGGTACAGGATCTCAGGATAAATCCTGAGGGCATTTCACTGACCTTCTCAGACCAAAAAGCTACAACTCTTGTTGCACAGGTCCTGCTTTACCTTGGTCTTAACCATCCAGTAGAAAAGTATGAAGACGAAATATAGGAAGTAAAGCCATGTTGTTATGTTGAGCTGTGGGGGACTCAGGTCAACAGTTTCTGACATTGCCAGTTAAACAGAAGACCCAATGCTAGTATGGGCTACTGGACTCTTTTAGAATATTTTGCTGAGCTTACACACCTATAATATTCAACAACGGAACTTAAAAAAATTGGGGTATAACTATGAATGTCCATTTTGTATCTGTGTATTCAAAGTGGTTGGGATAGATATATAGTTGCATTCTCTTAATGAATAGAATGATTTGTTCTAATGGTGTTTGTAAGTAGGATCACAAGTCTGCATCTTGTACATCAATTAACCGCCAAGAAGAATATAAGCAGTGTATTATTTGTTGAAACTGTACTTTCGATTTGATTTGAAGCTGTCTCATTGCTATATGTTTATCAATAAAACTTTGAAAAGAAAATACAAGATACACACATTTAAAAAAAAAAAGAAGTAGTCTATATATCCATCAACAGATGAATGGACAAAGAAAATGTGGCATATTTATACAATGGAGTACTTCTCTGTCATAAAGAAAGATAAATGAAGCATTTGTAGGTTGCACCTTGAGAACATAATGTTAAGTGAAATAAACCAGGCATAAGCATAAAAAAAACAACAACAACAAATAACTTTGTCTTAACCTCAATCTAAGAGGAAAGCATTCACTTTACCATTAAATGTAATATTAGCTTAGGTGCATTAAGATGCTGATTGCATTTTTGTTTTTGTTAAAAATATTGTTTAATTTGTGCTATTATAAAGTTTTTAAATGGAGAAAAATATCAATTGCTGTAAATATGTGAAGTAATAGATGTTAACTTAATTGCAGTAATCATTTTATAATGTGTCAAAATATGTATCCTATTTATGTCAGTTTTATTCAAGAAAAATAAAAATGTAACAAACAGCAATGAAACATGCAGTTTTTAAAAAGTATAAAGTTACCATTGATTTTTGTATACTCCTTTTCAGATGCAGCAATTTTTCTTCTTTTCCTAGTTTTAGAGAGCGTTATTCATAAGTGGGTGTTGAATTTTGTCACTTTTTGCATCCACTAAGATTATAATTATTTTAGTCTATTAATATACTAAATTTTAGTCGATTAATATTGAATTATATCTATTAATTTTTGTTTGTTTTTGTTGTTGTTTTGAGATAGAGACTCACTTTGTATTTCAGCCTGGCCTTGAACTCATAGTGATCCTCCTGTCTCAGCCTCCCAAGCACTGGAATTATAGGTGTGCACCACCATGCCTGGCCATTAATTGGGTTTTTCAACATTACACCAATATTAAGTTCCTGGGATAAACTCAATTTAGTAAAAAATGCATTATCTTTTTCATATAGTCCTCTCAATTATAAGTAAAGCTATAATGTTCTATATTTTTCTCTACAGGAAGATTTATAGATCCAAAATTCCTTTCTTTCTTTGCCCTGCCCTGCCCTGCCCTGCCCTGCCCTTTGCCATGCCCTTTGCCCTGCCCTGCCTTGCCCTTGGGATTGAACCTGGATCTTTCACACTGAGCTATATTCCCAGCCTGTTTTTTATTTTTGAGACATAGTCTCAAAACACTTGCAGTGTTTCTGAGTCAACCTTTTAGAGTGCAGGCATTGCAGGCATGTACCACTATACCCATATCAAATTTTCTTTAATAGGTGTAGACTGTAAAGCATATCTATTTCAGAGGAAGAGAATCCCATAACTACCACTGTCACGCTGTGGTGACTAGACATTCTAGGGAAGCAAAGCCAGGAACTTAACACTATGTGCACAGAAAAATAAAATTTAGACTGCTATAATTTGTTATATTCAGTTTCCAATTGGAAATTTTGAGTCATGCAAAGAAATAGAAAAGTGCAACTGCTTACACTGGGAAAAAAAAAAAAAAAAGCAGGCAACAGAAACTCCCTGCAAGAGTGACCAGATGTCAGGTGTATTCAAACTGGTAGAAGAATTATAGAACTTTTTTTTTTTTT
>NW_004524647.1:8964336-8965771 GCF_000260255.1 Octodon degus | reverse complement strand
AACAAATTGTTCCCAAACCAGAAGAGGAAGTTGCACAGAAGAAAAAGATATCCCAGAAGAAACTGAAGAAACAAAAACTTATGGCACGGGAATAAATTAAGCATAAAATAAATCCAAATAAAATTAATGTCTGTTAAAAAAGAAAAAGCACAGAGACTCGGAGAAATGACCATTTCCATAATGGGACAGTGATACCAATATATGAACAATAGTAATACCAAAAAGAGAGGCAAGGGATAGTACAAAAATATTCAAACAAATGGCTAAAAACTTTCCTGACTTATTAAAAATAATCTCATCCAAAAAGCTCAACCACTAACAAGTGGTAGAAACAGAGAATGGTACACAGATATATTGTGATAACAATGTTGAAAGTCAAGTACAAAATCTTGACAATAACAAAAATGAGTTGTCACTTATAAAGGAACTTTAATGAGAATAAGAATTGCCTTAGCAACAGAAACAACAGAAGACAGAAGCCTGTGGGATGACTATTGAAAGAGCACATGGAGGGACTGGGATATAGCACCTGCCTGGCAAGTGAAAGGCTCTGGGTTCAATTCTCAGTACTCCCCCCTCCCCCCCAAAAAAAAGCCTGACAATGGAGGATCTTATAGCCAACAAGCTATCTTTCAAAAATGAAAATAAGGGCCAGCCAGGTAGCTCAGTGGACTAAAGCACCTGCTTAGGCAGACACAGGGACTGGGGTTCCATCCCTGGCATGCTGTGCTGGCCCTGCCCCTGGGGAGTGCTGAGACAGCAATTGAGACTGGGCTTCGTGACATGCACCTGTAATCCCAGCACTTGGGAGGCTGCAAACAGGAAGATCACTATGAGTGTGCAGTGAGACCCTGAAGACCCTGTACTAAATACATTAAAAAAAAAGAAAATCAATTAAAGATTGTCCTAGAGAAACAATTAAATGTGTTGCTCCCAGATCTGCCTAAGGAATAAAAACAAAAAAATAAAGATGCCAAAAATGGTCTGCATATTCAAAGTGTCAGCTGATGGCAGTTTGAACCCACATGAAAAAAACATCACCTATAAGGTTAATTGGGAAATTATAGAAATGCACATTTCCTCCTTTTTAATATAGTGATTTAAAAATCCTGGCACTCAGAAGATTGAGGCAGGAGGATTGCCTTGAGTTCAAAAGCAAACAAAAACTTAAATAATCTGTTGGAGACCAATTATTAAATTCTTGACTACAGTTCTCTGAAGACAAGATAATACCACAGCTGAGGCCATGGAGGACACAGGATCTAATTCCCTATTTTTTTTTTAAAGATTTTTTTGGGGGAGACATTTTTTTTTTAATTTTTATTTATTTATTTATTTGTGTGTGTGTGTGTGTGTGTGTGGCCAGCTCAGCCCACCAGGGGGCGGGGCTGGCTGGCATGTGGTGCTGGGGATTGAACCGCGGTCCCTTTGTTTT
>NW_004524647.1:8962483-8963901 GCF_000260255.1 Octodon degus | reverse complement strand
TCAGTGGTCTAAAGCACCTACTTAGAACAAGCTTAGCAAAGCACAGGGACCGCGGTTCAATCCCCCAGCACCACATGCCAGCCAGCCCTGCCTCCTGGTGGGCTGAGCTGGCCACACACACACACAAATAAATAAATAAAAAATTAAAAAAAAACAAAAAAAAACTTCCTTATTTCTCTTTTTATTCTATCCAGACTACAAGTCTATTGGTTGGTGCCACCACACCCAGGCTGGGTCTCCTGTCTCTCTCTTTTTGTCTTAGTTGTGATCACACATATTAAAAGTGACTACAGTAGGAACATGGGAAAAGACAAATCTGTATCTTCAGGATATTCTCTAAAAGAAATTATTCATTATAAATGAATTAAATGACTTATAAATCTATCTTGTCTAAAATTGATAAATTAAGAGTTGAAGAAAAAGAATTTTATAGTGTAGCACTTTGATTTTTCATGAATTTTTCATTGCTTTTGAAAGTTTTTTTTTGTGTGCCCCTCTAGGTTTTAGTAGAGACATCTTATAAATTCAGTTTTGGATTTATTTTAGTTTAATTCAAGTGATACACAGAAATTCTGTACCCATATAGCTCCATTTCTTATTCCTTTTTTGTGATATGTACATGCTACCAACTCAAAATTATATTATCAAAATTTTGCAATCCATGATCATGTCCTTAGCCAAACATAGCTTTGTTTGTGTCTATTTCCTTTGTGTTGTAATGGTGAAATATATTACACATATTATTTCATTCACTTGATTTTTAAAGAAATTGCTAGATTAAAAGAAAAGTGTTGCACAGGGTGGGCAGTGCCTGTAATCCTGGCACTCCAGGGGCTGGGGAGATAGGTCAGTAGAATAAGTGCCGGCCTGGCCAGCACAAGGTCCTGAGTTCAATCCCTGGTTAAAAAAAAAAAAAAAAAAAAAATTCCTTTCACTTTCCTTCATGCCCCTGAACTTGTTTGAAATCCAATAAATATGGGCAATCCAGAGAAGTCTTTTCTCTTACCTCCAAGAAAGTTCCGACCTTTCTGGGACTTCCTCCACCAACCATATTTGCACTGTCTTTTTAAAATTCTTTTTTGGAAGCTCTTCCCTAAGATCTGGAGCCTGATCAGCTCCCAATAATAGTTTGTCCCTAAATAATTGGCCCTAGATGGAATACTGAAGGAAATCCCTCAAGACTGAAGTGAAATTAAAGCATACATGAGAATGACCTGAATCCACACGAAGAAATACTAGGTACCAGTAAATGCAATTATATAGGTGCATATAAAATGAGGTATAAATATATTTTTGTTTGTAATTGTCTTTCCCACTGTTTAAAAGACATCTGCTGGGGCTGGTGAGATGGCTCAGTGGTCTAAAGCACCTACTTACAACAAGCTAAGCAAAAGAGCAGCGACCGCGGTTCAATCCCC
>NW_004524647.1:8961231-8962348 GCF_000260255.1 Octodon degus | reverse complement strand
ACACACACATAAATAAATAAATAAATAAATAAATGACATCTGCTTATATCAGTGATTATAAACTATTTTAATGGACTTAAAATGTATAATATTGATAAATAGTTTGCATAATACTAATGGCACAAAAGAAAGGGAACCAGGTGAGGTGGTGCATATCTGTAATCTCAGTACTTGAAAAGCCAAGGAGGAGCATTGCTGTATGTTTGAGGACAGCATAGCTATATATGGAGTGCAGAACCAGCCTCAATTACTTAGTCAGACCCTATCTCAAAAAAAAAAAAAAAAAAAAAATTATTAGAACAAAATTATATATGCTTCTGGAATTAGCTTTGTGTTAATTGGGTTTGTGCTAATTAGATTTATGTTAATTAAAGATAGGTTGTTTTAAATTAAGCTGAAGTCATATATTAACTTTCTCATTTGTAGAACAAAATGCTTGGCACCTATAATTTAAAGGAGAGGTTTATTTTGGTTTCAGTCCATGGTTGACTGTCTCCACAGCAGAAGAAGAATGGCAGAGGAGAAATAGTCAACTCATGACTATTAAAAGAAAAACTCATGACTATGAACTTTTTGGAGGTAAGAAAAAGACTTCTCTGGATTGCCCATATTTATTGGATTTCAAACAAGTTCAGGGGCATGAGGGAAAGTGAAGGGAAAAGCTGAAAAGGAAACAGGAAAAGAAGGAATTGGGAACAAACTTATATCCCATAAGGTCATGCCAAAGCCCCACCTCCTAACAGCATATCTATTTACTGAACTCACCAGTGAATCCCCTGGTAAGTTTAGCACCCTCATGACCCAGTCACCTTCCAAGCATGGAAAACTTTGGGGAACATTTTAGATCCCAATCATAACAGATGTTAATTTTTTTTTTTGTAGTGGTGTAATTGCTTATATTTCAGTCTGAAAATATACTAACAACTATGGGGAAGAAGGCATTGGAGTGGCCACAGTATATGGAAAATGTGCTTCTCACTGAATTATGCATCTAAACCTAAGTAATTAACAGAAATTTGCATTTCTTACTAAATATCCCAAATCTTCAACATAGACTTTTATATTCTGCTAAGTTGATCTAACAAAACGGGATGTTTTGGAGGTTGGGGAGATGGCT
>NW_004524647.1:8942688-8960586 GCF_000260255.1 Octodon degus | reverse complement strand
CCTTCCTTCTTTTTTTTTTTTTTTTTTTTGGTCTGTGTGTGTGTGTAACCAGGGATTAAACTCAGGCCCTTGTGCTTGCCACAGAAGTGCTTATCCACTGAGCCATCTCCTGGGCCCCTCCTTCCTTAATTTTGGGTGTTGAGTATTTTTTCTCAGCAAAAAGAGAAAAGTAACCAAGACAAACATCAGCTTAATAACTTGTTGTGGATAAGGTACATCATTGTAAACAACACAATGATTCCAAGAGATACATGGCTAGCAGGGAAGCACAGATTTTTCCCTTCAGTGAGCACTTTCCTATTCACAAAATCTTTCCCTTGCAGCCTTTTCTGGGCACAGTGATACCACACTTACAGCACTTACCTGAGAAAGGAGAGAACTGGTGACTGCTAATGAAGACACTAGGAAAGCTTCAGGTCTTCATTCAGGGTCTTTTCAAATCCTGAGTTTAGAAAACAGTACATCCAGACATAAACTCGTGAGCTCTGCCATTTGTACAGCATCACAGAAAATGGACAAAGTATTCCAAGGGTGCTCCTGGACATTAGCACCGTAATAAAAAGCTCAGACAGCTAAAATCTAGATTATTTTCCCTAGATGGTAACATTCAGCTGTAATGCAGAAAGAGTAGCTCTTGAATGGCACAAATGATTTAGGTACATAGGTTTCTCTTAAGAGAAAAACATTGATACAGAACTAAGCAGCATCTCTGAGTGAGTAAAATCTCATTGTGCTAAAGTATACATAAATTAAGGCTTTACTTTGGCACAGGACAATTTTCAAGTTATATTTTACATTCTTGACAAATCATATATTCAAGGAATAAAAGAATGTGGAGTGGGGCTGAGTCCAGACTAGTCAATGCTCACACCCTTGTACCCATACATTCAACTCGATACAGCTGCCCAAAGAAGCCAAGAGGACCCGGACAGAATACAGGCACTCCAGTGTCAAGGCCTTGGGCCTTCAATCTAACTTTTTAAAACTATAATCAGGTTTAAACAGAAAGTTTACCTGTTTGTTTTTTGTTGGTTGGTTGGGTTTTTTTGTTTGTTTCTTTTGTTTTTTTGCTTTTGTGGCTTTAAAGAAAGTTCTTTGGGTTTTTCTGAGTAAGAAGAATACATTTCCTAACAAGTACCATCACTGAGCAAAGGATCAAAATGTTGGAATTTGTACTGTATTAAACTTTTTCAAATTTGCACAATATTCCTATTGAGTCATGTTTCATTTAATATATCTTTCCAATGTCAGGAGAAAAAAAATGAAAGATAGGTACTAGTAAGTTCTATAAAGAAAGTCAGAATATTCCTAAAGCCCTAAGTTTGTTGAAGGATAGGTGATTGTCCCATTTTATGCACAGGAACATCTTGTTTTAGCTACTATGCCAGAAGAATATATCCACATAAGGCCTCTACAGTCTAGATAAAAGCCTACATTGGATAGTTAGTTCCTGCTCACAGTTATAACCACAGTAGCTGTCAGATCTGAAAATGTCTTTATTTTGTAGAAAATGAATTTCAAGAAGGATAAAAAGTAATACCAGAGGGCACAGGTGCAGAAATGGATGTAGTCAGTTACACAAAGCATTCAAGTAACGTCATGGTTTGGGGTTTTTGCAAGGGGATATATAATATAATACAGCACACATTCTATAATATTAGTTTATAAGGAATCACCCAAGAATCATACACAACAAGTGCAGGAAATCTGTCCACACACTAAATACTAAAGAATCCAGCTGAGGGTTTGGATCCTACTTCACAGACCTGTGCTGGAAAGGCCCAAAGGTTAGTGGTGGAAACTAGGAAGTCCATGCCAGTGGGACAGAGTATCTGTGGTAGCAAGCTGAGCGATCTGAACTAGAGCTAGGAAGCAATGCTCAAGGTAAGCACCAGAGCTCCCCCAAAATACCATAGCCATCCTCAGCAACACTGAAGTCCTAAATTCCTCTAGCAATGAGGAGAGCCCAGTTCCCATCAGGAAAGCCAGTGTGACAAGCTTCTCCATGAGGCTGAGCAGTACACCATCTTCCCCTCCAGAGCCAGGAAGCAATGCTCAAGATGAGAACCGAAGCTTCTCCAACGTTCATTGGGAAAGCCAGCATTACGAAGTCCTTCAGCAGAACAGTCCAAGAGAACTAGATGCTTCCAACAGCTTCAAACAGCATCCCTATTTTTGCAGCTTCTCCTGTTCTGCCTTTTATACTGGTGGCAACAGCCCTCAGGTGGGCCTTCCACACCAAGCACCATGACAGTGTAATTCAGCTGGATATAATAAGTTGACCACCTGTTAGAAATCCACTACAAATAAGAATATGGCAATATAAATAACCAAAAAATATGACTTAGGTGTTCCAAACAAAACATGTAAGTCATTCCTAACTAACGAGCAATATAGCATTTCCTAGACAGGAAACAGTTAACATTTAAAGTCCTGAAAGCTTTTTCCTTGGTTAATGGTTTGTTTGCCTTTTATTAAAGTCAAATTCTTTTAAACACAGATAAAGTGTTACACAGGTCCACTGTTAAAACAGACAACATGTTGTAAGTTAATTCTGGTATAATTATTCCAACAAAGCTTAGAAAATAAAGATGTTGAGGTGGCTTTGGGCTAAGTTTAATGGTCCTCTCCTCTGATGACGACAAGTCAGATGCAGCAGGACAGTGTGTTCAAACTGCACTGTATATGGCCCTTTATTGTCACATAGTGATGGGTTAAGATCTATGATGTTCAACTCACACTGATTCTTCAGTGCCATCACATATTTACTTTCTCCTAGGCAATCCAGCCATCAGTAGCAGAAGGTGAGGGTGCCAGAGTTTTCATTGATGACATTTAATAAGTGTTTGTTCTTGGAAGCCTTATTGACACATATCCAACATAAAAATTTTTCATATAATGTGAACACTCCATGTCATCATGGACAACACCTTTTCCTGTACTACCAAAGGTTTTGATGGCATACACTTCCCCTTTCTCCATCATAGTGGCTTCCCCACCCTTCATGAAGAACACATGGGCCAGGAAGATGGCTCAGTGGAATAAGCGCTTCCCTGGCAAGCGCAAGGGCCTGAGTTCAATCCCTGGTTCCGCAAAAAAAAAAAAAAAAAAAAAACTTCTTCATGAACAACACAGTCTTCCCCACCTGTATTCTGTATGGCCCAATGAAGTGTCCTTTCAGATTACAGATCAGCTTCATTTGGTATGTCTTCCTGTCTATTTCTACTTCATAGGATTCTGTAACCTCCTGGATGGCCTCGCCCACATCACACAAGCCAGACCAAGCCTGCACTCAAGCCGTTCTCTTTCATCAGCTTGTAAGAACAGTCTTCCAGCTTCTCACAGATTTCTATCATCATCATCCTGGGCTTGATCCAGCTCATAACATTTTTTCTAACTTGTCAGTGTGCTTCCACAGCTTCTCAAAAATCATTTCAGATCTCTTCACTAGCCTGATTAATGCTTTCTTTTCTTCACTTGCAGCTCTACAAGCTGTTCGCCAGCACTGCATGAATAGGTACTGGCACTCCTGCCCCTGGGGGAACACACTGCTAGAGTGCAGGTCACAGATCAGCTCTGAGGGAGGGTCTGTCTGAACTTTTGGTCCTCTCTTCTTTTTTTTAAATTTTCCTTTCTACAAAATCTAAAGTGTATAGTAAAACAAATAAAAGGAAAATTTAAATATTTAACATACAAGAAGGCAGCAATAGAAGAACAAAAGTAAGCCTCATAGATTAAAAATAGCAAATGGCAAGTGTAAGTATTACCTTATGAGTAAGTACACAACTAAATCAAACATTGCAAGCAAAAGGTAGAGACTGGCAGAATGGATTTTACAAATATATTACAGAACAAGATCCTGTCTGAATAAATAAAAATGTTACACTGTCTATAAGAGATACTTTGATCAAATGACACAAACAGGTTGAAAGTGAAAGGACAGGAAGAAGAATGACATGAAAAAGGAGTTATTTGTCATCTTCCACCAATGCCAGGTACATATGTCCTTTATCTAGCCAGCTGTAACCTGAACCCATTCCATTCATTGTCTCAAGCACTTGTTTCCTATAACTCCTGACTTGCCCGGAGTGTGAACTTGCATACTTGCAACATATATGATATACTTTTCTTTTAGGCCAATTAGTAATAATAAGCTAAGATGTAGCCAATCAATAACCAACAAATACTCTGCTTCTGTTCCTCTTGATTGCAGATATAAGCTGTAGGGTGCCAAAGAACAGGGCCTGACTGTGTGTGTGTGTGTGTGTGTGTGTGTGTGTGTGTGTTTTAGGGAAGGGAAGGGTCTACAGGGTGTTCAGGGTCTCACTACTAGATTGGACTTGTACTAATCTGCCTGTTTACAGCCTCCCAAGAGTTGGGATTACAGGCATGTGCCACCACGCCCAGTCTCAAAACAGTTGCTGTTTTTTGTTTGTTTTATTTTTGGCAGAACCAGGAATTGAACTCAGGCCCTTGCACTTGCCAGGCAAGCACTTATTCTACTGAGCTATCCTACCGGCCCCAGGGCCTGACATTTTTGAGGCCAGTGGATGTTAAATAAACGTGCCTTTAAATTGTGGGCGATGTATTGGTGTTTCTGTTTGTTGTTACACTATCAGACAAAATAGATAATAAGGCAAAAATTGTTACTTGAGACAAAAAAGGGCAATTTCTTGGCAAAAATGTCCATCTGTCAAGAAGTCATGTAGTTTCTGGAAGCTGGCAAAATGGTGAACAGCATAGAAAGACTATCTCTTCAACATTTGGAATCCAGATACTGGAAGATAGTGATGTGAAGAAGAGGAAGCGCATCCTCAGGACCCAGTGAAGATTTGAAGTGATAATTAGAGCCCACTGGCAAGAGCAAAGGGACCAGAATGCAGAGTGGAAGGTGGCAAGCAGCACTTTCTGCCTGAGCCCTGACTCAGGGTTAGAGGGACAGCAAGAACCTGCAGAGATGCAGTGAGTACTTGAGGCCTCCACAAAATAACCACCAATGAAACAGCAGTGTGTACTGTGGTGGCTGGTGAATTATTCAGGTTCAGGTGCTAGGACAGGGTTATTGGCTGGTAGCCATTTTGGAAGGGGGCCAACAGAAGTCAGAACTCAGAGCAACTGCAGGTTTGCTCAGTCTAGCAGCTCCAAATGTCAGAGGGAGACACAACTGTGTTCAGGCTGGTAGGTGGTCAGAAAGCCAAGTTCAAACTGACAGGCACTTAGAGTGTTGCAGGCTAAAAAACTTGGGTCCGAGCCTCACAGAATCAAAAGCAGCCTGAATTTCATCGAAACTAATGGACCCGGTGTGCTAGGATTTTGTCCACCGCTGCTGTATTTCTATTGCTGGCTTGATGGGATCAGTCAACACGGATCTGGCTCTGCCTGCTAGCTCTGTTAACCAATAATAGCAGAGACAGGCCCTGAAGTGGACTTTTTTTTTTCTGCTTTTCTTAGTTTCTTTGCTTTTTATTTTTAAATTTTTTCTTGTATTTTTTTCTCAATTCTTGTTTTTATACGAGCAAGTACATTGTTTCTAATTTTTTTGGTTTGATTTTGCACTGGTCACTTGTTTTATCCTCCTTTTCCCCTCTCTTCACCAGTTCCTAAAACTTTTGTAATCTTCCTATGTCCCCCAGCTTTGCTTCTAATCCCTTATTCTTCTTCTATTTCTGTTTTTTTTTTTCCTGCTATCTCCTTTTAAATTCTTTCCTCTGAGGGTAAATCACTATATTGAGGTGATACTTATAGTATACAATTTTTTTATTTCTTTTAGATTTGCTCATATAACTTCAAATCTTGTTCATATAGTCAAAGGTGCCAAATTAATAATTACCACAGCTTGTGAGTTCTAGGATGTGTTTAATGCTGTTGCTTTTATTGATGGTTTTATTTTAACCAAGGTGACATAACTGCTTGAATCAGTTGTTCTTCCTTGTGTGCCTACACAGAGATTGCCTGAGGGTCATAAACAATATTACTGGTCAATGCTAAGGAACCAGGACTTAGTAGATGTCCACAGGGTGTTCTATCCCACAATATCACAATACACATTCTTCTCAGCTATGTATGGGGCTTTTTTTTTTTTTTTTTTTTTTTTTTTTTTTTTTTTTCTTTTTTTTTTTTTTTTTTTGCAGTACCAGGGATTGAACTCAGGACCCTGTGCTTGTCAGGCAAGTGCTTATTCTACTGAGCTATCCCCTGGGGCATTCTTCAGAATAGACAGAACTTACCAAAAAAGGAAAGACTCAAATTCATGGAATTTGTGAAGAAAGGGTGAAATCACAGTAGATCCTGAAGAAATCAGAAGATTATCAATACCTATATTTTAATAAGATGGAAAACACAGAAGACATGGGCAAATTCTTAGATACACATGAATTACTAAAACCGAATCAAGAAGATATAAAAATTCTAAATAAAACAATATCAGTCAATGAAAATGAAGATGTAATTAAAAACCTACCAACAAAGCAAAACCCTGATCATAATGGATTCACTGATATATTCTACAAGAAATTTAGAGAAGACCTAATGCTACTACTTCTTAAGCTCTTTTTTGTTTTGTTTTTGACAGTACTGGGGATTGAACCCAGGGCCTCATGTATGCCAAGCAAGTGTTCCACAGTTGAGCTACAACCTCAGCCCCTCACATTCTTTAATGAAATTAAAAGGGAAGTACTCCCAAATTCATTCCTGGAAGTAAGCATTACCCTAATACCAAACCTGAGGGGGACCCCAATCAAAAAATGTCAGGCCAATTTCCTTAATGAACATAGATGCAGAAAGTCTCAAAAGGATACTGGCAAATGGAATGCAGAAACTTATCCAAAAGATTAGACACCATGCCCAAGTAGATTTTAGATTCATCCCAGTGATTCAGGGACAGTTCAACACATAAATTATAAATGTAATGCACCATATTAACAGAGCCACAGATAAAATTCACATGATCATTTCATTAGATACAGGAAAAAGTCTGACAAAATCCAACACTCCTGCATGATAAAAACCATATAAAAATTGAAATAGATGTTCTTTATTTCAATCTAATAAAAACTAATCAATGACAAAGCAAGATCCAGCAAACTTTTACTATAAACTCAGGAACAAGACAAAGATGTCCACTATCAGCATTCCTATTCCATATAGTTCTGGAAACATTATCCAAAATAATCAGACAAGGGCCGGCCAAATAGTTCAGCGGATTAAAGCACCTGCAAGCAGGTGCAGGGGCCAGGGATCTGATCCCTGGGTGTGCCGTGCCGGCCCCACCCCTGGCGTACGCTGAGATGGCAATTGAGACTGGGTGTGGTGGCGTGCACCTGTAATCCCAGCTCTTGGGAGGCTGTAAACAGGTGGATCAGGAAAGTCCGATGTAGTAGTGAGACTTGAACACCTTGTACACACTTCCATAAAATACAAATAAATAATTAGATAAGAGAAATAAAAGGAATAAGGACAGGAAGCAGTTAAATTGTCATCATTTGCAGATGAAATGATACTCTATATATGTGACCATGAAAACTCTACCAAAAGACTATTAGCTTTAATAACCAAATTCCGTATTGTAGTGGTATACAAAGTCAACACTCAAAAATCTGTAGCATTCCTATACACAAATAGTAAACTCACTGAGAAATTAGAGAAACCACACCTTTCATAATAGCACCAAAAAAAATTGAAACATTTAGGAATCAGGTTAATGAAGGAAGTAAAGGAGCTTTACATTAAAAAGTATGGTACTTTTTAAAAGTATGAAAAATAAGATCAAATACTTAAAAAATTCTAAAGGCGTTGCTGAAATAGAATTCCTGGTCTTGGTGCAAAAAAAAAAAAAAAAAAAAAAAAAAAAAAAAGAAAAATAAGATCAAAGAGGATATCATAAAATGAAACATATCCCTTGTTCTTGGGAAGGAAAGACCAATATAGTGAAAATGGCTGTAGTTGCAAAATTTTTATTCAGACAATTTAAGGCAGTCCTGATCATACCAGTGGTATACCTGTCAAGAGTTAGAGAAAACCTAAAATTCATTTGGAACCAGGAAAGAATTAAAATAGCAAAAATAATTCTGGGCAACAAAGGCAAGGCAGGAGGAGCATTGCAATCCCTGGCTTGAAATTTTACTACAAAACTACTGTGATAAAAACAGTGTGGTACTGACAAAAAACAAACAAAAAACCCCAAAAGACCCAAGGATCAATGGAACAAACTAGAAGATGTACAAACAACTCCAACCACACTCAGCCACCTTACCTTTGACATGAGCCAAACAACTTTGCTAGAAGAAAGATATCCTCTTTATTCATGAGGCTGAAAATTTGCCTTTTCACACACCAAAGACTAAAACTAAACCCATATCATTCACCATGCACTAAACTAAAATAAAACTAGACTAAAGATCTAAATATTAAAACAGAAACACCAACTCTGCTGGAAAATAGAATAGATAAAACTCTTGAAGACATAGGTGCAGAAAAGACTTTATGAACAAAACCTCAATTGCACAGGAAATATCACAAAGAATCAATGCAGCAACAGAGTGAAGAGATAACCCAAAGTGTGGGGAAAAATTGTTCTTCAGAGAAAGTAGCAATATCTATAATTTTTAAAAAAATCTCTGAGGGGGCTGGTGAGATGGCTCAGTGGTCTAAAGCACCTACTTAGAACAAGCTAAGCTAAGCAAAACACAGGGACCGCGGTTCAATCCCCCAGCACCACATGCCAGCCAGCCCCACCCCCTGGTGGGCTGAGCTGGCCACACACACACACACACACACACACACACACACACACACACACACACACACACACACACACAAATAAGTAAATAAATAAACAAATAAAATAAAAATTTAAAAAAAAAATCTCTGAAATGTAAAGAACCAATCCAAAATGAGCTTCTGAAATGAATAGATGCTTCTCAGGTGAAAAAGTAGAAATGGAAGGTACATGAAAAATTTTCAACATCAGCAGTCATTTGAGAGATGCAAATTAAAACAACTCTGAGATTCTATCTTACTCCAGAAAGAATGGCTATCTTCAAGAAATTAACCAAGAGCAAATGCAGTGATGTAGGGAAAAAGGAACCCTTCTCCACTGTTGGTGGGAGTGTAGATTGGTGAAACTGCTGTGGATTTATTAAGGAGATTCTTCACAAAACTAGAAATTTCATTTGACTCAGCTATTCTCCTTTTTTGTATCTTCTCTAAAGAATTAAAAGTGTTATATCATAATGATAGATGCACACTCATGTTTATAGCAGTATAATTTGTAATAGCTACATCTTGGAAAGAGCCCAGAGATAGATAAAGAAGATGTGGTGTTTTTACACAATAGTGTACTACTCTGCCAAAAAGAAGGACAAACTTTTTTTTCACTTTTTAAAAAATAATTTTATTGAGAAACAAATAGCAATGAGACAGTTTCAAAACCGATTAGTAGGACAGTTTCAATAATTAATACATTGTATATTGTTGTCTTCTTAGTGGTTATTCATAGTACAAGATATAGACATGATATTCTATCCACAAACACTATTAGAACAAATCTTTCTATTCATTGAATTAAGAGAAAGTAGCTGTATATCTATCCTATTTTTTTTAATTTTATTTATTTGTGTGTGTGTGTGTGTGTGTGTGTGTGTGTGTGTGGCCAGCTCAGCCCACCAGAGGGCAGGGGCTGGCTGGCATGTGGTGCTGGGGGATTGAACTGTGGTCCCTGTGCTTTGCTAAGCTTGTTCTAAGTAGGTGCTTTGGACCACTGAGCCATCTCACCAGCCCCTCTATCCTATTTTTAAATAATTTTATTGAGAAATAAATAGTAATGAGACAGTTTCAAAACCGATTAGTAGGACAGTTTCAATAATTAATACATTGCATATAGTTGTCTTAGTGGTTATTCACTGTACAAGAAGCAGACATGATATTCTGTCCACAAACACTATTAGAACCAATCTTTCTATTCATTGAATTAAGAGAAAGTAGCTTTATATCTATCATATTTTGAATATACAGATACAAAATGGTCCTTCATTTGTATCCCTTTTTTTGTTTAGTTTTGTCAGCGATGAGTGTTCCACTGCCATTTAAATATTGTAGGTGTGTGAATTCAGCAAAATAATCCAATATAGTCCAGTAGTCCATAATAATAGTGGGTTATCTCTAGGACTGGCAATGTCCAAAGTTGTTGACTTGAGCCTTTTACAGCTTAGCATGTTAATATGGCTTTACTTTTTATACCTCATTTTTATACTTTTCTGCTGGATGGTTAAGACCAATTTAAAGCAAGACCTATATAACAAGAAATGTAACTTTTGTATCTGATAAGGTCGCTCAAATCCCCTCAGATTTATCCTGAAACCCTGTAACGCAGTTTGTAGATCCTTTGTCATTGTCAGCCATGTGGATGAGTAATGGCCATTGCTTGACCAATTTGCTCTCTGTGAGAGCCTGAGAGAATGTTTTCTCTCCATGTGACTTTCCTTAGGCACACTCCACATCATCAGTCACTTTCCTCTGTGGCCCCACAATCTCCTTGATCAGCAAATCTGAGACACAACCAAGTCACATGATGTTACAGTACAGGTTCTCCTATGTCCTGAGTCCTCACTGACCTTGAAAGGCCATTGCCAAAATGTTGGCTGTCCTTGCAGCCCTTCTTCTTCTCTAATTTTTTGTCTGCAAACTTAGGTTGCTAACCCTCCAGAATGGAAGGTTATTATTATTACCCTACAACCTAGGCAGTTGAGCTTAACCTCACTATCTGTCTGAATATCAAACATCTTAGACCTAACATGGAGCAGGTATTTTTCACCATGTATTGATATGTTAAACTTTGAGTCCCTACAGAATTTGAAGAAAAAAATTAAAATTAAAAAAATTAAAAATAGGAATAAACAATTACATATTTTTACACAGAAATTTAGAAATATAACCATAGGCAGCATTGTAACAGGACCTGTGACTTTTTTTATTGTCTCTTGTTTTCATTTATTACCCTTTTTATTTTAAACAAACATTTACTTGAGAGAAGAAGGACAAACTTGAGCCATTTCTAGCTAAATAGATGTACCCTGAGACCATACTCTTATGTGAAATAAATCAGACACACATATTCAAATATCACAGTTTCTCTGGGGTAAGAAACTGCAAGTATAAATAAAGATCAAAATGTATAATAGATATGGTGAAATAGGAAGAAAATGTTCAACAGGAAGGGAACTGGAATGGGGGAGGAAGGAAGGGAAAAGGAAAAAAGAGGGCAAGATATCTCAGCAGGCTAAAGTGCCTGCTTAGGCAAGCTTAGGCAAGCGCAGGAACCAGAGTTCAATCCCTGGCACCACATGCTGTGCCAGCCCCACCCCCAGGGTGGGTTGAGCTGGCCACAGAGTCCAGGCATAGTGGCATATACCTGTAATCCCAGAGCTGGGGAGACTGAAAACAGGAGGATCACATGAGTCTGAGCTGTGTAGTGAGACCCATAAAAACCAAATACCTTAAAAAAAAAAAAAAAAAAAGGAAATGAAGAATAGAAGAAAAAATGGAAACAGCTTTTATAAATAAGGAGAAGAATGGTTAGAGGGAGGAGATAGGAAAAAAGAATAAAGATATAGCATGTATAGGTACAAATTCCATATTATTAATGCTATCATTAAGCATACCTAAATGTATCACTAAAAATAATTTTTAAAACAGAAGTTAAGTGCTAAATAATAGACCCCCAAAATACACGAAGCAAAAATTGACAGAATTCAAGAGAGAATAGATGATTCAAAAAACTGGGGACATTATTATCTCATGTTCAGCAATTAAATGAAAATTAGATAATTAAATGGAAAATCAGGAAAGAAAAAGAAAGAAAAGAAAGAAAGAAAGAAAGAAAGAAAGAAAGAAAGAAAGAAAGAAAGAAAGAAAGACTTAACACTATCAACCACTTAGACCTGACAGAAATCTAGGGGTCTAGCTATCCGAAATAGCCAATGCACATTGTCACGTACATACGTAATATTCTTCAGGATAGGCTTTATACTATATTATAAAAAAGCTTCAAAAATGAAAGGAATTTAAATCACAAAGTATTTTCTCCAACTACAGTGAAATAAAACCAAAACCAGTAGGAAACTTGGGAAATGCACAAATATGTTGGACTTAAACCACACTTGCCTAAGTAAACAATGGGCCAGAGAAGAAATATAAGGCAAATTAGAAAATACTCAGAAAGGATAAAAAAGGAAGGAAAACTACAAACTAACGTTTTTTATGGATATTCCATCAAAAAAATACCAGTAATTGAAACCAGCAACATATAAAAAAATAATAAACTGAAATACTGTGAAAAATTATCATTCATCCCAGGAATGTCAGGGTGTTTTAACATTTGAAATCAACCTCTTTAATATAGTACACAAACCTCATGGTCATCAGAAGGGATACAAGAACGTATTTGACAAAGTGTGGCATCATTTTATAATTAAAAAGAACAGCATTAGAAGTGAGATTATTCAGACTAATAGAGATGTTAATGCCATACTTAACTGTGAAACACATAATGTTTTCTTCCTATGAGCAAGAACAAGGTAAAATCTCTGCAAGAAGCAATTGTTAGCCATTCAAGAAATGAAAATGAGCTGGGCATGGTGGCCACACACCTGTAATCCTAGCACTCAAGAAGCAGGGGCAGGAGACCTTCAGTGAGTTTGAGGCCAACCTGGGCTATATAGTGAGTTCAAGCCAGCCTACTTAGTGAGAACTACTTAGTGAGATCCTGTCTCAATAAAAAACAAAGCAAAAGAGAACAGAACAGAAAATAATAGAAAAGAACAGAAATTAAAATTAAAACAACCCTAAGATTCCATCTCACTCCAGAAAGAATGGATATATTTAAGAAATCAAATAATAACAAATACTGCAGGGGCATACTTCAAATGTAAAAATTTAGGCTAAAGGTAAAAGTTTGGGAAGTGTATACCTGAAAATACATAAGCATAAAAAAGCTGAAATGGATATATTTGTGTTAGATAGTATAGACCATCCAGCAAAAAGAAAAAAAGGTTACTATAGGTAAAGAGGGACATTTAATAATGATCAAAATGTTAATATAAAAAGATGCATCTTTAGTCATGTATACATTTACTAAAAAAGCTTTAATAAACATAGGACAGGGGCTGGTGAGATGGCTCAGTGGTCTAAAGCACCTACTTAGAACAAACTTAGCAAAGCCCAGGGACCACGGTTCAATCCCCCAGCACCACATGCCAGCCAGTCTGCCCCCTGGTGGGCTGAGCTGGCCACACACACACACATACACACTAATAAATAAATAAATAAATAAATAAATAAATAAATAAAAAAAAAAAAATAAAAAAATAAACATAGGACAGAATCTGACAACTGCAAAGGTAAAATAATTCCACACCAACATTCGAAAATTGACCTTTCTTCCTCAGAAACTAGTGAAGTAGACAGAAAATCAGAAAGATATAGAAAATTTGAACATTGTCAAACAATTTGACCTTATTAAAGTGTATAGGAATTTTAATATCTTTTTTTTTGTATTTTTAGGGAAGGGTCTACAGGGTGTTCAGGGTCTCATTACTAGATCATACTCATAGTGATTCACCTGTTTATAGACTCCCAAGAGGAACTTTGCTATCAATGACTGACAATATATATTCTATTAATGTGTACATAAAGCATTTGATAAGCTAGATCATATGCTGCATCATAATATAAGCATTAATAAATTTTAAAGGATTGAAATATAGTATGTTAAAAATAGAGTATGTTTTATATATATATATATATACATATATATATTATATTAAATGAGAAATCAATAACAAACTAGTTGGAAATTTTCCAAATATAGTAAAATCTTGGTTGGTGAGTAACTTGTTCTGCAAGACAGGCAATCATTTCTAATTAATAAATTTTAACTGCATAGATGAATAATGTCTTACAGTATGAGTACTACATGACACTGAATGATGCACAATCATAACTGAGCAATTTCTTTCTCTCTCTTATTGTGGACAAATGTTTCCCAACAGCAAGAAGTTATAAATGAGATTTTGGCTGCAGAGGAGGAAAAGAAAGTAGAGGAATTCCCTCACTTCAAATGAGATTAGGGAGATCTGTAAAATGTGCGAAACAGTGCAAACTTTTGAGCTTTTCCTACCTAATGGCCTCCTTCCCTGCTTTATGGAATCTGTGTAGGGACTCTTCCAGTTGCTAGTATGCCCATTAAAATGATGCAGTCTGGAACTGGAGAAGTAACTACAGGATTCAGGGATCCACAGAGCCCATGTGAAATGGACTTGAGTCTCATTCCATGGTTCTATTTTCTACATCAGACTGTGCTCTAATTGATAGACTTTCTAGCTCTCTAGAAATCATTGTCAGTTCGGGTCCAGTGACTGGTAATTCTTAAATGTTTTGATTATTTTCCCTCCTTCATTGCATAATAGATGTACAACCTCCCAAATATCCATAAGATCTTTGGGAAATTTAGAGGTAGGTTATAACATAAATTCTATATATAAATTCTTCCTCAACTGGACTTGGCAGAGCCTTAATTCAAGGAACTTTGGGCGTGTGAACTGGCTCAAAACTGGGAATTTGTTGAGAGGTTTAAAAACCCAGTGTTGTGATTTAAGATCGATTACTTCTTCATAAGACATATAATTTTTTATGCTAATGCAAATCAAATAAGACTTCAGTTGGCTGCCTTCAGATTAAGTACCTATCATCTGCCAGGTAAGGCCCAAAATCTGAAGACAGCCCATTTTGATTACTGTTTTACTTCTGCTGCCCAAGATGCTAGTCCTGGGTCATCTTTAGCAGTTAAGTGGCACCAATTGGCCTCTGTCATCATGGTATTCTGTCATTCCCAATGAATTCAGGGAGCCCAGCTTAACTATGTTCAGGCAGCCCTGAACTTAGGACAGGATTTGCCTTTGCCATTACTGGCATAGAGCCAACAGCCTCCACACAGTTTTTCAAGGATTATGGATCACCTGCATGCATGTGTCATTCATAGTGAACGGATGTTCTTTGTACCTTTTTGAGTCAAAGTTAGGGGGTGGCGGGGGCCGGGGAGATGGCTCAGTGGAATAAGCGCTTCCCTGGCAAGCGCAAGGGCCCAAGTTCAATCCCCGGTTCCACAAAAAAAAAAAAAAGTTAGGGGGTGGTGAGCAAGTTTGAGTTAATAAATCCACTCTAGTATTTCAACCTCTCAAATCCTAGGATAACTTCCACCAAGATATATTGGAGAAGCTCTGGCATTTCTGTAGAATTATGCCTATCCCTTAGAGCTATCACATTCGATTTAGAATCTCTATGCAATAAAATCTTTATGCAATAAAAAGCCCTAGTAAAAACTAGGGCTTTCTGACATTATTGTCCTTGAACCCTGATCCCTTTGATTCATTCCCATTCTTTAGATTTCTGGCTAGGTAAATTAGCAAAAGTCTTAATTCTTTTAGCATGTGTTATACTTCTTCATTCCTTAAATGTCTTTGTAACTGTGGTAGGTCTTGTCTGGTTATAGATCTAGAAGCTGTAAGCAACAGTAGGGCCAGGCTCTACTATCTCATAAAGACATTTTAGGGTTTTTAGATGAGACAAACCATCTCAGTAAGCACAGGATGAATTCTTACTATTGCTAAGAAGACTTGGCAGAATTTAGGGGTACAGGGTCTCCAGCTTTGTTGGAATCTACCCATCTGCTTGTATTGCATTTTCAGTTCATTTCCTTTCACTTAATGACTTATCTTTACCATAAGAGACTATACAAGGTGAAGAATATTATCTGCATTGTTTTAATTACCTGCAATATTATACTTTAGATTTAATTTTCAGAAATTTTGATTCTATGGCTAAATAAGAATTTCTTTTATGATAGTCACATCAGATTTCTGGTCCCTTGCCTGAGCTTTGAACTGGATAAAACCCTATGTTTATCATTTTCCTCTTAAAAATTCTCCCATGCACTTGGAGGCAAACAATACTCCATTATAAGCTTTATTTTCACTAAATTTTCTATGGCAGCAACTACTTGGTCACTCCAACCCTGACTTATTTTTTGTCTCTTCAAGTGCTAATTTTAGAAACTGCTTTGCCATTATATTTCCACACTACAAATGTTTCCCTTATTTCAGGCAACAGTACTTTAAATCTAATTAGATTGGGACTATTTATGCTGAGATGGAGTCAGCCTACTGTAGTCCACATCTCTCATTAGTGCTGGGGTTTGGTATAAGTGGCCCCCAAAGGTCCATGTGTTAAAGCTTGCTCCCCAGGATGGTGCTGGGAGGTGGTGAAGACTTTAAGGGGTGGGATCTGGTGGGAAGTTTTAGGTCATATAGTGTGCATTGCAGTCAGTCAGTCATCCTATTTATTCATTGCAGTAAATACCAGATTGATCAGAAATTTAGCAGAAAAGATATATATATATATATATATATATATATATATATATATATTACTTTCAGGTAGTGTATATAACATTTGAATTAGGCTGGGGGTATAGCTTGGTAGCATGTGTGAGGCCTTGGGCTTAATCTCCCAGCTACATACACACATACACACACTACTCCAACACCCCTCCAACCTTAAAAAAGCTTTTCTTCAACAAAATATTGAAATGAAGCAACAGAATAAAACATTACAACATAAGCAAATGAAAACCAAATACTTGCTTTTTAGTATATTTAACAAATACTTGGATAACACATACATACATACATATGTATGTGCATATATATATATATATGTGTATATATATGAATGCACTCACACTATATGGTCTATACTCAGATCTAGACAATACATTTTTGAAGGAAGAAATATTGAAGAAAATACAAGCATACACACATATGGCGTTGGTATGGGTAAAATAACATCCTATGGAAAATATATTAACACAAGAGTCTATTACATCTGTTAAAAAATGTAGAAAACTTGTAAGAAAAATACAAGAGCTGTGTGTATGTGTGTGTGTGTGTGTGTGTGTGTGTTTTTGTGTGTGTTTTGACACAGGTTCTTGCTATGCAGTTCAGACTGGCCTTGAGCTCACTTAATAGCCCAGGCTGGTCTTGGACTCTCAAAGATCCTCCTGCCTGAGCCTCCAGAATGCTGGGATTACAGGTGTGCCCTCCCATTCCCAGTCTTAAGAGCCAAAATTTGAAAGACAGCACAGAAAAGAAATAGTAGGGACTCATTGCTAATAGGTTTGAAAGGTCACTTGGGCCTGGGGCTCTGAATTCCCAGGAGCTTTGGATTCCAACAGGTACAGCAGAAAGCCTCTGCCAGTGCTTGTTGACCCAACTGGAGAGAGAGTGGGATTCCAAGATAGACTGCCTGGAGTGCAAAATGAAACTACAGATCTTTCCTAGTCCTTACCTACTTCCAGACCAGATGACCCTGATATTTTTACTTTCTAAACCAAATTCTACATTCAAAGTGAGTACAGGTCCGAGTGAGTGAATCTCATGAGGAAGGAGTAGCCAAGTCTGACAAGGTTAAAAATCTGTGAACTTTGAAAGCTGCTTTGTTGTTGGTTTGGAATCACTTAGCTAAAGCTACATAATTTCTGCAGGCCCTATGCCAGCTTCTATCTGCTAAGACTTTAGGAGGACACTGAATTAAAAACCGTACTTAAGTACAATTTTTTTCTTCAATGGATTTGAAGGTCTAGGGATTTATGACTTATCTAGAAAGACAAAGAGACAAGCTTTAGAAACACCAGCTCTGGCGGGAGCATTTCTTCCAAATTAGGCGAAGGGACTCAGGTGGTGGTTATGGGTCACTCAGAGTAGGAACCAGATCAACCAGTTTGGAATTTGGAAAGCCGTTTATTACTGAGCTCAGGGCCCCCCAGTCTGCTCTCACGCAGGAGAGGAC
>NW_004524647.1:8931297-8942188 GCF_000260255.1 Octodon degus | reverse complement strand
TGGCATGTGGTGCTGGGGGATTGAACCGCGGTCCCTGATGCTTTTGCTAAGCTTGTTCTAAGTAGGTGCTTTAGACCACTGAGCCATCTCTCCAGCCCAAGATTTATATTTTTAATCTAAAACGTGAGTTGACTCATTACAGTGGTCTCCAGGAAACATCAGCACAAAGCAGCAGTCTTGGTGACTGGTCCTGTTTTGTACATAGACACACGTGTTTTTCACCAAACACGACTTTCACAGGACACAAGAACACATGCTATTTTGCATATGAACACATAGATCAATGCTTTGCAAATGGGCACATGTTGTGCACAAGCACATGTTTTGCATAGGGACACAGAGACACATTTTGCACCGGGACTCGTACTTGCATAGGACATATATCCGGAAAGGGTAACATACTTACTCACGGATACTTATATTGTGCACAGATTTATGCTTGAGGCAGCCTACGATCCGGGCATCGCGCCAGGACTGCAGAACTACAACTCCCGGCACGCAGCCACCTCCGGTGGACGCTGGATCCTGACAGGCTGCTCCCGCCCAGCGGCCTGGCGCCGCCTGCCTGGTCCGGCACTGGTTCTAGAGCCTTGAGCCGGGGCAGCGAGGCGGGAGTGCCTGGCCAGGGAGCCGCATGGAGCCGAGGGAGGCGGACAGCTGCTTCCTGGGCGACGTGGGTATGTGAGGGTCGCCACAGGCGCGAGACAGAGAACGGGGAGCAGGGACTACAGGAGTCCCTTTGGGGGACGGTAGACTCGCATCTGATGGCCTTCATCCCGGAGAAGGGGGACGCGCCCTGCTTCGAGCTGGTTGTCTGGGTCAGTTGGTGACAAGGCGCGGGTGGAGCAGGGACCTGGTAATTCCGAACATCTCAGACCAGCTCTTCTATCCGGCCGGTACCTGGCACCTGATTCGCACTTTGCAAGGCTGCTCAGCAGTGTGATGCACGTGGTGTGGAGATTCAGAACCGCAGCCCACCAGAGTGCAGCGCGCTGGGAAAGATGCAGGCGCGGAACGGGTGCACTAATGCAAACAAAAGGGAGGAGTCCTGAGTGATAAATTTAGCTAAGAGGGAATTGTAGTCATAGCCAGGCAGAAGTATTTTAGTTCATCTTGCAAAACATCCTCCTTCATAAATGATCAAAGGCAGGAATAAGGGTCTGTGCACTTGGCCTTCCACCCCTATTGAGGGGCGAAGCTTGGGAAGGGGCCACAGGGAACCATTGGCGGGGCAGGCAGAAACCCACTGCCGAGCAGAACCTATTCCGGCGCGCCTGGAAGGCCGTGCGGGCTGTCTTGAGCATCCTTTGGGTGCACCTGTGGACAGTGCCCCCCCCCATTGAGGACACCCCCAGGACACCGGTGGCACATGTGAGAAAGGTGATTTCAGTTTTACACATGGCTTTCTTTACCTTTTGGGTAGCCCAACAATAAAATGGATTCTAAAGCAAAAGAACATTCT
This sequence comes from Octodon degus, assembly GCF_000260255.1. NCBI lineage: Eukaryota > Metazoa > Chordata > Mammalia > Rodentia > Octodontidae > Octodon > Octodon degus. The sequence continues at coordinate 8,940,726 of NW_004524647.1, read as the reverse complement.
TGGGGAAAGAAATTTTTCTGCCTGTGAAGAGTATGACAGACAAAATAAATGGCGACAGCACTTTGAAGCTTGGGAATAAAGAAAAAAAAAACTTAAGGTGTTTTTACACTGGTAAAAATACTAATGCAAACAAAAGGGGAAAGTCTTAAGTGGTAAACTTATTTAAGAGGAAATTGTAGACATAGCCTGGTAGAGATATTTTAATTGATCTTGCAGAACAGCCTCCTTCAAAATGATCAAAGTCATGAAAGAGTGGCTGTTCTCTTGGCCCTCCACTCCAGGCTGGCACAAGACTTTGACCCTGACTCTGGCAGTGTGATCACTCTTCAGTGCACTCAATTGAATATTCAAGGAACAGCTAATCACTGAAGCCTATTTAAACACACATTTTGTTTTCTGCAGGTAAAAGGGTCAAAATAATATGGTTTCACTTCTGAGAGCATTTTTTCTGCATTTCTTGGGCTCATGGGTATTTTTGAACATGTCATTTTTTATTTAATGTATCTCTCCAAAAATATGATCTGCTGACATTTCATTTCCAGTCCTAGTGAATAAGCTGAATGTGTTGGATGCAAAATACTAATGCTATCCCTGCAAAAGTGGAGCCTTCCAGTAGGAGCTTTAACCCATATTGACATTCTGACCTCAATGCTTGTTTATTTTTGATATTGGAAATTGAACCTAGGGCCCTCTTGCTGAGCTTTATCCCTAGAAATTTATTTTTATTTTTGTTTTGAGGCAGGGTCTTCTTAAGTCACTAAGTTGCGCAGGTTGGGCTCAAACTTGTGATCCTCCTGCCTCAGCTTCCTGGAGTGCTAGGATGACCTCATATTTTGTATCTGTAGTATACTCTAACCCAAACATGTAGATTTTCCATTTTTAATATGAGTTCTCATAGAAATAATGATTACAGAGTCTTAGAATGTGACCTTTTCAGTAAGTAGAATGAATTTAAGGAGTCACCATGTCTGCTGTCCAGCTCCTCAAATTTTCCTGAACACAACCCTCAAGTGCTGTCTTCAAATGCACTTGTTTTTCTGTTTGTTTATATGGATTTATTCTTCCTCTCCCTCTTACTCTCAATTTAATAAAATGTTTGGGCAGGGGAACAGAAAAGATCCACAGCATTCTCTGGAAATGTCCCCAAGCTCCAACGTCCTCTACTCTGTACAGAATTTTAAAATGAGAATCCAATGGGGTCATAACCCAGAACATTTTCTAAGGGATAGAGAGATTCTGGAAAGTTATCCTAAAATAGAGATTCAAAGACTTTGACGAGTAAGTCAGAAAAACTGCTGGCCGAGGTGGTGCATGCTTCCAATCTCAGCACTCGGGGGTGGATTGCTTTGAGTTCAAGGCCAGCCTGCACTATATAGTGAGACTCAGCCTCAAAAACAATCAAAATCAAACCAAAACAAAAGAAAAAAAACCAGAAAAGCCTATGGAGAGTTGAAAAAGGAATCGAAGTACTAGATATACACTGACTTTTTAAAAAAATCTTTTATTTATTTATTTGGTGCAAAGTCTTGCTAAGCAACTCATATTGATACTCCTGTCTCAGCCTTCCAAGGCCTGGGATTACAGGCATGTGCCACCACACCTGGATTCAGAGGCTGGATCGTGCACAGGGCCAACATGGCATGTAGTACTGGGGATTGAACCTGGCTCCTTGAGCTTGCCAGGCAGGCGCTTAGACTGCCAAGCTGTCTGACTTTTGAAAAGTGCAGTTACAGACTGCAAAGCATCGTATATCATTTTTTGATTATCTCTATAAAATGGCCCTTGAAACATTACCTCTGATTGTAGGAAAACTGAGGCATAGATGGTTTCTTATGTCCCCACAGGGAGACTAGGAAGAAGGGGAGGATAGCTCATGTCTTTGTAAGGCAAACCACAGTTGTGCTATATTTTGTGCTTGGGACTTGGAAACCCGGGTGAGGTGTTTCTCCACCCTTTGTTCATAAGCATCTTGGGATGGTGAAGGCAAGGGAGGGAGTCAAGGTAAATCACTGGGTGATTAAAGAGCTGTGGGGAGGGGCCGGGGATATAGCTCAGTAGAATACACACTTGCCTAGCAAGCACTCAAGGGCCTGAGTTCAATCCCTGGTTCCACAAAAAAAAAAAAAAAGCAAAAAGCTTTGTGGGGGAAAGTTTAGAAATTAAGGAGTCTAATTCAGTGTTTTCAGGAGCTCTTGCATGGAAGAAGATCCATCATTCCATCATTCATTAAGTACTGTCTTTCCTTTTACTTGGTTGTCTTGTACTTCTTAGGCAATACACTTTCACTTTCTGTTTATCTTTTACTTTTCCTTTGTTTTTCTGACTCATAGAGTTTTGACTGTTTTATCCTTCTAAAAAGTCAATCATTTTTTTCCCTGAACTTTTAGGGAAGGGTCTACAGGGTGTTCAGGGTCTCACTACTAGTTTGGACTTGTAGTGACTCTCCTGTTTATATCCTCCCAAGTGCTGGGATTATAGGCACAAGCCACCATGCCCAGTCTCAATCACCATCTCAGTGTGCCACAGGGGCAGGGCTGGCACAGCAGGCCTGTGGATTGAACCCCCAGCCCCTCAACCTGCTTGCAGGTGTAGGTGCTTTAATCCACTAAGTTATTTGGCTGGCCTTTAAAAGTCAATCATTTTATATTTAATTTTTTACCTCATCAAATGCATCACAATCTATGCCATTTGACCTGAAATTAACTGGAAAAGTATTTGGGGATTCATAATTAAAACATTTAAAAACACATTGTTGAAAAATATCTCAAAAGCAGTAAACAATAGTCCAAATTTTTAGGAAAGGGTTCCTACAAGTAAAGAGATATTTCCTCACCACATGGCATGCCAGCCTAGCCCCCAGGCACACCGAGCTGGTTACAGAGAATCAGCTTGGTGGCGCACGCCTATAATCCCAGCACTGGGGAAGTTGTAAACAAGAGGATCATTACTAGTCCGAGCTGTGAGACCCTGTACCAAAATACATTAAAAAAAAAAAAAAAAAAAAAAAGATATATTTTCTTTTGGGAATCAAAATGATGGCTAAATTCAAGTCTGCTAAAATTTAAATGCAGGCTGAAGGTTTAGGGTTTGGTAATAATGATTAATGACATTTAGTAAGTACACACTTTAGGCTGTTCTTGCTACAAAAACTATCTTTAGTTAGCACAACAGTCCTGCAGAAGAGGTGTGGTTATTCTTGAGCTCCACTAGGGCAAAGAAGGTCCTTTCATTGTCCTTAAGAGGTTACTGCTTGTCCTTGTATTTATGTGTCATTGTATTGTGGTTTAGAGAGCAGACTAGTCATGAACAGAGGATGTACCTTGGTGTCCTTTGCTGGGAACATCAACTGTGAAGGACTTCTAAGGCCCCTCTCAGCTCTACCACTCACTATTATGTGCACAGACCTTAGCTTTCCAGGGTCCTGGGTGATAAGTCACTCAACACACCTTGGACCTTTCCTGAGAGCTAAAGATGAGCCCATTGAGAACCTCTAGAAAACCACCCCCTTCTGTGTCCAGTGCCCATTCCTGGTTCTCCCACAGTGATTTATAGCATATGTGGTTGGCCACCTCCCTCCATCTACATTTGTGTTTTTTTGAGACAGGGTCTCATTATGTAGTTTGGGCTGGCCTTGTGCTTATTTTTGTAGCTCCCAGGCTGGTCTTGAACTTGCAGAGATCCTCCTGTCTCAACCTCCTGAGTTCTGGGATTACAGGTGTGCACCACTACACCCGATTTTGTCCCTCTACATTTCTAGATGTGGCATGTCTACAGATTAGCCCTCATCATTTCAAAAAAAAAAAAAAAAAAATGTCAGTTCAGAGATAGTGGAAAGTAGGGCAGGTCGGTCACAGAGTTGGAGACTTCCTGAGGAGTAAACATTCCGTTGGGTCTCGCTGGATCTTGGTGGACAAGGAGGAATTTACTAGCTTGGCTGGAGTGGAGTGAGAAGAAGCAAGGGAGTGCAGAGTGGGCACCCTAGACAAAGGAAGAACAACATACACAGCATGGAGGCATGGGAGAGACCATGTGACAGTCTAGACTGTATGGAGTTCAGTATCATTGAAGATGGGTGGGAGGAGGGACTAAAAACAGGCTGGGATCATGTATGCCAGTTTTATCCTGCAGAAAGGAGCTAGTGAGTAACTGTAAGCAGGTCCCTTATGACTGACTTATGATTTTAAGTATCTCACAGGGAGGGGATGGGGGTGATGGAAGATCAACTATTTGGCAAGGACTTAGTTGCAGAACTCAAGCCCCAGAGGCAATGTGCTGAACAGTTTTCCCCAGGGAGATGGCGCTGGAATCAAGAAGAGGGTCATTTGTCACAGCTGGAGGCCAGGCACAGGACCTGGAAATAACCTGAAGTCAGGACCTGCCTGTCAGTTTACTAACTGACCACATTGCCTATGTTCACTCTCTGAGGTTCAGGGATAGATCTAAGGATCATGTCTACCTGCTGCCCTGTCCCTCACCTCTTACTGGGGATTTCAAGCTCTGTGGTGCTGGCTGCTTGTCTTTACATAGAGAATGGTTTGTCCTGTCTATTGTGCCCTTAGATGGACAAAAACTTCTGCCTCCCTCCACTTCTCTTCCCCTCCCTTCCTTTTTTCTTTCCCTCCTCACATATACCAATTCTGAACTCTGTCCTCATTTGTTGCTGCTAAGACAACTTCACCTGATGTTTATTCACTAGAAAATATAGTTATGGTCTTTGTTACTTTCTCATTGCTAGAACAAAATACCTGACACCTACAAGTTAAAGAAGGAACAGTTTATTCTAGCTCACAGTTTGTAGCAGTTCCAGGCCATAGTCACCTGGCTTCAAGGCAAGGCAGTGTGGTGGAGGAGCATGGCAGGGGAGAGTCCACGGCACAGCAGACAGGAAGCAACTATGGCCACTCTTTCCCTTTATATTCCATCCAAGTTACAAGCATATTGCTTGGTGGCATCCACACCCAGGTTGGGGTTTTTGTCCTCAGTAAATCTGTTCCTCCCCAGCCAGAACTATACATAAATAATCAGTGGGCTAATTGAATATCAGACACCCTAAATCTAGTGTCACACACTCCTGATCCAGCCACCTCCCAAAATCTCACCTCTGAGGTCCTAGGGGGACATCTAGATGTAAGCTATAAATGGTTACCAATATTTTGTTTCCTTTAAAGACTGGATATATAGAGAATTAGAATTAGATTTTCTTTTAAAAAATTATATGCCTAGACTTTACAATTCATGTTAGTAATTCATTTATTCTCTCATGCATGCATCAAAGTAACAAGCAAGTGGACATGAGCACCTTGATTGAGCCATGGACCATGCTAGGTATTAGGAATACAGATGAATAAGCAAAGCTTGATCTGGACAGCCATAGCTTCCCCTCAGTGATGCTTTCCTGTCACCTTTGGGATCTTGCTTCTAAGTTCCCATTACCTGAAGTGTTTCTCCACTGTCACAGTTACCGTGTACTTTGGATTATTTCTACCTTTCCCTTGTCTCTGACTGTGAACTTTGTGCTGCTACATCTTATTCATCTTTGCACCTGGGAATGGAGGATGCTGACGCCATCTAGATGTGTTGTCAAATGGATTTGTGATGGGAGGCACACCTTCCATGTGGGCTATGCTCCAAGGACTTCTCTGACCTGGTTGTCTTCCTGAAGCACACTTTGTTTTTTTACTACAAGACCAAGAGATCACTCTGCTCTCTCCTCCACCTGCTCCTCCTCCTGTTTCTCCTTCTCCTCCTCCTACCTCTCCCCCTCTTCTCCTTTTTCTTTTTTAATGTATTTGGAACAGGATCTCACTACACAGCTCAGACTTGTATTGGTCCTCCTGTTTCATCCTTCCCAGTGCTGGGATTACAGGTGTGCACCAGCATGTCCAGTTTTGGTAGCTGGCTTGGTGCACCCAAGGCAGGGCTGACACAGCATGTAGTGCCAAGGATGGAACCTGGGTCCTTGCACTTGCCTAGGCAGGTGCTTAGACCACTGAGCTATCTCTGCGGGCTCCCCTCTTCTTTTTAAAGCTGAAACACATCTTTCTACTTTAGGGTTTTGGTTCCCCCACATTGACCTTCAAGGAATACATAGCTACTTCTCACTACCACCCAATACTAATTATGGGACTACTATTCATTACTATTGGACAAGGCACCCTTCTTAAGAGGGTATAGTATGGAGAGACATAGGTGTAGAATGATAGGAGGCAATGATGAGCTACAAGTGGGTTCACAGAGATGTGAACACACACCTGCCAAGCAGTTTGAACTCCACTATCCAAACAGTGGGGATCACTTAAGTATTTTACTAGGAATATTGGGGTGAATTACATGACTGTGTTGTAGCCTACATGTTCTCAAAGGACTTTGGGGGTCTTATGTGTGCTTATGTGTCCTGGATAGAAGTGTGAAGATCTTAGCACAGCTCTCTTTCTTCTACAGGTTTCTGGGTGGAGCGCACTCCTGTCCATGAGGCTGCCCAGCGAGGTGAGAGCTTGCAGCTCCAGCAGCTGATTGAAAGCGGTGCCTGTGTTAACCAGGTTACGGTGGACTCCATCACACCATTGCATGCAGCCAGTCTGCAGGGCCAGGCACGGTGTGTGCAGCTGCTGCTGGCAGCTGGAGCTCAGGTAAGTGGCCCTGCAGGTAAGACCCCTTCCAGATTGAATGTAGCTGTAAGATAGGATGAGGCTAACTGGAGAGACCTCTAGAGGAAGGAAAAGAAGTGACTTGGGATTTGCCTACTGTGATGTGCAAATAGATGGGCAGACTGAACACCTTGAAGAGATTGCAGAGAAAAGGCAGGAAGACTGCTGCACCCAGATGGAGTGTGCTGGAAGTTGAGGGAGGAAGGAAGGGTAGCTACCTCTGTATTACATATTGAGGGCCAGAAAGCATTAATGAATTGAGCAGAGCTTTTTGGTTTTTATCTGTTTTGTTTTGTGTTTATTTATTTTTTTGTGGTATACTTTTTTCCCATAATTTTATTGAGAAACAAATAGCAATGAGACAATTTCAAACCAAATTGGTAGGACCGTTTCAATAATTAACACATTGTATACATTCTTCTTAGTGGTTAATTGCTGTACAAGATGTGGACATGAGATCTTATTTACAAACACCATTAGAACAAATCACTCTATTCATTAAGAGAATGTAACTATATATCTATCCTAACCATTTTGAATACACTGTTTTGTTTTACTTTTGAGAAAAGGTCTTGTTATATGTCCATGATGGCCTTGAACTCATTATATAGCCCAGGCTGGTCTGAATTTGCAGCAATCCTCCTGTCTTAGCCTCCTGAGTACTAGGATTATAGGCATGTGCTGCCATTCCTGACAGATTGGGAGTTTTTGAAAACACAATGATGTGGGAGTGCTCCACCTGCAGTGGCAGGTTCACGGCCAGATGGCTATGTCCTAGGCACAGACTCTTTGGGATGGCCACCAGGTGTGTGGTGCACAGCTGCTTCTTGTGCTCAGCGGCAGCAGGATGATTAACTGGGGTGCTAAGACACTGGCTCTCTGAAAGTAAGGGAAAAATGAAGATGAAAGGAACAAAACTGAAATTCTGCCAGTGGTTTTAGCTTTCACAGGTTCTGGCTGTTTAGCAGGTGCTCTGGGGAGCTGGCCTGAGCCACCCCGAAACACTGGGTGGCATCTAAAGAATGCAGGGCTCTGGTCTCAGAGTTCACAGGACAGGAAGAAGTGAAGGCATGAAGGTGGATAGCCATCTACTCTTTCTAGAAGTTAATAACGGAACAAGTTTCAGAGTGTACTGATCTACAAGCTGCATTTAGTGGCAAGTTCTCCTCTTTTTTCCTTCCTTCCTTAGTTGGAATGCTTCATTACATGCAGATTTTTACAAATCATTAAGTTTGTTTCTTTTTCCTATATATTGATCATTGGTATATCTTTGTGAGACATAATCATTTCTGCTCTCTCTCTTCCATCTTTCCCCTCTCCAGAGCCCCTTCCCATCTTCACAAAGTCTACATCCCTATTACCATCTGTGGGTTTTTTTGTTTGTTTGTTTTTTCAGACAGGGTCTCACTCTGCAGTTTGGGCTGGCCTTGTGCTCACTTTTTTAGCCCCTGGGCTGGTCTCGAACTTGCAGAGATCCTCCTGGCTCAACCTCCTGAGTTCTGGGATTACAGGTGTGCACCACCATGTCTGGTTCTGGGGCTGGGGCTGCATGGTGGGCGCCCGCATCTGGGGCCGAGACAGCATGCCCTGGGATCCAAGGCCCAGACCACACAGCATGTGGGGCCAAGGTCCTTGGGCTTGCCACGTAGGTCCTTATGCCTCTGAACTATCTCTCTGGCCCCTACCATCTGTCTTTTGTTTTGCTCTTTAAAATGTTTATATTCTGTGCTTCTCATATAAAGGAAACCATGTGATATAGATCCTTCTATACCTGATTTATTTCAGTTTGCATTATAGTCCCAAGATCTATTCCGTTTCCTACAAATAACTTAACCTTACTTTTTTAATGATGCAGTAATGCTGCATTTCTTTATCCATATGCCTGTTGCTGGACATATAACTTCTGTACTTTAGCTATTATGAATTGCATTGCTATAAACATGGGTATGCATATATACCTGTGATAGGATGATTTTAACTTTTTCCGAAAGATACCTAGAAGAAGTATAGCTCGATTAAATAGTATTCTTAGTTTTAGTTTTTTAAAGAATCTCCTACTGATTTCCCAAGTGGTTGTACTTGTTTACATTCCACCAACAATATAGTGTAGAAGGATTTCTTTCCCCCACAATGTCACCAGCATTTGGTTTTTTTGAATGCTTGATGATAGCCATCCTTCCTTGGAGAGATGATACCTTTGTGTTGTTTTAATTTGCATTTCTTTGATTGCCAAAGATGCTGAAAATTTTTCATGTACTTATTGGTTATTTTGTACTTTTTAAGAAGTGTTTATTTCATAGTTTTTATCATTTATTTAGGGAGGATTTATTTATTTATTCATTCATTCATTCATTCATTTTAGTTCTTTATGTACTTTAGATGTTAGTCCTCTTCCTAAGGAATAGCTGGCAAAAAGGTTTTCTCACTCTATAGATTATCAGTTTACTCTGTTGGTTGCTTCCTTTGCTTATAGATTTTTAATTTGATACAATCCCATTTGTTGATTCCTGATATTATTTCTGTGCAACTGTTCATGAAGTCCTTGCCTATATCTGTGTCCCCAAGACTTTTATGTATTTTTTCTTCCAAAAGATTAGTGTTTTTCTATCTAGGTTTTTGCTCCAGTTTTATTTGATTTTTGTGCAATGTAAGAGATATGGATCTATATTTGTTCTCATGCATGTAGATGGCCATTTTTTTCAGCAACATTTGTTAATGAGGCTGTCTTTCTTCCTGTTTTTCTTTTTTTTCCTTTCTTTTTTTCTCTTTCTTTCTTTCTTTC
>NW_004524647.1:8917856-8931197 GCF_000260255.1 Octodon degus | reverse complement strand
TCTTTCTTTCTTTCTTTCTTTCTTTCTTTCTTTCTTTCTTTCTTTCTTTCTTTCTTTCTTTCTTTCTTTCTTTCTTTTTGATTCTGAACTCAGATCAATTCTAAGTGAAATTTTCCAGAATGGGGAGCTGCCTTTTCCCCAGCCTGTGATTTAGACAGTAGTTATAGTAATAAGCAGGCTTCAACATTCCTTTTAGCTGAGGCTTGAGTTAAGACTGGTTTAGACTTTGTCTCCCCCAGCCATCAACTTCAGGGTCTCCTTTCCTGCTCTACACTTTTTAAGTTTGGGTTGGTGGTAAAAGTGTCGCTGAGCTGATCTTCCCTGAGATAAGAATCCCAGGTGGGACACCTGTACTTGGGAGGCAGAGAGGGACCTTACCCCAGCTGTGTGTCTTTCTTTTTGAACTGCCTTGCCTAGTTGGTGCCTCAGTAAATAAAAGCAAACTGACTCTTTTAAGAAGTATCTTTTCAAAGGTGAATGTGCAGGAGGATGAGAAAGCAAGTTGTGCGATGTGTATCTCACCCTTTGACATTTGTTTCTTCTCCCCCCACCCAGGTGGATGCCCGCAACATTGATGGCAGTACCCCTCTCTGTGATGCCTGTGCCTCAGGTAGCATCGAGTGTGTGAAGCTCTTGCTCTCCTATGGGGCAAAAGTGAATCCTCCATTGTACACAGCATCCCCACTTCATGAGGCTTGCATGAGTGGTGAGTCGACGTGTGAACGGCCATCAAAATGATTCAGGTTCAAAGCTCTCAGAATCTGAAATAGTATGATCATTTGAGAAGGGTTCATTCAAAGTGTCTGGGGGAGAATCACTAGGACTTGGTATAACAGAGAGCTACAAGGTCTCAAAAACAAGCCAGGTTGGAGCTGAGACAGATGCCACTGACTGAAAGAGATTTTCGAGGAGCAGGGAGCCCTAGGAAGAGGGAAGAGTGACTGGGTGGTGATCACAGATGAGCTGGCCAGCACATAGTTGTAGAGGTAGAGCTGGATTTCAGGGAGATAGAAATTGAGTAGCTATTAACAACAAAGAGGAAATTATGTGATGAGAGAATGTGTGAGGAAGAGAGCACAAGGCCCTGAACCTTGATCCAAAGCTGCACTGAAGAAGTGGGAAGAAGAGCTAGGAAAAAGGTGGGAAAGGCACTGAGGGGTGACTTGCACAGCTAAAAGTCCTGGCCAGGAGACTGGAGTGGGTTGCCACCTCATTCCCATGGACACTCCTCCAGAAACAGTACAGCCTCAGAGAGGGGAGGGGTCAAGAATCTTCCCCAGCTGTTCCCACAGGTGTCACAAACCTTTTCTCCTCACAGAAAAAGAGCAGTCATGCTTCTTTGGCTCCCTTGTGGCCAGGAGTACTCCCATGTCTTGGGGGAACAGAGAACTACCTGTTCCCTTCCCAAGGTCTCTGTAGGCTCCTACACTGTTTCTTGGGTTGGAGCATAGGATGTTTGCCTTTCTGTCCCATGCATCCAGAGACATAGAAACCTGTTCCAGCTGCCATTTGTTACGCTTGTTACTTCTAATGTATGTATTCATGGATGTTTTCATGCTTTTCCATTTATTTTAAGGGAGTTCCGAATGTGTGAGGCTTCTTATAGATGTTGGAGCCAATCTGGAAGCCCATGATTGCCACTTTGGGACCCCTCTGCACGTTGCCTGTGCACGGGAACATCTGGACTGTGTCAAAGTGCTGCTCAATGCAGGTGTGTGGTTGTTTACCTGAGCTAGTGTTTGCCTGCATAGGTGGCTCTCTTGTTCTGTGTCTGACAGAGATACACAGACCAGGATTTAAAGCTAGCTCCCTGACTTCCCAGGAAGTTTAGGGACCCATTTAGTTCTTGCTGTATCCTGGGAAGGAACTGCACAAGAATGAGGAAAAGACAGATAAGAGACAGTAGTTGGGTCAGGTGGAGCTCCTCTATCTTGCAAAGAAGAGGAACTGCCCAAGAGCAGTAGGGTGTTTATTTATACCCTAGCGAGGTTGTTAGGTGCAGCCTTTCTACTTAGCAGTCAGTTCACAAGCTGCAACAGCATGCTTCGAGGAGCTCCGTGTTCTCAGGCTGGCTTCGTCCTACATGTATATTTTGGAGCTTCAGCCACTCCCAACAAGGGAATCCTTGACTTCAGTGTCTATATCTTATAAAACTAGAAAATTGAAAACTATTTTTTAGGGTTATTGAAAAGATTATTAATGTTTCCACAATATATAGTATGTGGTTGCTGCTCAGTATATGCAAATAACTATTTTTAGAGGACACAGGAAAAAACCCACAATACCTGCCTGATGATTTTGCTGTCCTAATCCAAAAGAGATGAGGCTATGATAGGAATAGTTGGTAACAGTTAGGAGAATGGAGTATTTGGAATCCAGCCTCTGTCAAGTTGTGTGAAAAAGGCCCCATATAAAGGTAGACAATTGTCTGTATGGGTTCAGCATAGAGGCCATGTTTTCTTCTGAGTATTTCTGATCTTCCACTGATTGACCCCATACAGATGGCACCTATGGAGGGCTGACATAAGAAACCAGTTACAGCTAAGTGAACCTTGAAGATCTTTCTTGGTTTGGAAAGATGGTAGGCAGTTCAATAGTGTCATTAAGACCTCTATCCTTTGAACTTTCAATTTTGTTTTCTTCAGAGTTAGCTATTAAGACAGTGGTTAAATGAAACCCAGACACTTCACTTTTTTTTTAGAATTATTTATTTATTCATTCATTCATTTTGTGTGTGTGGCCAGCTCAGCCCACCAGGGGGTGGGGCTGGCTGGCATGTGGTGCTGGGGGATTGAACCGCGGTCCCTGTGTTTTGCTTAGCTTAGCTTGCTCTAAGTAGGTGCTTTAGACCACTGAGCCATCTCACCAGCCCTGACATTTCACTTTTTAAGGCTCTGGTAGTTTCTTTCTTTCTTTTTTTTTTTTTTGGCGGAACCTGGGATTGGACTCAGGCCCTTGCACTTGCCAAGGAAGCACTTATTCTACTGAGCCATCTCCCTGGCCACTCTGGTAGTTTCTTTAGAACAGGGAAACCATCCTTCTAGACAGTATCTAGCATACCTGCCCTATTGTTCCATCTGCCCAAACTGTATGCCACACCTAAATTTAAGCAGATTTCTTTGGCTGCAGTGTTTCTGATTGGCTCAATCCTGGATTGCTTGAATCAGTCACTGTGGAAGGGGAGGGAGGCTGAACCAGTCAGGAACCACACTTGGAGCTGAGGTGAGGCGGGCTCTCTCAGCCCATGTTGTCAGGTGGCCACACAGTGGGGAGAAGTGGGAAAAGACTGTAATGTCCATTATAGCTTTTAGAAAGATTATCAGGTAGTTTTTGAGGGGAGTTTCCATCTAACTGGGAAGTTAAAGATGAATAAGCCTTTTGGGGAAATCTCCTTCATGATATTGTCAGTTTCAGTCTGATGCTTTTTGATGTGAGCAGCTTTCGACTTCAAGCGTAATCTTCAATGGCGGTCCTAGTCTTCTCAATGTTTTCTTTCATTAGACCTTATTGGATCAAGTGTATTTTCCTTTTCTTTTTCTTTTAGAAAGTCCTTTTTTTACTGTGAAATGTCTCAAACCTAGAGAAATAGAGAGAAGAGGTAGCTTACATACCCTTATGTACTTTATTTTTGCTTTTTTGAGACAGGATTTCACTGTGGAGTTCAGGCTGGGTTGAGCTAACAGTAGTGATTCTCCTGCCTCCACCTCCTGAGTGCTGGAATTACAGGTGTGCACCACTATCCTCAGCCCACAAATGGATTTTGATAAGTAGTGATTCTGAATTATTGGAATTGAGTTATAGGATACTTGGAAAAGCTAGAAAATGTTGTGTTTCCTCTAGAAAAACATGCCAACAGGTATTCTTTCATGTGACTTCAGTGTAGCCCTGGCTTTGCTTGAGAGGCCAAGCTGTGCAGCCATATTGTACCCAGAGAGTGGACACTGAGACCCTTGTGTTCTCTGTTCTTTTTGTAGGCAGTAAGGCTGGGTTAAAGAGCTAGGTTGTATTTGCTGACAAGGAGGGCTGGTGCGGCTGGAAGTCCAGTTCATCTGGTGAAGTAATTTTTTAATTTGATCACTAACAGTAAATATTTAACTCTGCTGGAAGCACTCAGAAGCAGCGAGTTGAGGACTTCGCAGTCTTTGTCACATATTTCCTCCCAGTTTCTTGTTACAAAAAGCATATATTGAACTATGTGTATTTATGTTCTGGGGCCGTGTCTTCTTTTAGCATGGGCTAAGGACATCTTAGGGCGATCCTTCACTTTGATGCCCATAGTTCTATTCTGAATCCACTTTAATCCTATTGTATTTTGAAATCAGGAGTTCAGTAGTGAGCCAAATTTGACCTTTTTCTTTGAAGCATGAAATTGAGGTTTTTAAACGCAGCTGTTCATTTTGCTGGCTTCCTTGCTCTGTCTCTGTCTGTTTCTCATACTTCTACTTCATCATTGCTCTACACAAAGCCGCTTTTTTGCTTTTTTCCTCCCTCCCTCCCTTCCTTCTTTCCTTCCTGTGTCTCTGATCTTCCTTTCCTAAAATATATTTGAATGTGTTTTTATCTCTTGTGCTTTTGTAAAATACCCATTATCGATTGAGGCCTACATTTTTAATGCACATAAATATTTTGGGGTTATATATTTTCCATTTCTATTTTCACCAACACTATATTTTCAAACCCATCCACCCTGCAGTGTGCACAGGTGGTGTGGTGTTTCTAACCGCTGCTGCTCATTCCAGCCTCCCTCTTTATTTACCTTTTGTTCCTTTAACACTCAGTCAAATAATGCTAAGCACGGGTTTTGAAAAGATGTGATTGTGTACCCTGGGAAGGCCAGTTTGAAAGAGTGATCACCCAAGACCTTGCCTCTGGAGCCATGATAGTAAGCAAGAAAAGGAGGGAGGCCTTTAGAGCTTCTGCCAGCATCTGTTCCCTTCCGAACTTGAGAGAGTAGTTTTGCTTTGCTTGTGCTTTTTTCTCCATCGTTAAAACAAAGACAATTACTTTCATTCTTACTTGGCAATATTGCCAGAATTAATAACATGATCGAAAGTTATTTGGAGCTGGCCACCCCCCGGGGCACGCTGAGATGGCAATTGAGACTGGGCGTGGTGACATGCACCTGTAATTCCAGCTCTTGAGAGGCTGTAAACAGCCAGATCACTATGAGTCTAATCTAGTAGTGAGACCCTGAACACTCTGTAGACCCTTCCCTAAAATACAAAAACAAAAAAAACAAAAAAAAACAAAAACAAAAACAAAAAACCAGGAAGTTGCTTTTTTAGAGTCTGATATTTTTCATTTTTTATAAGTTTGATTCCTAAATTTACACTTGCATTATAACGGCACTACTATAAAAATTACTCATCCCTATAGGTAAATATTGAAAGAAAAACTCTTGATGTGAGGCTTATGAGGAAACTATTTCTTCTATTTGATTTATTACTTTTAAATATATATTTTGTAATTCATTTTGCCAAATTAAATCATTAGGTGATCTAGCCTTTTTCCTGAGTGAGAGTTCCTCTTTCTTCACCTAAGTTCTGGATTTTAGTTGCAAGAAATCGAAGAGCTTCACTTCTATGATTGGCTTGGAGTGCTTGCTGTGTTCACTGTCATAAACATAGTCCTCATGTGTCTTTAGGGAGTTAATATTTTAAAGAATAAAGCAAAATTTTCATGTGTTTTTTGAGCAGTAGAACTCATGCAATGGCCTGAATACCTGCTAATTTACCCACTCTCTTACCTTTTTAAAATTACTGCTAAGTAGTGGCAGGCTGGTGACACATTTTATGTTGTGGTTTGTATCCGTTATTGGGGGGTTATTGTTTTGGTTTTGGGCTATTTGCTCAGGTTCTTTAAAATATTCTTATCTCCTTTTATAATCTCCTTATGTAGTCAGGAGTAGACTTCAAAGACATCAGTAGTTTTTCCAAACAAATTCTGAAGCCTCAGGAGATTGTGTTGTATGGAATCAGTAATGACTTGCCCTGAAATGATATTTTACACAAATAGAACTTTTATCAAAATTTTCATTTTTTAACGCATCTTTCTGAATATCCCCAGAAAGATAAAGAGAGCAAAGCTCAACTCAGTTAATCTTTTGGGAACATTGCGTATTTTCCCTTTGTTTCATTTTATAGGAGAACATTTATATGTAAGAAATAGCCACCCTTGCATTCAGTCAATACATCTGGAGCCCAGGGCGCACATGGTAGGAAGGAGCTCTGTGTGTCTGTCTTCAGACAGGCAGGAGCACTTAGGTGGCTCAATCTGAGCTTCCAGAAATCCACGGGTCTCTGAAAGCAGACTGCACTGGATGCCAGAAGTGATGTTTCTGTTTTTTCAAAAAATATTTATTATTTATTTTGTGTGTGTGTGGCCAGTTCAGCCCACCAGGGGGCGGGGCTGGCTGGCATGTGGTGCTGGGGATTGAACTACGGTCCCTGTGCTTTTGCTTAGCTTGTTCTAAGTAGGTGCTTTAGACCACTGAGCCATCTCACCAGCCCTGTTTTGTTTTTCTTCTTTTTGAAGTTACATTTCTTTATTATTGCTCCCCTCTCTTTTCATAAAGAAAGAAAAAAATTACTACCCTTGTAGTTTGAAAAATGTCTTGAAAAGCTACAGCAGCATCTGCCTGTCTTGCTTTTGTGTTTTGGGTAAGGATTGCTTTCGCACACTGTACTGAACATAGAAACATGAGCCTGCTTTTCTCTTGCTTCCAAGTTCTGGTCAAGCTGACATGTGTTCTCCCCTCTGGACCTCCAGGGGCCAATGTGAATGCAGCCAAACTTCATGAGACAGCCCTTCATCATGCAGCCAAAGTGAAAAATGTCGACCTCATTGAGATGCTTATTGAGTTTGGAGGCAACATCTATGCCCGGGACAACCGGGGAAAGAAGCCGTCAGATTACACTTGGAGCAGCAGCGCCCCTGCCAAGTGCTTCGAGTACTATGAAAGTGAGCTTGCTCTGCAAATGTTCTATGCATCAGCTGCCAGGCACCTCCATCCTTTAGCTAGGCCTCCTGGTTTGCTATTTGCTAGTTCTCCCTGCGTTTCTGATGGCAGCTTAGTGTTTATCCTGGGCTCCTGCCTTTGTCCACTAGTGTGTTCATTTGTGTACTTTGTAGTTATTTATGCAGATCACCAGTCCTTTGGTTTCCTGTGCCCTGTGGTGTCATGACAGGAGTGGGGCCAGGAGCAGCAGGAGCCTGCTGCTGGCACCTGCTCTGACACGTTTGGCCAGATGATTGACACAAGAGCCTTACTAGCTGCAGAGTAGTTTTTGGCTGACAAATCTTCATGCTGAATGATTGCATTATGGCTCAAAAAACAAGCAAGAAACCAAAAATCCCACCAAAGCAAAAACAAACTAAATCCCATCCTTTACACTGAAAACTCACAACATGAAATCTATGGCTGTCTTTTTACTGGTCTTCCTTCCTCAATCTCTGGCTATCCTTTCTGTCACCTTCCAGAGGAGGCTTGCTAGTGCATCTTAATTTCAGAGCAAAGGGACACCTTTCCTATTCCATCTTAGAGCAGGGTGCACTAATTAGATGATATCAATTAGATGATAGGGTGCACTCCTTCTTGAAACTCATTTAACCTCACAGATTCCCTTTTCCCTTTTTTCCAGAGACACCTCTGACCTTGACACAGCTCTGCAGGGTGAGCCTAAGGAAAGCCACTGGTGTTCGAGGGCTGGAGAAAATTGCCAAGTTAAACATCCCTCCCCGGCTCATTGATTACCTCTCCTACAACTGAACTGCAGCAGGTGGCCAGGTGGACTGGCTGCTAGCCTGGCTGCTGCTCTTGTGCCTAGCCTTGGCTGCAGGGGGTTGTGTTTGTCTGAAATGGTGTTATTATTATAGATAGAATAATGCTCTTTTGAGTCCCTCTCGGTTGTCGCCTTTGGTTTTCTCTCCTGAATTCTGGATAAGGTCTCCTAGCCTCAGTGAGGTCAGCGTCTCAGGTCACAGTCATAGGTATGACTCTGTACTGGTCCTCCAGAAAGGATGTTCTCACTCTAGGGTGGGCCACCTGTCCAGTTTTCCTTTTTTCACTAACCTCTCTCAAAGGTACTCTCAAGACAGATGAGTCAAGGACCATGAGGGAGGCCACACAGGGCTGGGAACTTACAGCATTGCTGGTGGTTTTCATGGTTATCTGGGTATCATGGCACAGAAGCCCCAGGTCCAAGGCAGCTCACCCTGTTGCCTGGGATGTCCATTCACCTGACATTATCTTGTCACCTGTACAGTACTTCTGGGGCAGCACTTGGCACTGTCCAAAGCCTATCTATGCCCAGGTATATCCATCACTCAGGGGTCTTAGTGGGGGAAGACACAAGCTTTGTGTCCCCACAAACAATACTGTTTTTAAAGAAGTCTGTTTTCAATGTTAGGTGTCAATTCTTCAGTTGAAACAGTGATGTAGGGTGCAGAACCTTTAGACGATATATAGGTTGTAACATTGAAGGTTTCTTAATGAACCATACAAATAATAGGGAATGTGAAGACTGCGTACATTCTCATAGGTACTCATTTTCAATGTTAATGGCTGTTAGGGGACTGTTTAGAGATTGTTTTTCTCTGTTTCTGTACTTGTCAAGTGAATTCTTCCCCCACCCTTTTTTTGCTGACTCCTGTAAGCTGTAAAACTAGTAGATGTTGGCTGTACCCCACAGGCCCTAGCACCTGTGCATTAATTCTTTTTTTTTGAGATGCTTGTGAAGCCTCTAATGTGCAAGGCAGTGATCCAGGCTTGGAATTGATAGGAATCAGACTCATCAGCCAAGGCAGGAAACAAAAATGTTTTGCAACCTTTCTCAATAGTAATAGGAACAAATCCTTCTATGTTATAAGCTAGGAGCTGAAATATTAGTGTATTCATATGGCATTTACCTAACATTCTCTATTTTAATTTTAAAAAATCCACATATTGCAGGGATTGCCAGAGGATTTTGCATAATACTTCAAGTATATTTTGTTTCTGAGGAAATAGAGTGGGCAGCCATTGTAAACACTTGTGTGAGTCATACCTGTCCTGAAGCCAGAGTGCCCAGGATGGGGACAGAGTCCTCCCAGCTCCTGCCGGGCCTGCCTGAGTCCACAGAATGTGGGACACAATGAGACTGAGCGCACAAAAGTGATACTGTTTGTGTCACCCGAAGGGAGCATCGCCCTGCATGGTTACTTGGGGGGGGGGGCGCAGGTCTGGTGAAGAATTTCATGGCAGCTGTGTCGGATGTTTGCATCGCTGCCATTTTAGCTATTGCTGGAAAGGGGCTTCATATGCGATGAAAAGGGCCACTTTCCTTTGGCTACAATTTTAGACACAAATTCTGATAAATCAGTGTTTCTGCATGTAATAGCAATAATGATTTTAAGTAAGTGGATTCTGCCTCTCATTTCTGTAACAGAAACTGGTCTCTAGCAATAAAATCTGATAACACTGACATACAATAGAATCAGATTCCAATACTCTTATCAATAAAAGTGGTTAAATAAAGTTTATCTTTGTGTGCAAGTGATGCTTTTATTAGCAGGAGCCAAAATACTGGAATAAGCTTCATCCTGTGGGAGTAATGGGTCACTCCTTGTGTAAGGGATGAGGTGACTAAGATGGTAAGTGTTTTCCACCCTTAATCAGGACCATGATAAGAGACAAGTCTCTTTGTACTTCTGAGCTTGGATTGACTACCTGCAAAACTGGAATAGCAGATCTGACTCAGCTATGAAAAGGATCTTGACCAACCACTGTCCATCTCTTCACCCTATAAGTGAAGAATTGAACCCCCACTAGACTCGTAGGTTTGGGTGAGGTTGAATTAGATAATTAAACAATGATTTCAAAAGTATAAAGTACTTTTCAAGGTGGAAAAGCTACATGGTTCTGACTGTTCTGGGGTGTTGGTAGGTTTTACAACTATGCACACTATTCTCTTCTGTCTTTGGGACAGTACCACATCTTTCAGGAGTACCATTGTCAGAAGACTTCTCAGTTTACATTTTGAAAATCAATATAAATGTTAAGATGAACTAGCATCACATTTTAACATAAATAAATCTAAAAAATATAAAAGCAGATGAAAAAAGCTACCAAACCTTATCTACAATATAGCATGAATCCATTCGTATAGATGTAAATACGAAACAGCTTAAGCATCTAAGAACATCTGTGTATGCAATAAATGCATAAAATTGTAGAAACCGTACACCGGTATCTTCTTCCTTCTCAGCAATGAGGAAGGACACATGACTGGGGGAAGAGATGAACTTTAGCAATATTCTCTACCTGAAAGAGTGATATGAAGTAAATTTGATGGAATGCTACATTCATGTTAGGAAGCAAATAGAAAATAAGATTAATAATTTAATGATAATTTAAGGGCTGAGGATATAGTTCAGTGGCACAGTGACTGCCTAGCAAGTACAAGAGCCTGAGTTCAATTCCCAGTACACCTCCCCAAAAAAAGAAAATGTAATGAACCAAGGAGAAACAAAGGGCAAATATGTTGTTAGAAAAAAACAGAGAGAGAGAGAGACAGAGAGAGAGAGACAGAGAGAGAGAGACAGAGAGAGAGAGTCAGAGAGAGAGAGAGAGATCTGTGTGACTGTTAAAAACTGGATTCTGTTTTAAAATATCTTTTGAAAAAAATACTTTTTGGCTTCTATTGCCTCTGAGGCTGTGGTTTGGGCAACATACTTTTTTTTAATCTGCTCTTCATGCATAGACTACACCTTAAAAACCTTTGGTTGTGCTGCTTGGATCAGACTTAGTCTCCTCTTTTTCTTTCCTTTTTTTTTTTTTTTTTTTTTTTTTTGTATTTAAGATAGGGTGTACAGGGTCTCACTGCATAGATTGGACTCATAGTGATCCTCTAATTTACAGCCTCCCAAGTGCTGGGATTACAAGTGCGTGCCACTAATGTCTAGTCTCACTTGCCATCTCAGTGAGCCCCAGAAGCGGGCCACGCACGGCAGGCCTAGGGATCAAACCCTGGCTGCTGCACTCTGTCTAAGCAGGCACTTTAATCTGTTGAGCTATTTGGCCAGCCCAGACTTACCTTCCTCTTTTCTGAAGGAACATGCTGGCTAAAATACCCTTTATTAATCAACTTCTCTTGTTCTAATATGGCTCATGCTCTGGATAACTGTGCTCTTTGTGGATACAGCTGTGGACCCTACCCTTTGGAGATAGCACAAGAACACCACTAGAGAACGAACCAGTGTACAGCTATACCAGCTTCCAGGCTGCCCTGACCCTCTGCAGGGGGGAGGCATAGGACAGTGAGTCAGGAGAAGGGGCACTCGTGGGGTGCCTTGCAGTAGCTGTTGATCTCTAAGTTCCCTGTGGTCTCCTGGGAAGAAGTGGAGTCTCATCTCTTCCTGTGCCACAGAAACACTACCTACACTATCCTATCCATGCTTCTAGATGAACGTGCAGAATTTGGCAGTTGTTTGGGACAAAAAGAATGCCTTCACATGTTTGTTTCCTCCCCTAGACTCCTTTGTTAGAAGGACGGCTTCTGCTTTCTTTCTTGGGGGAATACTCTTTCCTCCTAAGTACTTGATTCACCAAAGTGAGCAAAAACTGGCAGTGTAAACAAAGCTCTTCAGCTCTGTCCTATTGAGAACAGCTGAGCTGTCCTACAGACAGATGGTGCCACAAAGGCGCTGGCAGGCTGTGGACTGTGCCCCACCCTCTGGGCAGCCCTATTCTTCCTGGAATGGTCTAGAAAATGTTTCCAGCATCTCTGGCTTTTCTCTTTTGTCCATCATGGTACTGTATGGTGCTGACATCTACACCAGGTTATATTAGTGTGAAAGCCTTGTATGGAGATATATCTTAAATTGGTCCAGTCTAAATAGTGTGGTTTCTCAAAGCCTAATGTCTCTAAACTATGAATAGAGTGAGGAAAGATTCATGAAAGATCTTTCTCTCTGTCTGTCTGTCTGTCTGTCTGTCTGTCTGTCTGTCTGTCTGTCTGCCTCTCTCTGTGTGTGTCTCTGTCTCTCTCATATTCTCTGTCTCTCTCATATTTTCTCTCTCTCTCTCTCTCTCTCTCTCTCTCTCTCTCTCTCTCTCTCTCTCTCTCTCTCTCTCTCTCTCTCTCTCTCTCCCTCCCTTCCTCTTTCTCCCTTTCTCTCTCTCATTTAAATAAACGTTTATTTCTCAGCAGCTGTTCTCCAGGTGTGCGGTTCTTTTGAACACAGATTTTTGAAGCTGGGGACAATTTGTCACTGAACCTTGAGCCAGAATGTGCTCTTAGTTTGCCCATCTTTATGCCAGCTGATCAACAGTGACAACTTCCATTACCTCTTCATGTTAATTTGAATCTGAAGCTCATTCTGCTGCATTGGGAGTGGAGGACTGAGGCAAGACAAGAAGGAACACTTACACATTCCTTGGTCCCTTTTTCCATTTATTCCTCCTCCTCCTTCTTTTCCTTCTTTTTCTTTTCCTTTTCCTTTTCCTTCTTACCTTATTTTATTTCATTTCAAGTTTTTTAGTTGATACTAAAAGCAAAGGGCCATGCATGGTGACACACACCTGTAATCCTAGCACTTGGGACCCTGAGGCAGGAAGATTGCCATAAGTTCAAGGCCAGCCTAGGCTACAAAATGAGTTCAAGGCCAGCCTTAACTATGTAGTAGGACACTGTCTAGTAAAGACAAAACAGCACTTTCCTGGCAATGCAAGGTCCTGAGTTCAATCCCTGGCACCAAAAAAAAAACCCAAAACCAAAACCAAAATCAAAAACACCCCGTAAGAACAAATCTTAGCCTTGAAGGATTACAGAGTCTGTTCTCAGGAAGTAGATGCAGGAATAAATATGCATCTAATGATGTGCAGATTAGGAGCATGAAATGGTCTGAGATCATAGGACGAAATGATCTCTAGTGGGATGGTACTAGGAGGTAGAGATTTGGGGAGGGATGAGATGATAAGGATGAAACCCTCATGAGTGAGATTAGTGCCCTTACAAAAGAGACCTCAGAGAACTACTTTGTTCACCCCTTTGGCCACATGTGGACACAGTGTAAGGAGCCATCTGTGAACCAAAACACATTTATTCATAGAAATAAATATTACAGATAGTGTCTGGGTACCTAGGATAGCTACAGAGATGTATTCTTTTTTTTTTCAAAGTTTTATTGATAAACAGATAGCAATGAGACAGTTTCAAATCAAATCAGAAGTACAGTTTCAACAAATAATACACTGCATATATTCTTCTTAGTGGTTAACTGCTGTACAAGATGCAGACTTGTGATCCTATTTACAAACACCATTAGAACAAATCATTCTATTCATTAAGAGAATGCAACTAT
>NW_004524647.1:8908543-8909681 GCF_000260255.1 Octodon degus | reverse complement strand
GCAGGTTAGCAGGAAGCTCTCCACACACTCACCGGACCTGGGCTAGGACTAGGTCTGAGATGTATTCTTTTACCTTCAAGAAACATTTCATTGATGTGACTGCCTGTGATAGAGCATAGATTCTGCTAGGTGCTGTCCAGGTAACAGAGGCATAAACTTAGTATAGTAGCTGGTAAGTGTAAGCACAGAACTCTGTCAGGACTGCAGAGAAAACTGTTAGCAGCCACATGCCATCCAAGAATTATAAAGCAGCTGAAAGACATGGTTGAATCTACTCAGGATCAAACACAATACAGCGGAAATACAATACAATGATTTGAATTAAAGCAGGATTAGGAACATGACAGTTTTATATCAATGTTGAGGGTGTTTCTATTACCTGAAAGGCCTGGGAAAGTTTCTACAAAGGGGTCGTTCCTCAAGTGTGACTTCCAAATACAAGGGATTCCTTTTTATTGGCACAGATAGATTCCCAGGACTACTGTAGAGCACAGGAAAGGCCAGTTTGGGAGAGAGGATGGGAAATAAATGTGAGAAAATAGAGGAGATAGAAAAAAATAAGTTTCTCTAGTTATTAGGCAAAAGTTAGATGAGAAGAGGAAATTCAAATGGGTGCTAGTAATTTGACCCAACAGAGGTTAGATACAATTTGGAGTAATTTTCAGCAACATGACACCTTGGAGGGGGTGAAGAGAAAGGGACTCTATGAGTGGGATGTATTTTGCAAGTTTTATTGTAATACTTCAACAAGGCAGAGTCTACAAATAAATTTAGGCCCTGTCATTTGCTAAGCAATAAGGTTGCTTAAAATTTGACACATTAAATTTGGTAATTATCTCATACTCAGTAAGTACTATTGTCAAGAGGGTACTGTAGGGCCGATGAGATAGCTCAGTGGACTAAGCACCTGCTTAGGCAAGCACAGGGACTGGGGTTCAATGCCTGGTACCGCATGCTGTGCTGGCCCTGCCCCTGGGCATGCTGATCCAGCCACTGAGACTGGGAGTGGTGGTACACACCTGTAATCCCAGCACTGGGGAGACTGAAAACCGGAAGATCACCTCAAATCTGAGCTGTGTAGTGAGAGACCCTGTACCAAATAGATTCAAAAAATTAAAAAAAAAAAAAAAAAAAAAAA
>NW_004524647.1:8906885-8908443 GCF_000260255.1 Octodon degus | reverse complement strand
TAATCCCAGCACTGGGGAGACTGAAAACCGGAAGATCACACTGAGTCTAATCTACACAATGAAACACTGTATACCCTGTACCCTATCCTAAATACCAAAAAAAAAATTAAAAAAAAAAAAAAAAAAAAAAGGTCCTGTAGGAAAGCAGGTAGGTTGGGATAAGGGCCTCAAGGTTAGCTTGACCTGACCTGTCACATTTTGATGTACCAGTGAGGAAATTTGGAGTGGGCATGGAACTTTCTGAAGCCATCTAATCATCTACAGTATTCCCATTGTTCTTAAGTCTTGGGCATTTATCAGCATCACCTGGAAAGCTTATTAAAATGCTGACTGTTGGGCTCCATCTGCAGAGATTCTACTGAATAAGTCTCAGGGGAGACCCAGAAATTTGCATTTCTACTGGTTTCTAGGGAGTTCTAGGGGTGGGGGAGGAACTACATTCTGAGAACCATTATTTGAAATCACTGCATTTTCCTCTGTGCTATCCTCTTTCATTTTAGTTTCCTTACTCAGTTTAGCTAGAGAGCCTTAAAGTTTGTGCCATCTGCTCAAATCTTCTACTGTTCAGGGTTCGTGGTCACAGGTGAGGTCCCTTTTCCATTGTAGACCCTGCACTCTACTCCCTAAGACGGTGTCCCTGGAAATGTGCTTAGCAAATGTTGGCTGTACAGATTCTCATTGGGCATCTTTCTCTGCCACCCCTTGTTAAAACTTCAGCCACTGCTATTTGAACCTTGATAAATGAACTACAGCATACGTAGTCTACGTTGTTCATGGTTGGCCCCTGAGTACCTCAGACCAGGTGTGAATCATTGGGTTTTTTTTTTTTATGATGTTTTGAACACTGGAGTAAATGATTGATAAAGGGAACAAATCTGGAAATGTTGCTAAATCTGTCATTTGGGTGAATAAGGACAAACCACCTTAAATTGTGTTACTCTTATACATAGGTATTTTGCATTTTCAAAAAATCAAAATTCTTTGTAGTTTTTTCCTTGAACAACTTCATAATATAAACAAAGGAACTAACTCCACTTTCCACATGGCAATAATGAGAAGTACATGAAATTATAATGACTTGCAGAAAATAGCCTACCCATCAGATGATCACTTGCAGACAGAGGTAAATCCACATATGGGGATACTTCCAAATTTGGGAGGTGTGTGGTATAAATGGACAGCCAGGAGAAGCTGGAGATTGGGAGCTAAATAAGCCTCATTTACAGTTCATTTGTTTGTTGGCTTTTTTGTTTTTTTTAGTGGCACTGACTTCCCAAACAATATAAAGTTTCACTTCTTAGGAGAGAAATAGCATCCAGTACCAAGAAGCACAGCTACCCTTTCTTTCTTTCTTTTTTCTTTTTTTTTTGTACTTAATCCTTTGACTCCTAGTATATTACTATGCTAAGAACATTGCAGGAAACAAATCCATAAACATGCCTTAATTTACTGATTTCATCTCTAACTTTACTCCATTATTAAATCATTGGAAGAGAATATACCCTTCACAATCTGAATGTCCAAAAAAAAGACTTAAAATTTCCAATTATTATTATTA
>NW_004524647.1:8893960-8906785 GCF_000260255.1 Octodon degus | reverse complement strand
ATATTTTAAAATTAAATACTTCAACTCTTTTCCTGCTGCCTAGATTTCCAGGTAGAGAATGAAAGAGGGGAAGGCCTATTATGTACTGCTCATGCTGCAATAATTCTTAGCAGCTTTAGAAGAGTAGAGAGGTGAGGGCTACATGCTTTCAGGGTATGTATGGCGGATAACCAGTAATCAGGGCTGATCACTCAAGCACTTGTGTGATGCCCTTTGCTGGTCTATTTCAGTGCCTCATCATGGAAAAGTGAGAAGACAAGGCTTTTGTTCAAAGTTAAGCCCAGGCTTTGCTCTGTTTTCCACGAGTCTTTCCAAACCACAGAACGGATACCCTGAAGAAACCCTTTCAGGTTTGTAGGGCATGAGGTGCTGCTAAAAGCATGCACTCTGGGTGCAAGCAGAGCCATGCTCTGGCAGCCTCACTACAGACAGCGGGATGGGTTCTTGTTTGTTCTTTGTCTTTCCTCAGCACTCTTTCCCCCACTTTCCAGGATGAGTCTTTGATAAAGACAAGAAAGATACTCCAAATCAGTATCAGGGCCATGAAGTACTAACACAGAAAAGGAGCTGGCTATGTAGCCTTCAAGGATTTTCTGCTTTAGGAAATCTACCCAGATGGCAGTCTGGACTGGACCCCCGGTCACCACTTTTCTTCGGCAGCTCTCTCTGACACCTGTCTTGGTCACGGCCTCTTCCTTTGTGCATCTTCACTGACCTCACCTTTCGGCTTGGCTCCCCTGCCCCCCAGTACCACAGCCTCTCACATGCTAAGCAAATTCTCTATCACTGGACCAGTGTCCCAAACCCTAACCTGCCATGTTCTTTGAAGCACTGCTATGAACTGAATTATATCTCTCTAAAATTCATATTTTAAAGCCCCATCTCTCAATGTAATTATATTTGAATTCAGGGATTGTATTTTATTTTTTATTTTTATTTTATTTTTATGTATTTTAGTTGTTGAAAGTTCTCACTACGCAGCTCAGACTCATAGTGATCCCCCTGCTTTCAGCCTCCCCAGTGCTGGGATTACAGGTGTGTGCCACTATGCCTGGACTCTGGCCTGCTCAACTCACCCTGGAGACAGGGCTGGCACTGCATATGGTCCTGGGTATCGAAGGGTGGTTCCTGAGCTTGCCTAAGCTTGCCTAAGCAGGCACGTTAGTCCACTGGGCTATCTCACTGGCCCTGGATTCAGGACCTTTAAAGAGACAACTAAGGTTAAATATAGTATTTAACCTAACCTAAAAGTATCCTGATCTGATAGAGTACTGTCCATAAAGGAAGGGAGGATACACCCAAGACCCATATCTTTCCTCGAAAAGAAGCCCTGTTGAAGAAGCCAGGAAGAGAGCTCTGAACAGATCCTGACCACCATGGTACTTTGACTCTAGACTTCCAGTATCCAGAACCATGAGAAAATAAGAGTCTGTTATTTAACAAATAATCTATGACACCTTCTTATGGCAGTTGGAGTTGACTAAGACAGTACCCATCCTACTTAGCAGTCTGAAGCAGGTTTGTGTGTAGATATTTGTGGTTTGGGGTACTGAAAAAGTTGAATGCCAATGGAATCTGAACACTATCTCCAGAGATCTATTCTTACATAATGATGTATAATGTGGTCGTAAAACAACACTGCAGCTGGGGAGATATCTCAGTGGCAGAAGCGCTTATCTGGCAAGTGCAAGGTGCTAAGTTCAATCCCTGGTACAAAAAATCCAAACCAAAACAAAACCTACCAAACAACACTGTAACATGTGACCAGTAATTTATTTCTCATACTGTATCTTATTAAAAAAAATTCAGACTGTAGCGGCCTTCTTAGTTAATAGGAAAACCATTTTCATTTTTCAGGGCTCAGCTCTTTTATGAGCCTTGCGAAATCTTCCTTCTTTCTGGATAGAAGCATCATCCCCTTTCTGGGCTCCTAAGTGCACCAGTTATAACTCTACTTAGTAAACGCTTGGCTTTTAATCTATAAGTTCCTTTTATACTTGCTTCTAATTACTTGTTAAAGTGCCTCTAATTTTCCCTGAACTGGATGGTGTCCACAGCCACCCTAGAACACCAGCAGACATTGGCTTAGTGAGCAGGGTCCACGTGTATTTGCTGAATGAGGGACACCATTAAGAGTGGCTGGCTCCCAAAAGTCTTGCTGAGCATACCTGGCTGCTGTACACACTCTGCCCACAGGAAAGAGCTTCAGCCTATCAGTAATTCTTTGCTGCTGTTTTCCAGACAGATGTTGTAGCTGTCAGGGAAGCCCTGGCATGGTGGCAGGCAGAGCCCTGCAGAGATTTCCAAAGACTGAAAAGCTACTAGTGGGCACAGACATTTCTGGGGTCAATGGATAAAATTTTAACTAGTATTTGAAGTCTGAAGTCTAACTTTTAGTCATAGAGAGGAATTGATGTGTAAATAAGTAATTATTCAGGGCAGCCAGGACACCTGGCAGACAGCCCTGGCCCTTGTGAGTCAAGAGAGTTAAAGGAGAGTCAAAGAGGCACTGTGTTAAGCTAGAGAGTCCACAAAGCTTGAGACAGAGAGGAGAGCTGTTGATATCAGGGACCTGGATCTTTGGGCTCCTTAACTCCTTCACCGCAAACTTCTGCTCACAGCTTGGATCTTCCCATAGCTGGATGTGGAGAAAATTATATATTTTAACAATAGTTCCTATTTCTTGAGTGTCTACTATGCATTTTGTCCTCCTCACAATGGCTGCACTGGGAAAGTGCTGCTCTCTTCCCTGATTTACGGAAGGTTCTGGAAGTTAAACTACAAATGCATGATTCCATTTCAAGGGTGAAATGATGTGGGGGGCATATGTGTGTGCCCTCTATTTTCTCCTTACTGCTTTACACACATGGAGATGCCTAGAGTGTTCCCCCATCCTTGAGTTTCATTGTCTCAACGTGAAACATCTTTTTAACTATTCTTTTCTGACTTCATCCTGGCTATTACAATGCCTCAGAAGTCTGAAGTCTGTTCTGTCTCCTAGATGTAAAAAACCCATGAAACAAAGGGAAATAGCTCACTGTGTTCATTATCTCTGGAAACATAATTTTACATTGATAAGAGCTTTCTGGGTAAGGTGGCATATGCCTACCTATAATACCAGCTACTCAGGATGCGAAGGCAAAATGATCATAAGTTCAAGGCCAGCCTGGGTAACTTAGCAAAACCCTGTTTCAAAATAAAATTTAAAAAAAGACCTGTGAATGCAACACAGCAGTAGAGTGCTTCCTTGGCATCCCAGCCCCACAAAACAAGTGTTAACAAAAAAGGAGCTTTCTGGAGGCAATAGTTGGTCAAGGGCTTCATTATGCCTTGGTGGGGGCTAGGTTGGGGTATCTCTGCTTTCATGACATTTTTCCTGCATTAAAAATTCATTTATTCATCGAAAAGAAAGTTTGTGCTATTGTTTCTGTGTGTGTGTGTGTGTGTGTGTGTGTGTGTATAAGAATGTTTTTGGTTTATGTCTTGTACTAAGTAACTAACAATATACGGTGTAATAACTATTTTCATTCTCTTATTTGGTTATGAAAATTTGTTTTATTTTTCATAAAATAAAAATTTAAGGGGCTGGAGAGATGGCTCAGTGGCAAGCACAAGGGCCTGAGTTCAATCCCTGGTTCCACCAAAATAATAATAATAATAATTAATTGTTGTCAGCCATGGTGATCCTGCTGTGCCATAGAACATTGTCACTACTCCCATCTGATGGCACCCCTTTACTATTCACTGAGGTTAACTTTGCATCTAAGGAACCCTGACTGACCTTGAACTCTCGATCATTCTGCTGCAGCCTTTCTAGTGCAGCATTAAAGGTATGCACTACGATGTCTGTTTAATGCCATCAATATGCTTCTGTACTTGAGGTCCTCTGTGTGTCTTAGTTTTCATGAGTGACCAAAATATCACCTCAAGATATTTGTCAGCCACTAGTTGGGAACAGATTTATGCCTTTGAGGCAGTGATACAATTCCTTGATGTCGTTGGCCACTGCCCTGTTGGGATAAGGGTAGAGGTGTAGGTATGCAGGGACCAAGTTCAGGCCAGGCTGCTTAGGCCAGATTCACGCCCAGCATGCTGTTTAGATGACTGGCCACAGGGGAGCACCAGTGCACCAGACTGATGTGAAAGAAAGGGACTTTCCGTGTAAGCCAGGTCTGGTGTGCTTGGGAAGAACGACTCCCCCAACCTTGACAGCTCCAGTAATCCTGGAGACAGTTTAAGAAAAGGAGAAGTGGTTTAGAGGTGAATCTAGGCTGTTATTTCACACGTCATTACCGGAGGGGGCTGCTCGAGGAGGGTGTTGCCTCTGTCTGAAACACTAAAAGGCTGGACAAAAAAAGATCTTGAGAACACTTTTTGCTCTCCTTTTTTAAAAAATTCTAGCTTAAATTTTATATCATTTCTAGATTTATAGAGATATAGTTGACAAATAGAAATGTGATGTTTTGATATAGGTGCACACTGTAAATGATCGTCACAATCGAAGTGAGTGACACAACCATCACCTCACATAGTTGTTTTTGTTTTGCAGTGTGTACTGAGAACATATAAGCAAATTTCCAGTGTGCAATATAGTGTCGTTAACTAACATTGACATTCAGGTCTCAAAGAGCTCATCTATCCTGCTTAGCTGAAATGTGGTGCCTTTGACCCATTTGGATTTGAATTGTTCAGCAAATACACCAGGGACGAAGCTAATGTTTCACAACACTGAAGCTTTCTGATACCTGGTTGGCTTTTTCCTTGGCTGGGTGATCTTAGGCAAGTCAGTCTCTTCTCTCTCTCTCTCTCTCTCTCTCTCTCTCTCTCTCTCTCTCTCTCTCTCTCTTAGCCCTGTCCTTTCAATAGGCTCCCAGGAGCCCTGGGCTGTCCCAGTGTATTCTGAGGTATAGAGAGGAAAGTGACCTTTCCTGGCTGTGAAAAGTCTGCCTGAGGGCTGTCTCAAGGCTTGGTGGCCAGGTACAAGCTACCCAGTGATCTCAACACCTAGAGACTGGAGCCTTCTATTGCCCTGCTCCTGAGGCCTGGAAGAGTGGCCTGGCAGACTTTTGGTAGGAAAAACATCCAGGAAATAGAGCTCTAGGTATAAATTCCACTCATTCATTTAGGATAATAATTCTCAGGTGGCTTTGTCCAGACCCATCTGTGACAAGCAACTTCGACGTGTGGCTTTTGGTTCAAGTGCTTGTGCAGAAGTGCTGCCGACTCTCTGGAATTTAAACACTGGGGTCACAGCCCCTGGCCCGAGCAGTGGTATGGACTGTCAGCTGGGTACTGACTGGAAAGGGGGAGTTTTGGCCCTCAGTTCCTGGGTAGGCTCTGTAGGTCTGGGTTGGGGCTGAGACATCTGCATTCTTTTAACTCTCTTTCCCCCTGTGAAATAATGTCATAGAAACATATTGAAGAAATGAGTCACTTTCATTAGTGGGTAACTCCACTGCCACCTGGAAGTCTTTTTGATTACTTTTTGTTTTAAATCATATCTTGGAACCTTGGAATTCTGGCAAGAGGGTTTTATAAAATCAGTTTTTTTGGAACCAGTGTTTCCCTGTCTTATGTTTAATCTGAGGCAGGTCCTCGGCCTTTCCCAGGATGTGGTCACTGTAGAAAGCTGCTAGTGGTGATGCATTCCCTAGAACCCTTCAGTTCCAGACTATGCCACCCTCACTGCTCTTGCCTGGTCAGCTGGGAAAGCAAGCATGGACATCCTCAGATGCTCCAGGGACTAGAACCTAAATTCTGCCTTTCATTTGTCCAAAGTAAACAAGAAACAATGAGCTCAGGGTGGACAAAGTGCTATATGAGCTCAGTGTAGCCCAGAGCACAAACTGAAAACTTTTCTCAGCTGGCCCCTTTTCCAGGACAAGGAGCTTCTTTCCCTCTCCTGGCTCACTGGCTCACCTACCACCTAACCTTAAGACGCTTTCACAGTTCCTGGGACTCTGTGGCCCATGACTACCCAGATGTCTATCCCTGAGGCCAGAGCACCCAGTCTGAGGGCTCTATCTGGGCTGTACCTCTCTCACCAGAACACCAAGGGCTTTCCCTCTGGCCTGCCCATTCTCTATAAAAACCAGTCATAACAAGTTCACAGAAAAGGAAAGGCAAGGAGGGATAAGAGCCTGTATCTTGGCCTCAAAACGAACCCAGAGACAGATTTATTCCAAACCACACAAAACAATGATGAGACTGTCTCGTTTGCATGGCTGTGCAGCTCTGCTCCGGTAAGGTTTTCCCCAGCTTTGGCAAGAAAGGATCTGTGTTGGGTAGAGCCTGGGAAAGGGGTGTGATAAGGGATAGGATGCCCCCTTAGAGCAGGGCTGGAAGTTTAGCCTCCAGAGAGACCTTTCCACTGAAGTGGCAAAGGAAGGAAATGGCTGTCTGGCAGAGCCGGCTGCCTCTCTTTGGGGCTGATTGTCAGACCTGCCTTCAAGTGTCCTGCTTGCCTCCACCCCTTCCTTAGCCCTTCAGGCCACTGGCCTCTCCAAGGAGGCCTGGCTTGTGGTTTCCTGTTAACTCTTTCCACCCCTTCAACTCAGCCTGGGTAGGTTAGCTCTTTCCTCCCAGCCTGGGGCATGGCCCCAAGTGCTGGCTCATTCTCTTTCTTCTAGATGGCATTTCTTTTCCACTTCTTTCCTGTGTCTTGTCCAGCCACAGTTGTATTTGGTCAGCAGCCTGAAACTAGGATCTGTGAGGGGCAGATTCTGAACAGCTCCCTAATTCTCTGCACAGTGCTTGAAAGCCCAGTAGGTTGGGGGAACAGCAGCACTGACCCTGTCTTTTATGGCAGAAGATGTGGAAAGTTTTACACATTCATTCACTCACTTGTTCATTTCGTCGGTCATCCTTTTGGGACTGGAAAAGGCTCTACACTGTTCCAGTCTCCTTCTGTGAACTGGCAGGTGGGCTGCTCCAGACAGCTGGCTGCAGATAGAACAGAGCTCTGTGCATGGAGCTCTGGCGGCAGCTCTGAGCAGCAGCTCAGCCAGGGTAGAAAACCACAAGGAGAAGCACAGGGCTGGAGCTTCGACCCTAAGCCAGCCAGCCAGCCAAGGATGCAGCTGTTTCTGATTACCTGCCTGCGTTGCCCGGAGGCTGGGTGTCCTTTCTCCAAAGTGGAAATGCTGAGCCTCCCACCACCTGGGGACAAAACGTGCAGGCCTGTGGTTTCAGGGAGCTAGCCTAGGCCTTGCCTCCACAGCCTGGGCCCCGCGAGCTGCACCCTCATCATCTGGCCACCTGGGGCCCTAGCTGGAGAGAGCTACTCCAGGGACTCAGGCCAATGGCGCCCCCATTTCTCCCCAGATCCTCCTCTCTCGGCATGCTGTTTTTCAAGGTTCAGTCTACAACCAACCCCCTCCTTGCTAAGATATGGCCCTAAGATACAGGCCACCAGCCCATCTGATCCTTGCAAACGCAGTGAGATCCTGGCCAAGTGACTCACCACTCTGAGAATCTGTTTCTTCATCAGGAACATGGGTATAATTGTCCTTGCTACCTCTAAAAATGTTTAAAGGTTATGATTATTATTTGATTCTTCAAAAATAGTTTCAAAGAAAAATGTCAATACAACATGTGTACAACACTAGAGCCATCCCTCACGTTACAACACTATAGTATCACTTTATAGCCTCACAATATCCCTATGAGTGAGATATTATTCTGATATCTCGTTCACTAACAAGGGAGCTGAGCTCCACCCAATTAGGAAGTACACTCTAGGTGCCAACTATTGAGTGTTATGTCTGGGCTTTCCACAGGGGTGGTCGCACCTACATCCCAGGAGAGAGAGATGATCAGCTACAGCTACCACCTGCTTTGGGATCAAGGTGGCTTCACCTTCAAAGTGGAATGCTTGGCCTGGACTCACTGCCACATGTGGGTGGTGACCTGATGCGGTCAGGGCAAGGAGCGATACAATAGGTAAATAGTTGCTTATATGTGGGGCAAGCGCCTTGCTTAGAAGCACAGCATCCTTGAGTCCTTCAGAAAATTTTCTCTGGACCTATCCAGCTATTTCAAAGTATGTTCTTGCCTGAAGGTTTTGGAGTTGGTGAGTTTCTCTTTCTTTTGTATCTCAGCAATGTCTTCCACAGGATGAGGTGGCAGCTTTCCTGTCTCTGGTTTGGCTAAACTCCATTAATACCTTGCTAAAAACTCTTGGTCCTCAGGGTGAAGCCTAAATTCCTTTGCATTATGTAGAAAGTCCTGCCCACTTGCCTACCTGTCCCTGCTTACCTGCAGCCTTACCTTTTCTGGCCCTGCTGCTGCCAACCAATAAGGACAAGTCAGTCATCCCTGACTTTGATTTTGGCCACCAGACGCCCTGGCTCTACTGCAGAGCTAGTAATCCTTCACTGCTCTTATGATTCAAATGTCCATTGTCCTTCATCTGCCCTAGTGGCTCTTTAGGGCAGCAGTCCTCCTTAAGCCTCTTCCTATCCCCATCAAAAATTATAGAATATCAGATAGAGGTGACTGGTTCATAGAGAGGACAGAAAGTAAAGATGCAAAGTGGTGACCTGATGCGGTCACCCATCACCCATCACCACGATAATCGGCAGGAGAGGTGAAGTGGGAGCCTAGTCTCACAGCATCTAGGGTAAAGTGAAAGAACCCCAGGAGCTCCCCAGCCCTAGCCACTGAGCACTGAGCAGCCAGGAAAGGAAACCACAGGTAGCTGAAGATGAGAAAGGCTTCCACAAGTCTAAGTTATGGTCTTCCCAATAGTACATTTCCTACAATGCAAATCTGCCTTCTTCCTTTCTGGATTCTTATATCCAGACAGAGTGAGGGAATGCATAAGTATGAAAAAACCCACTAAACACATGTGGTTCAAAGTCCCCAGACACCCTTTATTACACTTATTTGAAGAATTAAATGATTGGTGAGGACTACATAATTTTAAACTCTCCTCATGTGGTCAGGCTTGCATTTCGTCCCAAGAGGAGAAACCCAAGAGCATGAGAAGACCAGAGGGCAAGTACATGGAAATTTGGCAAGATCCTGCAGACTGCTGTTGGTGGCTGCAGCCAGACAGGAAAATTGAGATGGTGTGAGCAGAAATGGCTGGAAGGAAAAAAGCTTTTCCAAAAAATTATAAGGGATCTTCTTTCAAGGAGCTGGGGGGCCTCAGCAGACATGAGCTCATTACTCCCTCTGTGGTCCCCTTGGGATGGAGAGCCAGGGGTCTCTTCCTAGTATGAAGTTCAACTCAAACTTAGCTGACTTTCCTAATGAGGCCTGGCTCCCAAGTGGATGGCCCAGAAAGTCATCCTGACAACTGATGATGGCAGGATTACCTTAAGTTTTAGGGATCTGTAGAAAATACTTGTGTACCTATGGATTAAAATGAGAAACGGGGCAGTTATTTGAAGGGAATTGCTTCATTCTATTCCAAGGGGGAAGTGTTTCAACTTACTTTAAGAGAAGAAGAATTAAGACCTAGCACAGTGGACAGAAATGCAAGGATTCCCAAGGAGATACTGTATCATAAGCACTTTGCTAGATCTTGACCTGGATCATATCAGCAGGTGGGAGACAGACCTGCACTCATTACAGGTACTATGCGAGGGTCATGGAGTTGGTACATGAGAAGAGAATTTGGCAGCTGTGGGGTGGTATGGGAAGGCTGGGTGCAGCAGTTGTAACCAGCTCGTTCTCAACTGTGTGTCAGGCACAGTGCTGAGTGATTTAGAGGCATCATCTTACTTAATTCATGACAACCTGGGGAATGTCCTGTAGCACTGCCCATTCACTCACTACCCGAGCACACTGTGAGACAAAGGCTGATGACATTCTTTGAGCAAATGGTTGACAACAATGTCCATTGCAAACTAAGAGGAGGTAGAAGTCATGAAAGAAGAGTAATTATTCAGTTGGTGCTAGAGATCAAAGATAAGGCCTCATGCACAGATCACTGCTATATCACTGAGCAGCCCTCCCAGCCAGAAGAAAAGTAATCTAACAGTACTCACTGCATATATGAACAAGGGAATAAGATCCAGATCCTAGGACCCTAGTAGAGAAGGACCCTGAAGCTCTATGCCCAATAACCCAGACTGGACCAGGCTATGGTTTTGAGTGTCCCTATGGCCTGCTGATGGGTCGAATTAAAATAGAGATTAAAAAACAAAACAAAACAAAAAAACCACCAAAAACCTTACAAGAGGGCTGAGGTTGTAACTCAGTGTGTTATCAGGTTTGGGGTACTGAGGCTCTTTCTGTATGTGGTTCTTAGGTTCTTTCTGTCCTGAAAGAATTGATCAAGATAAACACAAACAACAGCAAAGTTTTACTAAAGATAGGAAAAGGCGTTTGTTGAGTGAATTTGAGCCAAGTAAAAGTAGGAAAGAAGACCAGCCTCCGGTATGAAAAAGTGCCACCTTGCAAGGGTGAACACAGTGGCCAGAAAGTCAGTGCGGACTGTCTTTGCATCACCCCCACCCCCACCCCAGGATGATGTCAGGTCTAGGTCATCCTATTGAAAATGTGCTTGAGTTAGTGAAAAGTCCACCTGCAAGGATTTGGCAACTGTTCTGGGAGCTTGTCACACCTCCTTTCCCAGCCAGTTTTAGCCATGCCCTACCATCCTGTCCCAAGTGGTACAGTAAACGTCTCATGTGTGCAAAAACCTGAGTTCCATCCACAGTGAGACAATAAAAAGATACAGAAGTTGTTGGGAGAATAAAATAAAATTATGTCCAAACTTGCTTAGCACAGGATTACATACACTTGTTGAATAAACTACTATTTAGTGAACTTCACTCCAGTGCCAGGACTTGGAAAGCCAATTTAACTATTGCTGTATCTTTGTAAGAAGGGCTTTTGTTTTTAATGTTGTTGTTTTTAACCTTCCTGCTTTGGGGGAGAAATGTAGTTTCTTCTTAAAACTTTGGGTTAGGTTTCAAGTCTTTCTACTTTCATACATAATGACTTGTACTGAAACTTAAGGCTTTTTTTTCCTCCAGCATAAAAGATCATATTTTTGAGAGAAAATAGGCATATTTAAGCTGACAGTATCTCAATAGAACCTGGTGACTGTGGACACTGAGTGACATAATAAGTGACCTATGGTTTGAGGAACTCATCTTATCTAAGTAATTTGTAAAAACAGAATAGGTACTCAGATTAAATGTTAACATGACAGGAAGATACAGCTAAAGTACTACAACCCAAAAGGATAAAAACTGGTTGTGATCAAGGTCCGATTTGATCTCAGTCCAGAAGGATAAATATTTGTTAACATAATGAAGATCCTGTAGTCTGCATTGGGTTATTATAGGACAGCACTGGTTGAATTGGAGCTTTGGTTGTTTATTCTGATATTTGAAGAATTCCAGCATTTTGTCCTTCACAGATATAATGAAAGCATCATTTTCCCCAAACTGAAAGCCATCCCTGACCACTGCATTGTTAATATACCCAAGTTAGAGTCTCTGTTAATCACTTTTCCTTGCTTCCAAGGCTGAAAGGCAGAGAATCCTACTTTTGGCATGGTTGGAGAAAGGGAAGGAATCAATTTTTCTGTGTTTGTTCATCATGAATCTCTGTGGTCTGAGATACAAGAAAGAATGCCACTTCCCAGTGTTGCTACATCTCCATCTTTTTGGTGCCAATCTAAAGAAACTTGAGAAACCTTAGTAGCTCTGAGCTGGAGAGAAGCCCTTGACTCAATTGGGGTGTGTAGCTAAATTACAGGTGGAGACCAGGACTACAGAGAAAAAGGCAGCATCAGCCACTCCCTTGGAAAAGTCCTCCTCTGTTCCTATCCCTGGTATTTATTTTGGCCCCAGGCAACAGACTCCTCTGGGGGAAAGAGGAGCCTAATGGAACAGGGGCAGGGAGGAGGCAGTTGAAAACCAGCAGGGTTAGTGATGAGTTGGTACAAAACACACCTAAACAAAATACTGACTTTAGGGTGGGTCAGGTATTTCTAGACATTTCCATGACTATCAAGGCCAGTGTGCAGAGCTAAACACATC
Organism: Octodon degus; assembly: GCF_000260255.1. Taxonomy (NCBI): domain Eukaryota; kingdom Metazoa; phylum Chordata; class Mammalia; order Rodentia; family Octodontidae; genus Octodon; species Octodon degus. Next base: position 8,894,783 of record NW_004524647.1, on the reverse strand, counting down.
CAAATTCCTGGTTGCAGGCAGGCTTTAATTTCCTGAAAAACCTTCCACAAAGTGGACGCAGTTCTTTTGTTTAGAGGCTATAATGAGTCTCCTCTCCTGCCACCATAACATAAGCAATAGCTTTGAAGTTGACTAATTTGATGATAAGTGAGGCTGCCAAAAGACTGGTGGAGGTTTTCATTTACCTGTGGTTCTTATGGCATTGGCATTTGTTGGACCTACATCCTTTTGTTCCCAGGGATGTCTGTCTAAGCATTCAGTTTGGTGGGAGAGAACCTCCTGTTTCTCTAGCCTCCAATTCTTTTCAAAAACTGGGTCTCACCTGTCTAGAACAAGGAGGAAACTATGTGCTTACAACCTAAACGGGAGATTTGACCTATTCTTCTTCCAGGGAGGAGAGAAGTGGAATAGAGAGCGAGAGGGATACGAGAGTCAGAATCGTTTCCAAGTGGGGATAGTGTGAATGGCAGGGAATGTTGCTCTGGGAGCTAGAAAGGCAAACCTCGGTGCTGGCCTAGTTTTTTAAACATGGCTTCTTTTGCCTGTGGATTGCTTATTTGTTTGCATTACGTGTCCTTATCAGCAGGGTAAGGGTTCTGCCTGTCTCCCAGATTATTAGGGCCCTCAGACATGGTTAGGCTTTGGTCCCTATGACTGTAAATGAGTGAAAAGGCAATGGTTTCATTGCTAGAGTTTGGATCTTTAATAGCTCTAATTGGTCCAGGCGCTAAAGACTTAATATCCTCATTGGGGTGCTACTTAGTGCTCTCTCTCTCTGTCTCTCTCTGTCTCTCTCTTTGTCTCTCTGTCTGTCTGTCTGTCT
>NW_004524647.1:8884936-8893860 GCF_000260255.1 Octodon degus | reverse complement strand
TCTCTCTCTCTCTCTCTCTCTCTCTCTCTCTCTCTCTCTCTCTCTCTCTCTCAGTATCTGGAATCAAACTCATGACTTCACACTTGCCAGGCAGGCACTGTGCCACTGAGCTACATCCCCAGTCGTGTGGTATTCTTTTGCAGGTGATAGAACCTTTACAGTGGAGCATAATGGGAAGTTTTTAGATCACTGGAACTAGGTCCTTGAAGGCAATTGTAGGACTTCACGCTCTCCTCTCCTCTTTCATTTCATGGCCATGAGCTGAGTTTTCCTCCACCGCCTTTTCCCACCTTGATGTGCTGCCTTTGCTTCAGGATCAAAGCAACTAGAATAATCCATCAGGGACTGGCACCTTTAAAATTGTGAACAAGACTAAGACTTTAGGAGTTCAAATAAATCTTTCTTTTTATAAGTTAATTATCTCAGGCATCAGTATAGTGATGGAAAACCAACCAACACACCCCACTTTGCTGCTTCCTTCTCCCATCAAATAAACAAGTAAACAAAGACCCATAGAAAGACCATGGCTGCCACAAAGGAAAATTTTCCCTTGGCTAATGGAAAAACTACCAGAATCAAGGAGACAAACCTCTCTGCTTCATGACTCTAAGTATTATCACTTGAGATTGCTTGGTTTGTGGATTTTAATAAGGAGTGGACAAAAATGCCAGGAGTAAATTAGGCTGGGTTCAGAAACATCTCAGAGTGCAGCCTCCTTCCAAGCTTCTGTATAAGGTAGCACACCTTTCCTTTCTGGGCCAATCCTTGTCTAATTTTAACCATGTTAGAAAGTCTGGCTGTGCAAGATCAGTCACACCATATGCTACATCTTATGCTTGAGACTTGATGCTGAGATAGTTGCTTCTGGGTGAGCAGGAATTTGGGACTAATGAAGACCAGGTCAGGAAAAGAGGTCACAAATGAATTTTATTATTATTTGTGTGTGTGTGTGTCGCCAGCTCAGCCTGCTCTGGGAGTGGGACTGGCATGGCATGTGGCACCAGGGATTAAACCAGATCCCTGCCCTTGCTTAAGTTTGTCTAAGCAGATGCTTTAGATCACCGAGCTATCTCATTGGCCCGTGACAAACATAATTTTAACACAGCAATGCTATTTAGGAGCATGGTTGCCTCTTATCCAGCTGTACCTTCAGGTTTCCAAGTAAGCCCCAAAGCAGCAAAGATTTTCGTGGGTTGGCCAACTCTTTGGCTAACTCTTTCATGTGTGAAAAAAAAAAAAAAGTAGACATGGACTCAGCTTCTCCATTCAGCTTCTGCCTTCCCCTCCCCACTGACTTTCGGTGTGACTTCAAACCAAGTTCTCAGCTCCAGGATGGGACTCAGCTTTTACCTTGAGAGCTAAGAAAGGCTTCCTCAGCTTTGTATCCTTAGGGCCTGGCATAAACCAAGTGCAAAATAAGTTCTCAAAATGATGAGTGAAGAATCAGTGAGAGCAGCAAATAACTCAAGGAGAAAAGGAGAAAGAAGGACAAGAAAGTTACCTGTAGTGACCTTGCAGGGTAGGAATGTAGACATGGGAAGAGGGAACACCAGTTTGGCTGGGAAAGGTGGAAAATCCATTGCTTCCATCCTTCTGATGTCCTCTGGAAACCTCATAGACTTTCTCTCTCTAGTCTTTCCTGGATTTGTATAAATAGATCAAGAGAGAAGGAATCACCTAGAGGCACAAAAGTCTTTTCAGTTTTTCCATCTGGGACTCTTTCTGGTTGTCAGATGTCAGGCTGAGAGAGAAAGACTTAGATTTCAGATCCATCTTGCTTTTGCTTTTCAGAGATACTGGCCTAGACAGCTATATACGGGTCTGAATTTCAGTGAGACACAGAGAAATTAGTCATTCTTTCTTCATGGCATAAGAGTCACTCTCTAAGAACTCCTAACAGACACATACACAAATACACAAGATATGATCAAAACATACAGTGAATGTCTAAATAAAAAATTATTGCATTAAGAGACACATTGCTATTATTCTCCTCAAAAAAATCATCCTCACTTTGAACACCCACTCCTGTTACCGCTTTCTGAAGCGATTCAGGGAGTTTTCTTTGATGCGTGCATTGTCACGGCTGTCTTGATGTCCTGACTCAGTTCAAAACATTTATGTTTCATGATCATTTTTGCTTTGGAGATGGGCCAGTAGTTTCATGGTGACAGAAAATTGTCATAAACACTTCAAATCAGTTCAGGACCCTGAGGCAGCCATGAGAAGACGTGAAAGAGGACTTCCAGAACTGCATCAGAAAGTGACAAGAATGATGAGTTAAATGTGTTTAAAGCAAGGAAGTGTATTTTGAGGGAGACTAATGGCAATGTGTCTTTAACTATAATAAAATTTTGGTTTAAATACTCATTGTAGTTTGTCACACTGCATACAAACAGCATGTATAGAAGACTGTGTAGACCTGGCACACCAACAGTAGACCTGATGGTACAAGGCGTGTGCATTCACTGTTCGTCCTGCTCAGTGATCCGGGAGAGCCTGGGTATCTAGAATGGTTCGGTGAGGTACAGGTGAGGCTTGCAGAGGTGTTTATTCTGTTGCTAAGTGACTGGCAGTAAAGGTTCTCATCATCTAATGGCTCTGACACTGGTGAACAGAGACAAAGTATATGAAAGTCTGCAGATATTCCAATTCCTATACCTTAGAGGCTGGAACAAGATTAAGAATTTAGAGGCTCAATTAAATCAGACTGATAGTTAAATTGGTTCAATTCTTTGATCAAACTGTCATTCACGGGCTGTAGAGATAGTTTGGCAGCTTACGTGCCTGTCTTGCAAGCACAAGGTCCTGAGTTTGATCGCCGGTATCACATGTGGTGCCAGCCTCAGAACCCTGAACCAGGTGTGGTGGCACATGTCTGTAATCCCAGCTCTGGGGTGGCTGAGACAGGAGGATCACTACAAGTCTGAACTGTGTGAAGAGACCCTGTATTTTTTTTAAAAAAAGACCTATTAAAACTATCATTCATGTAAGACATGTTCAGTGTGCTCTCAGCTCAAGGTGGCAAGCCTGGGCTGGTGCTGGGATACGGAAAGGGGCAAGGCGGGTTGGTACTTGCTCTGAGGAACATCAGCTTCCTCTCCTGCCCACATCCGCACATTGATCGAACCCAACCATTTCTCCAAAGTTTTTGCATTTTTAGTTCTTTCACAAATAATGTTTCCACCTACTCAAATTAAGAAGTCCCAGAAAGGAGAAGGCTTGCTACCTAACCTAGACCTATCAGAACTGTATGTATAGGTTCTTGGTGGTTATCTGGGACAGTATCTGTTCAGGTCTGAAAAACATTTTGGGGACCATATGGTGATCTTAGGGGACACGCTTCAGGTTACCCTGGGCTCTAGAGGACCAAACCTAGGGTGGTCCGGCTATCAGAGGATGCCCTGAATGGTGAAGTCTCTTGTTCTGCTATCACTGAGGCACTGAGGAGCAGGGCAGAGATACACAAAGCCTTGTGACCTCCTAAGATGGGCAGTGGCTGGAGATCCCATAGGGAAGGATGGGCTCTTTTCTCAGCTCTGTCACTAATCTGCTGCAGAGGAACCCTCGGTTTTCTTTTCTGGAGTTTGCCTTTCTTTTCTTGAGAGAGAAAATCCACATTTCTTTCTCTCCCTATCCAAAGGTGAATGATAACAGGTGAGCAATGTGCACAGCTTCCAGGAAAATGGGAGCAAGATACGACTGAGTGTCCCCAGTCTGAATATGTCAATTAAGCCAGGAAGCCCTCTTGAGCTCTTTATTTCCCTTGGGTTTCAATTCCTGAACTGCAAAATAATACTTGCCTGACAGCTCCTGACTGTATGCTCAGCCCCCTCAACTCTGAGGACACCACTGAGACCACAGCTGTCAACCTTGTGCTTGCAGGCCCTTAGTGAATTAATAATTGTGTGTTGACAGTGATGAGCTAAGCAGCCCTTCTCATCCGTCTTAGATGGCTCTAACAGCACCAAATAGCTCAACAGGGGGACCAGGAACATGAAATTTCCTGGTGGGGGAGAAAGCTAAATCAGCAGGCACTCCACAGGGCTGGATGTGAGGCAAGGACCAAAGCGAGGGCGGAGTGCATGTGGAAATAGAGAAGTTCTGATTGGTTGGCAACGTGTACTGCATCTCCTAGAAGGTGAGCACTTCTCTCCAGATTCCATTCTGAGCTCTGAGGCAGTCCTCAGAAAACTGGGCTTGAAACCCAGGTCATGTTTCACTGTAATCCTCAACCCTCCCTCAGGGATCTCAAGGCTGACAAATTAAAGGACTTGGTGGTTTTATAGTCTTCATTCTTCTAGTCTCTTAAATCCTGGAGGAAGTGGGCTAAAATTAGGCTGACTAATTTATTGTCTGAAATAGGCCCTTTGCAAAGTCTAGTCATGGTGCAAGGATGGCAGGAAGGGCTGGTCACCTTAGCTGTAGTGGAGGTGATCTGAGTTGGGGTCCATCTCTACTGTCAAGCTTCTCGGACTTTAGTTTCCTGACCTGCCAAAAGTCATCATTTTAATGTGATACTTTGTACCTTAGCCACCCAATAAATGTCAATTGCTTTAGAGCACATAGTGTATCTCAGGGAGAGGAGACATTTACTGGATTTTAAAATATCTTCTAAAAGGCAGGACTTTTTGTTTTGTTTTTGGTTTTTGGTACCAGGAATCAAACTCAGGCCCTCATGCTTGGTGAGCAGGTGCTGTGCCACTGAGCTATATCCCCTGCCTCAATGCAGGACCTTTTAAGATGGACTTTAAGAGTTGAAATAACCAAGCAGTACTGCTAATATTTGAAGGATGGTGGTATTTCCCTGCACACCAACTGGTGCCTTAACAGGGAAGTGTGAAAGCTCATTTCTGCTCATCCTTGTCCCTGATGGCCTTGGAGGAGGGGTACTTTCTCATGCTCTCATTCCAGTAAGTGTTCTCCCACTTACTTCTCTATTAGTGCATGCAACCAAACAAAACCAAGAAAACACAAATTTCACAAAACTTTAAATGATCTACGTCCAACATAAATTTTCCTCCATTCCAACCTTGTGGGTTCATTTAACACAACTACCTTGTTCATCATCCCAGCACATTTGGCTTTCCTATGTTACTGTTTTGGTGAAAAGTTTCCCTTCCCTCAGATTCTAGGCTGCCTGTCTGTCCTTGGTCTTTCTAACACCATCAAGGCATTCTTCTTGGAAGTGCCTCTGAGATCCCTTCCTTCCTCTCCCTGTGGCCCCCATTTTGCCTTCCTCAGACCAAGCCATCGTTCCTGTCTCCCACTTGGTTCTTCTGCTTCCAGTTCCTCCGCTTCTCAGTACCTTCTGCATCATACTTCCAGACAAGCTCCTTGAAATACCTCTTCTATTGTGTCACCCAGTCTGCTCATGAATCTGTATGGTGTACGAGGGGTCTTAAGGATGCTGTGGAGACACATTATGTTGTTATGATGGAAATTTTGGAGGCTCCTACCAAGTGACTCTAGGTTATCTATACAGAAGAAGTTGGTGTGACCATCTGGTTGGAAGGGAGAGATTAGGACTTGTTATGGAATGCATTTTAAAGCACTTTGTCGCAGTAGATCCATAAACATTGTGGGGAGTGGCTGAGGTGGAGATCAATCACACACGTGGGGCTAAAGTAAGGGCAGCCTGAGAACATTAGTGCACAAGGCAAGCCAAGCCAGACAAGTTGTTAGGCAGGTCCTTTCTTACACTAAGAGAAGAGTTTCACTGGTTCTCAACCTCTTGCTGTTTGCATAAATAAACCCACTGTAGTCATTGGACAGTTCATTTTCTCCCATCAGGAGAGGAAGCTACACCTGACCTCAACTTTCCGCATTCTGACTCTTGTTCTTCATCCTCCACTGTCCTCCCCCAGTGAATTTTAAGAGCTACACTAGACTTGGCAAAACATACATTTCTAAGGTGATCTTATTAGGGTGCTTTTCAGGTCAATAACAGAAAGTCTGTGCCCAAACTGGTGTAAACACAAAGCGATTTGTCAGCCTAAGCAGCTCAGTGATCCTGAAGTAAGTTGATTTACCCCAAATTCTGAGTTTTTCAAGATTACAGGAGATTTATCTGTGATTCAACTACAACCTCCCCCATGGTCAGTTCCGTCTCAGCTGGCTCCCTTCATGGTGAAGGGTGCGGCTATGCACACCTTTGTTTACATGTACAAGGACAGAACAAAATCCTGAGTTTCCCCTGAATGGATTAATTTAGATTTCCCATCTATTACTGAGCCGCACCTATAAGAAGTCACCATAGGCAACCAACACATTCTCCTGGAGCTTGAGATCTTTGTTAGTCCCACACACATCTCAGGCAACTGTGGAATGGATGGAGATGGAATTGATGCCCAGCATCCACCACAAAATTAAGAAAACCACATTCCCTACAATAGGGTTTGAAGTTCTCTTTTTGTACACATTAGCCCTAGCTGAGCTGGTCACAGAAGAGACAAAAACATCTGCTTGCCTCAGTTTCTCCTGAGAAACCATAACAAAGACTTCTAGATAATAGCCTTAGCCTTAGAACCAAACTGATAAGTTATTTTCCTCAGAGCTCAGTCTGTGTTCTTTTTTTTTAACAATGACAGTCAGGAATACCTCATGCCATGCCAGCCCCAGAAATGGGCATGGTACATGCTGGGGAAGCTGATCTTCCCAGTCTGTGATTATGTGTGGCCTCGCTATTCTTTGCTGCCTTTGGTCAGGAAATCACAGGTGGAACCTTTTTTAACTCCACATCCAGTTCAACCTCCTTTCCCATGTTGGGAAACCCACACCATCCATTTAAAGTGAAAGAGCAATATGGTGGCTCCAGCTGTCATGAAGTTCATTATTGTTGCTGCACCCAGGCCCCTGTGCACTGGTAAGCACTTGTCAAGTGGGCAGCTATATCATTAGAGGAGCTCACACACCTCAGCTGCTGAGGCTGGGTCATGTGGCCCCTGTGGCAATTTGCTTTGGTAGACCTCAAGTTTCCTAGCCGTGGAAGTACTACCAGTGTGAGTCTCTCCAGTTTCATACCAAGCTTCAGTACCACTGAAACAGTGGTAGAGTGTCCCATGGCACCCCACTATTCCATATCAGAAGGCATCATTGTTAAAAATTGCCTAAAGCTGAGGAAATAGTTTAGTGGGCAAATAGCTTGGCGTTTTAAGAGACTGCCTGGCAAGTGCAAGGACCAGCGTTCGATCCCTCATACCTCATGCCATCCTAGCCCCAGAACTGGGCATGGTGCACACCTATAATCTCAGTGCTGGGGAGGCTGAGACAAGAGGATCACTATGAGTCTGAGCTGTATAGTAAGACCCTGTACCAAAAACATTAAAAAAAAAAAGTTGCCTAAAGTGGAAATAAGATTGATCCAGGAAGAATATGTCACACGCTGACACAACCAGAAGAGATTTTAGAGATTTTCTGATCTCATCCTTTCAGTTTATAGAAAGGGAGGCTGAGACCTAGAGAGAACATGAGGTATATACCCAAGAAAATACTAGATAGTGATGGAAATCAAACTGAAACTCTTGAAACTTCATCTGTTGGTCTCCAACCTCAGGCTATTGTTATAAAGATATCACCTAAGTGGATAAACTTAGTGTTTCAAAGAGTTTATGGCTCAAATAATGTGCATTATTAACTATTTTTCTATTATTTATCATTATTTTTCTCTTCAAATTTTTATACTTCAGTTTTCTCATATAAGAAAGATCATGCAATATTTAAGCCTGTGGTTTGATTTATCTCACTTATCATAATTAACTCTTTTCGATCCTGAGAACCAAAGTGAGAGAAACCCAGGCAACATCATTCCTTCCTAATTCAGTGCTTTCTTGTTACACTGACATGAATTCTCACCTCTTGAGGTAACCTAAAGTCAGAAGGACCATCAAGACCTCACTGCACAATGCTAGTGCATGGGAATGAGTTCACGTCTGGATGGGTCTCCCAGGTCTCTTAGTGTTTTAGGAAAGTATGCTTGGTTATGAAAGAAGAAAAGTAGTTAAATGAAGGTATTAATACAAATCAACAAGGAGGCATTTTGAAATCATCAGGGCCAAAATTAGGGAAATCTTGAGAACAGAAGGAACAACAAGAGATCAATGAGGAGCTTTATAGGGCTGCCCCTCCAGGTCTACGCTTGCTGTTGGCACGATTTCTGTGTTTGCTTTGGAGATCAGGAGCCCAACCTTTCCACTTCCCTTATGCTGTGTATGACCCTGTAGGCTTGTTTGGAAACTGGGCTTTATTTTTAGGTGGAGCTGTGTTGCTTATTAGGTTTTACAAGGAGTGGCCTTCAGTTTGGTTGATGCTTGCTTTACAAATTAGTGTGTTACTTTCAACCAAGTCTTTGGAATCAAGCTACGTCAGGGATATTACTTAGATCTCATACTGGTTCTGGGAAGTCCTCTCAGGCCTCAGTTTCCACCTCATATTCCAGGTCTTCCTCAGAAGAATCTTGCAACAAAGACCATGGAGATTCTTCAAGACAAAACCAGTGGAATCAAGCCTAACCGCAAAGAAGGTGAGGAGGTCCTGGCAAGGAACATGAACTCTATGTTTTTTTTTCTATGCAACAGCAAGAGAGGCTTCTGCCCTGAGGTACTGGATTTTCTAATTACATATGATGTGCATCCTGTGTATGCTCCACATCCTGGAATCTGTACTACACTGGGCAACCTCCTTGGGTTCTAGGGGGTGGAAAAATGCAAAGGGAAAGAGAACTTTCTTCTGAAGTCAGAGGACAGATTTTTTTTTCTGACTTCACATATTAAACACCATCCCTTCTATGAGATGAGGGGAAGGAAATGATCCCTATAGCAGGAGATAAATCAAGTCTACAGAAGCATTTAACATGTGATCTCAGAAGGCTCTTAGCTTCTTCCCACCATGAAAAGATATAAGGAGAAGTCAGCAGCATGCAACCA